>NC_090725.1:136770495-136837995 GCF_036898095.1 Palaemon carinicauda | reverse complement strand
TTTTAAGACATGTGGTACAGAAATTTTTAAAATATAAAAATCCACTTTTGATGGCATTTGTGGACTATGAAAAAGCCTTTGATAGTGTGCACCAGCCAATTTTGTGGAGTTCCTCTAAGATGTGTAAATTTGATTAAGTCTGTTCCTGAGCAGAGCAAGTGCAAAGATAATGTTAGTGGAGTCTTACCAAATGAATTTCCAGTGAACAGTGGAGTACTCCAAGGGAATTTGTTGTCCCCTATGTTTTTATCCTCCTCATGGATTTTGTAAAACATAGAACAGTTGGGGATGGTGAAGGATTGCACTGGATAGGTAACAGTAAATTAGAAGGCCTAGAGTATGCTGTTGATGCTGTCCTTATTAGCATCAACACCACAGGACTTGCAAAGCTTGCTTACCAGAATGCATAAAATATCATATGAGGGTGGACTCAAGATAAATAAAAGAAAGACAGAGATGATGAGAACGGAATATGTAATGGGAGATGAAATACCATTGGAAGGAGAAAGGATTAATGAGGTGGAATCATTTAAATATTTAGGAACTATGATCTGCAATACAGGATCTCTAGAATTTGAGTTTAATGAAAGATTAAAGAAAGCAAATCAGACAATGCCTAGGTTAAGTGAATTTTGGAAATCAAATCGCATGAAATTACATATAAATTCAGGCTATTCATCAGTTTAGTGAGATCGGTGTTACTGTGTGGACATGAGTCGTGATATGACAATGAAACAATATCCAACAGATTTTGTAGATTTGAGAACAAGCCCTCAGAAGACAGATTTTGTAGATTTGAGAACAAAGCCCTCAAAAGAATACTGGGAGTTAAATGGCAAGACAGGGCTAGCAATGAAACTACAAGAGAGATTACTTGGGTGCTATATGTGGATGAGATCACGGTGAGTAGTAGATGGAGATGGTTTGGGCATGCTCTTCGCACTCCTCAAGAAAAATTAGTTCGCTAAACTTTCAAATGGGCTCCAGAAGGCACTGAGAGAGTTGGAACACCCAGGCCTACATGGCTGCGGACTATGAAGAATGACGTTGGAAATGATGAATGGAAAAGTATTAATAGAATGAGATTTCATAGTAGTAAAACTCGCTGAACTTTACACAAAATGTATGCAAGACTTCTCTATACCTACAGCTTCTAAAAACTTATCATCATATTAAGTCACAAAAAGGTAGACACAAAAGTCCTGAAAATTACTGCCCAATAAGTTTACTCTTAGTAATATATATAGTACATTTACACAGATTATATTAGGCCAAATAGAAAGAGATCTAGACAGTAATCAACCAAGAGAGCAGGCAGGCTTCAGAAGTGGGTATTCAACAACTGACCATATTCAAGGAATTAACCAGCTAATGGAAAAATCTACAGAATATGAAAAACCACTATGTATGGCATTTATAGACTATGAGAAAGCTTTTAATTCTGCCAAAACTTCAGCAGTAATGGAAGCCCTTCAAAGACAATGAATAGATGAATCTTATGTTAGAATACTTGAAGATATCTATACGGGAAGAACAGAAATCCTAAAACTACATATAGTGAGAAAATCCCAAATGAGAAAGAAATGATAAATTATTCATAGCTTGCCTGGAAAAAGTTTATAAAAATTTAGATTGGGGAAGATGTAGGAATTAAAATAAATGGAATATGCTTTAACAACTTAAGATTTGCAGACGACATAGTTCTGTTTAGTGAATTATTGGAGGAATTTCAAAATATGATAGAAGATTTGAATAGAGAAAGCAGAAATGTAGGAATGTAAATCAATATGAGTAAAACTAGGACAGTAACTAAGAGTTATGGACGAACTTGTAGAGATTGTTAATGAATATACGTACTTAGGACCAGCAGTAAGAGTTTCCCCAGGACATGAAACCGAAATTAAAATAAGGATAAGCATGGGTTGGAGAGCTTTTGGTAAACAAAATGAGATTACGAAAAGTAAAACGTCACTTTCTCTAAAATGAAAAGTATTTAATCAGTTGATCCCACCAGTAATAACTTTTGCATCAGAAACGTGGAGCCTTACTAAAGGCCTTAGAACATAAGCTAATTACTCCTCAAAGAGCTATGAAAAGAATAAAGATGGGATTGATTCTAAGACAGAAAAAGAGCAACATGGATACGATAGCAAACTAAAGTAGAGGATATTCTAAGAATATGTAAGAAAAATAAATGGACATGAGTAAAACTTATATTGTGAATGACAGATAATAAATTGACATTAAGAATAACAGAATGGGTCCCTAGAGATTGCCAAAGCAGCAGAGAAAGGAAGAGAAGACAATGGACTGACGAACTAAGAAAATTCACAAGTCTGGATTTAGTTAGATGGAACATATACACAATAGTTATGCCTACACATTTATGACCTGATCTCTTGGTCAATATCTTGACAGAACTTTTGAGATGCAGTGTACTCAATCGTTAATATACACCATCGTGCCCATTCTTTATCTTAGGAAAAGCATCATTTCTAAAATGATTGGTTTCTTTGACCCTGGAATAAGCAGCTCAGACGAGATTTAAGAAACAAAAAAATTTTAACATACAGTCCCCTAATACCATACCATCTGGGGGGCAACTGCTTGGTCTCTAATAGAGACAAATGAAAATCTTTGAAGAATATCACATTACTTATAAAATATAAAAATCTGATAAAAATTGTATTATTTGCGGAGAAATTACATTCTTTGAAAAGAAATCACTCTATAGACTGATGCCATTAGAAAATTCATTAAAGTAATTATGTTAGTCTGAAAATATCTGTAAACACCAATAATTATGGAAACTTGAAATCTTTGGAAAAAAAAAATATACTTATGAGTGTCAGAAATTAAAAAAAAAAAAAAAAAAAAAATCAGTATAACGATATATCAAATGAATCTAAATATTTTCAGTACCGTATTCGTTAATGAAAGAAAATCTTGGATAATCTTTCATTTTTCATAGATAAATTGAAATCTTTGAAAAAACTATAACATTTTGAAAATATTTGAAAATAAATACATTTATGAATGTATGGAAAAGTTTGAAATCTTTTTTTTAATATATATTTGGATGTATGAAAATCTTTGAAAAAATATTATAACATTTATGGAGGTAAAAATATTTCATAATCGTGCCAGTATTAATTGATACAAGAAAAGCTTTGAAAAAACATTGCAATATTCATATCAGAAAAAAAAAATCCAAGCATACTAAAAATTGGTCGAGTTTATATTCCGTTATGATTTGTCGCTGCAGGTGGGAAGGCAATATCCACAACAGCGTAGCTGGAAATGATTAGCATTTGCTTCAAGCCTTGAAGGAAAATGACAGTGAACTACAACCGAGTGACTCATTCGGTGAGTGAGACAAGGACAGATAAATCTCCCACGTGTCTTTGGTAAAATGATCATGGTCATTCATTCCATAACTCTTCAACTAAACATGAAATCAGAAGTCTCTCTCTCTCTCTCTCTCTCTCTCTCTCTCTCTCTCTCTCTCTCTCTCTCTGTATATATATATATATATATATATATATATACATACATACTGTATATACATACATATATATATACTGTGTATATATATATATATATATATATATATATATATATATATATATATATATATAATGTGTATATATATATATATATATATATATATATATATATATATATATACATATATACATACTGTATATACATACATATATATATATACTGTATACATATATATATATATATATATATATATATATATATATATATATATATATATATTATATATATATATATATATATTATATATTATATATATATACATTCATACATATACATATATAAATACATACATATATATATATATATATATATATATATATATATATACTCTGTATTTGTTTTACTTAATTTTTAGCTCTCGTTTGTGTAACCTCAAGATATCGGCAGTGCAAAAGATCGGATTGATCACAATTACCGAACTACGAGCAGTATACTATAAACGTTAATTCCCTCTAGTCCAGGTAGCCCAAAATGGAAAGTAAACTTGTATTATTCAAGAATCTGTGCGTACATATGTCGCGGTACATCTTGGGGAGAAGAGAGCGCCGAGCAGGGAGCCAGTTTGAGGCTAGGTGACGTCAGAATACTGGTGCACGTGAACAGCGACACGTGATTGCAAATCCTGACGTACGCTCTACACTTTAATCAATTCCCAGTGGAGTAAATATCGTAGACCCTAGCTTTAAGTGTCCATACCCTGTCCACTACAACAATGAATATTAACTTATAAAGATTTCCTGAATAGCTTCACATTCGAGCCAGCGAGTGGCAGGGTGAATTACTTTGTTCTCGTGTGAGGTGTTATCGAGGTACAACACTTACAAAACTCTACACCAGACTAAGACCGTACGGTCAGCACCACCAAGAGAGGGTAGGCCATATACCCAGATCGTCGATAGGCCTATAACAAAATAGAAATAACGAAGTTTTCATTATAGCGCCTTTGTGATGAATGCTAAGCTATTTACTTGATTATATGACGTAGTAAAAAAAAAAATGGTAATTAAGTTTGGCCTACCCGTAAACAGGTCAAAAAATTAAAACGTTCTTTAGCAGACACGAGCTACAATTTTCTTCGATTTTACGGAATCACATACATTATAAAATTTATCACGCGAAAATAATTTACTCATACTCCTCAAGGACGTTAATCAATAAAGATTTGCATATAAAGTATATATTTGAATTTAACTTATCACTATTGATGCTATATCGCCCGTAATAATATTACACCATCTAAAAATTCTGCAACTACAGTAATAGTAGGTCTCCATTATCTAAACATAATTACTGACATCCTCAACCAGGACTTTTAATGTACTTTTTTTTTTTTTATCAATCTCGTAAAAATGAGAAACCACAGTTTTATTGCTCTATTTTCATTTGCATTTTTCCGTCTAGACAATGAAAGCGTAATTTCAAGTAAACTAAGTTTCAAAATTTCTTTATCTTTGCAACTTAATGTGAAATCTGGTGTTCCTCATGGTATTGTTCTTGGCCTATTACTTTTCATACTATATACACACATGTGGTTTGGCCTAGAAAACAAGCTTGTTGCATATGCAGATGATGCTACTCTTTGCATCAATTCCCCCTCCTGAATGCAAATCTGGGATTGCTGAATCCCTTAATAAAGATCAAGCTAAAATTGGTGCATGGTGCAAAATATGATGCATAAAGTTGAATCCTAACAAAACTCAAAGTATGATTGTAAGTAGGTCAAGGATAGTTGCTCCTTAACATCCGGATCTCAGAATAATGCTTCTTTAACTCCGTATGACTTAGAAATTTTAGGTGTGATACTCGACAGCAAATTTACTTTTGAGAAACAGTGGTGCCTTCTTCGATTGGACAAAAAATTGTCTTATTGAGAAAGTCTTGTAACGTTTTCAGTGATTCTTTCATATTACCTTGTCTTGATTATTGTCTAGACTTCAACTGCTGAATATCATCTTAATTTATTGGACAAGAACTTACCATCTATTAAATTTCTTATTCCTGATTTAGATATCAATTTCTGGCACCGTCGTTCAAATAATTCGTTATGCATGTTCCATAAGATTTTTCATAATTTTGACCATCCTTTACATTCAAATCTTCGCGGACAGTACCATCCTGTTCGTAATAATAGGTATGGCGTTAATTCTAATACCCAAGCCTTCTCAACCACGAGCCTCAATATTACACAACATTCTAAAAGCATTATTTTGACCGAGTTGTAGAATGATCTTTCTAATCAAGTAGTTGAATCGGTAGAAGTTCATAAGTCCAAACTTGCAGCAAATGTTATGTTGAACAGGGTGACAGAAGTCTCTTTTTTTAGTTTATATATGATCTAATGATGTTACTGTTCTTATAATATTTTATATTAATTGATCCTTTCTTCTTAAAGTTTATTTATTTCCTTATTTCCTTTCCTCACCGGACTATTTTCCCTGTTGGAGCCTTTGGGCTTATAACATCATACCTTTTAACTAAGGTTGTAGCTTAGCTTGTAATAGTAATAATAATCTTACTTTTGTTTCACCACCAAATATAGCACGCTTCAGATTTCTACCCTCCTATTTACCAAATAGGCCTATATTCCTTCTTTAGGAAATGTGTCTTTTGCTTCCATCATACAGTACATAAAAGTCTCGTGAAAGTTTTTCCTCCACTGCCAAGTTGGGTATTTTCCTCCATCCCTCAAGTTTTTTCCGTTATAGGCAAAGTGGACTTTTGGTCTGCAGTTGAGATTTCTAATTCAAGAATTGCCTTCCTATGTATTACAACGAGCCAACCCTAGATGATAGTACTGCCTAAGAGGTCCAAACCATCTTTGTGGTAGTTGGTGTCACTTGTGCTATTACTAATAGGGTTTATTTTGGTGCTACAGAACCTGACTTCAACAGTAATGTCACGTGTACAGGTGAACCATTATCAAATAAACTCTCTCTCTCTCTCTCTCTCTCTCTCTCTCTCTCTCTCTCTCTCTCTCTCTCTCTCTCTCTCTCTCTCTATGATTGAATGGATTAGTCACAATAATCACTGTATTAAACCCAAAATAACTAGGTTCAAATACTAGCTACGACAAATGTACTTAAAAATATATTCATCAGAGTAGAGTGAACTCACTGAAAGTATATTAGCAGTTTAATTTATAAATAAGCTATTACTACTTGGTAACTTGATAAAATTAAATCAAGTAGGCACCAATCACAAAGAATACTATCATGAAGCATTTCATCGTTGTGAAACTTGACAAAACTCTTAGCATCATGAAGGAAGTCCACAAAGATGTTCTTGAAATACCTTCAAAATAGTTGGAATGACCAGCCAAGTTAATAACAATGACTATTGCTGATGGCCATAAACAGGCCTGCCACGAGGTTCTCACTGCCGTAGTTGGATACCCTTTTGGAATCATTAGAAAGGAAAGCAGCACTTACTTCCTCAAAACCCACCACCTATTAATGAGGATGAATATCGTCCCTGCTTAAAATGCTTCCAGTAACCCTGACTACAGCTAATGTTCTCCACCCTTAGACTAAGGACATTTAATACAGGGTACTTATCAACACTCGAACATTTAGCCAATACATATCATACTCTGAAGCAAGAGTATTTTTTCCAGAGGTATAAACCTTGCAAATAATAGACTTGAATATGACACAACAAAAAGATTTCTATCAAAGTAGTTCCTGTATGGATCTCTATAGCAGAATTGCTTCAGTCTCCAAAACTATATTTTGGTCCATTAAATAAAGAACGCCAGTCATGAAAAGGACATCAACCAAATCTCACTCAACAGGATGTTAAAGAGAATTGTTAATGGGCAGGATATACTTTGCCCAATTTCAAACAATGTGAACGTAATCCCTCTGGTAAAGGATGACTTCCTTGCAGAACTGTTTGATATACCAACTCTTACAAATAAAGGGCTACATAAACTACGCCTTCCTGGTTTATAGATGGTGATTTCTCAGGCATAGCAACATCAAATGCCATTAAAACCAATAACATTTGTTAAAAGTGTTCAATAAATGTCCTGATAAGGTATTCACAGATAACCCAACTTCTGCCTCGGTGTCCTAAAGAACTTTCTCTGATGTATCTTAATCTACAGACCGAGGCAAGAGGAAGGGAGTTCGTCTCAATAGATATAGGTGGATGAGTCCCCATTGGAAATTCCTCAAAAAAGAGAATGTCAGTCTCTCTTTCATCCACATAATTTTCTCTTTCCTTTTCAAATTAACAAACTTAGACACATTCTCAGGTTCAATAGTCAAAGCCTTTTTCATCAGTTCCTTACTCCCATGTTTTCCATCGTCCCCATACTTCTTTCTAGCGAATTTTAAAATGACATACATCTATAGTTTCTCCCACATTCAACCATGCCTCGTCAAACTAAATTTTACGTCTGTACTTAGCACTTCCTTTGATAGGCTTTACCTGTTCAGTTATTTTACTTTTCACACTTCCATACTTTTACATCCCCTACACTCATTATCACCCCCTACATAGTTAACAAATATCCTGTCAAATACTTTCCTAATTCTGGGAAAGGGAAAAGTCAATACTAATTACTCAATGCCAGGGCAACTCATCACAAATATTAAAATATTTTACTTTATAATTTTTTTTATTTTCTTTTAAGTCTTACATTCTGAAAAGGATATATCTTTAATAGCAGGCTAGTAGGTTGGGCAGGGTACCAACCACCCGTTGAAATACTAACACTAGAGAGTTATGGGGGTCCTTTGACTGGCCAGAATGTTACATTGGATCCTTCTCTCTGGTTACGGTTAATTTTCCCTTTGCCTGCTATGCACCGAAAGTCGGGCCTATTCTTTACATATTCTCCTCTGTCCTTGAACGCCTGACAACACTGAGATTACCAAACACCTCTTCTTCACCCAAGGGGTTACTGCATTGTAATTGTTCAGTGGCCACTTTCCTCTTACTAAGGTTAGAAGAAGCCCTTTAGCTACGGTAAACAGCTTTTCCAGGAGAAAGACACTCCAAAATCAAACCAATGGTCTTTAGTCTTAGGTAGTGCCATAGCCTCTGTACCATGGTCTTCCACCTTCTTGGGTTAGAGTTCTCTTGCTTGAGGGTACACTTGGGCACCCTATTCTATCTTATTTCTCTTTCTCTTGTTTTGTTAAAGCTTTTATAGTTTATGTAGGAGATATTCATTTTAATGTTACTGTTCTTAAAATATTTTATTTTGCCTTGTTTCCTTTCCTCACTGGGCTATTTTCCTTGTTGGAACCCCTGGGCTTATAGCATCCTGGTTTTCCATCTAGGGTTTAGCAATTAATAATAATAATAATAATAATAATAATAATAAATTAACCTCTTCATCTTAACTAGCGTTTTGGAACTATGGCTCGTAAGATAAGTTGTTTAATTTGGTAGTTTCTCTATTATAAATTCAGATTGCTTTAACTTTTCAGAGAAATTCTTTATAGCCCAAGAATTCGTAGCTTTATACTGTTGTGTGTTTCATCTGTTTAGAACAGAAAAGAAATTGGGTACATAATTTATATAAAAGAAATAATTTTTCATTACCATCAAATTCGAAATTCTTAGCTAGTGATGAAAAGGAAAATTTGCACACCAAGTACAATTATTTGTATTCGATAAGTTAAGTAAAGTAGAATACAATATAAATATTTGGCATTGTGATCAAAGTTCTGGGTGCAATACAATGCAAAGATTCATATAACATTTAGAGCAGTTACCAAGGAAATAAACAAGCACTCCCACAATTCAGCTGCAACCAATGTAGAAGTGGTTAAGGTATAAACTGTTTTGGAACGTCATGCAGAAGACAACATTGAAAAACCGAGTGCAGTAATAAATGAATTGTTAACAAATGCACCTCAGGTTACACTTGGATATGCTAGACGTTTCAGCCACAAGGAAAACTATTAAACGCAAAAGGAGAAAGTTGGTTGCCGTATTTACATTCATCTAATAGGCCTACTTGTTATGCTCATGGAACTTTCCAAATTGTACGAAAATTATTTTTAAAGGTTTATATCATTCTTGCAAAGATATTCAAGAGCGCAATTCCCATTTATCTATGCTCTTTTGCCAAACAAGCAACGGTCAACTTTTTCAAAGATGTTTAAAAGGACCTAAATCGACGTGGAAACCGGATGAGGCCACCTCTCTTCTTCCCTGAAATATGGAATGTTTCCACGAGAACGTACTCAAATGGCTTGGAATGGGGCACCCCACAATATGGAAATGCATCACGGGGTTGAAGAAAGTGGAAAAAAAAAAACAGATTTTTATTGGAGGATGATAGAACTCTGCATATTGTTCCTTTTTTTTTCTTAGAACGATCTTCCATACAAAGTTTGAGGGGTATTGCATAAAATTTCAAGTAATTTTAAAACATTTGTCTTGCGTTTTTTTCCTTTGGGAACTGCTTTTATTTTATATAACAAATTTCAGTATCAAAAATATATCTATTGAAATTTCTTATTTTTTTTACATGAATCAATCTTATTCGCCTTTTAAATTACTCTTGGTGATAAGTTGTCCTGGCGTAATTCAAAACGCGAATAAGATTGATTCATGTAAAAAAAAAATTAAGAAATTTCAATAATATATTTTTGATACTGAAATTTTTTATATAAAATAAAAGCAGTTCCCAAAGGAAAAAAACAAAGACAAATGTTTTAAAATTACTTAAAATCTTATGCAATACCCCTAAAATTTTGTATGGTTGAAGAAAGTGAAAAAAAAAAAAAAACAGATTTTTATTGGCTGATGATAGAATTCTGCATATTGTTCCTTTTTTTTTTTTCTTAGATTCGGTGGCTTACCTTCATGGCCACCGAGACAACTCCTCGAGTTTAACGCGATCTGAGGATTGAAGTAAATCTCGAGATATCCCTACTTCCTTATCAGTAACGATTTTTCTTAAATATGTTCATCGTCATCAGCCTACATTAGTTTTTCTCAGAATGACGAGGTCCAACGCAGAAAATGTCAGTAGTCGTTCCCTTCTACGAAACCCAATTTCAGCCAGCAGTGGTTACGTTTCACTCCGATTTGTCAAGCCTGCATCAGACTCCTTCAAATTCATCTCTTCAGTGGCAGTCAGTTGCTTCAAGGAAAAAGGAGGAACCTATTGCTGTACCACATGTCCTCTGGGCTTTGGTCAGAGTCCAAATAGTACCATCATTTAAAGCTCAATTGATATGAGGGCAGCCTTCCTAAAGGACAAGGGGGAACCAAGAAACGAAGTTAAGCTACATTTCTAAAGCAACACTCTACGTCGACCTTCCACTTGAACTACAGTTTGATGATGGGAAACAGTGTGTGCTGCCTAGAGGTTCACCTCCAGCCGTTAGAAATTTCCCTTCCAAGGGAGGGTCCCTCCAACACCTGCTGTTCAGCATTCTTTCTGCTTGCAAGACAAATTGCCGAAAGCGGCAGTAGATGTTAATCGCCTTTTCCCCATGCGCAGTTAACTTTCTTCACCAGTTTGCTAGAAGACTCGACTCGCCAGTAAGTCTTCTTGTCCAGCAGACTCAAGCCCAGCTGACTTGTCTGCAACTACCAACTGAGATTCCAAGAGAATTCCCTCCACAACACGATCTACTCTAACAACCACGTGAATGTCTTTTACAAAGCTGTAGCTTTGCTGTGACTTTACGCCTGGAGACTATCCAGCACCTCCTCTCTCAGAGAGGCCTTTCGCAGTAAGTTGCGAAGAGGATGTCTGGACACCGGCAAAGATCTTTGGCTTCAGTCTGGTATACCAGGCTAAGTGGACTGTCTTCTGTAGTTGGTGTCGAGGAAGGGGTATCTCTCCCCTCGATTCCACTATTCCAGCAATAGTGGAGTTCCTCGTTTACCTTCAGGGGGAAAAGTTTCTCTTGGTCTCAGTAATGAAGGGCTGCCACTCATCATTGAGCCTCATTTTCAGACAAAAAGGAATTAACCATTCCTCTACATTGGTATCGCCTCTCTTCATACAAAGTTTCGAGCCTACCTGCCCTTAGTTGGAAGGGAGACCTCCTCCACGGAACAAGGTTCACATCCTTCGATCCCGGAAGGCTACTCCCTAAGACCCAGGATGCCAAGCAACAGATCTTCACCTGACCTCGATGGCAGGTCTCCCGCTCATGTTGTCTTCGGCCATGAGAGTCAGTTAATCCCACGGGCCGCCTTCAATGTCCCTCATTCACAGCGATGGGCCAGTAATACTAGACTTCATTCTTGGCGACCTGGCTCCTAGATTCGAACCCTTTGGATTGGGAGTCCTTCGCAGCGTGACCAATGACCCAGATCAACGGCTACTATGGTAGGGAGTAACTTGAGGTGCTACCTCATGAGAACTAAAGGAGCTCGTCCCCAAGTCTCAGCACTTCGTCAACTCAGGGAAGGTCAAGAGAAGGATTACCAAGAACCCATTCTGGGCTTAGATTCGCAAGATCATGGACCGAGCATTGAATCCTAATCCTCCTCCTCCTCGTAGAGGAGATCTAGAGCTCATAACGATAAGAGAGGCAGAAGTACGCTGCTAGCATTTATGAAAACTACTCAGTGACGCAGGCCTTATAGCAGGCGGGTGGAAGCATCAAATGACCTTCATCACTGCCCACTTCCTGTAAGATGTGACCCACAGGAACATTGGGACATTCTCTTTTGACCTAGTGTGGCTACACAATAAATGATTTAAACACCTTAGGCTCCTTTACTGGACAAGTATCAGATGGTGGAGGGATGAATGACAAGGAATGACTGGCTCTTTCTTTCTTTCATCTTCCCCCCTCTGGGGGAACAGCACCTACGGTACACTGCAAAATTAGCCTCCACTGTCAGCAGGTAAAACCATTTCCCTTGTGTAACCTGGTATAGAGAGAGATACTTGTTACGTCCCCATACCCCCAGGCAGGTTGGGATTGGGTGTACCGTCTATGGTTGATTCAAATATTCCTATGTTTCTGAAAATTCTTAACTAGACTAGTCACCCTGCTGGTCTCACACAATAACACAGATTGCTCAGGCCACTAACCGTGCTTTGCACGGATTTTTAGTGAGGTGTCAGAGTTCCTCCCTGTTACGTGTGGAACATGTACAGTAAAACCCTGGGTTAAATACCAGCCAGTTGGTTCTGACTTCCACCCTCCTAAGGGGCAAGACAATCCCTAAATAGCGAAAGGGTTTGTATTTAGTGTCGAAACAAATGACAAATTTGGAAGTAATTTGTATTTTTCCAAACAATACAAACCTATAGCTATATATACAAATTGGCCCGCCATAACCTGTTCCTCATAAGTCCAACCTGCAATAAAAAGTGACGAGACTACGGTGTGTGTGTGAGTGGGGTAGCCGGCTACACCTCCTACCCCATGCCTAACTAGGGGTAGGGTAGTTAAACCTTGCTAAAAGTCTTATGGCTAGTCTTTCATCTTTGCCAAGAGTATAATCCCTATAAATAGCTCCAGGTTTGTATCATTACAAAAAATACAAATTACTTTTTTGGGCTCAGCCATGTCGTCTTGATGGAAGGTTCCTTTAGACAGCTTTCTAAGGGATATTTGGCTACAGTGATACTCCCAGAGAATTAACTACAGGTTTCCAGAATTCTAACTCCTGGCACGAGTATCCTTAATATAACTTTTAAGGATATCGCATAATATCAGGGGACGTATTTCTTGATACGACACATGGCAATCTTCACCCCGAAGAGAGTTTCCGCTTTGAGGGGGAAGAGTGGCGAATTTGAAGGGAGCCGTTATCAAGGTTACCCGGTGGATCCCCTCCCAGTATTACTACGGTGTAACCATTCCTTTAATAGTAGCCAATTAAGCACGGTGTTCTCCCACGTTACTCTCGGTGTTGTTACTGTTTTTAAGGAATATTACGATGCAATCTTCAGCATCTTCATCCTCTGGAAAGTTGAGTATTTAATCTTTCCTGTGTATAATTTTTGGCTCCCTTCTCACAGTTAAATTAACATAATTTAGGTGTGTTAAGCAGAGCAGAGCCAGCACCGGAGGCGGCCATTTTAGGACCACTGTCATACGTCATAAATGCTTTATTTAGTTAGTAGTACAACGTCCCCAGTATTTAGCTATAAAGAAATTCTAGCTATTTAGGCAAAATTATACTAGTGAAGATAAGATTTACACATGTAATATTTCCTCTTCTGATAAAACGTTTCGATCGTATACGATAGGGCCTCGGTGGTACTAGCGTAGCCGAGATCCCGACTCGAGTTAGGCTAGCCTAACGCGTTTTAGTATACTTTAGTAACGTTATCCCTGTTTAACCTCTCGTATCGTTTTATTAATTTGGTCGGAGATATAGATATCTCCTAGAATTACTATCATAATTCGATACTCCTCTCTTTTAGAGAAATGAGGATAAACCTTTCCTTCCCGAGTGCTGCCAGCCCAGGCGACAACCCTATCTTTCATCATTGCCGGAGTAGTGTACTCCGGCTTGACTGAGATAGTGTTTTCTGTTGATCCTCTTTGCCGGTGAGTATCCCAGCTTTAAAATACGACAGGAACTCGGGGTATTCTGTCTTGTTGCCGACAACGCTACCGATGGAGGAATAGTCATTCCCCTGCCGGTTACACCGTTGCCGACATAGGAAGATTAGCTTCCTTAGTCCACAACCGAAAGTGGGTAGTACTATTGCCGCCACCTTTCTTCCTTGTGGACTTGAAGACTGCCGCCCAAGACTGCGCCGGTATAGGAAACTATGTTTCCTTGATTTACAGCCAAAAGTAGGAGGCATACATGCCGCCTCCTTTCTATATAAAATATAAGACCCTTTCCCTTCCCCTTCTGTCCTTTAGTGCACGATCCCTGTGGCCGGCATTCTACAATCACCCAGCTTGTCGGGCTGACTGCGTTACCGACCGAGCTCCTACAAAGGCGGTTACGTTGCCGCTTCGACCATCTCCCTAACGGAAGCAATGCTCCGGGAAAGGTTGAGCCAGCCCTGATGGCTGCCGGTGGGAAACCCATTACAACTGAGCATTCTTCAGTCCTCCCTTGGACTGCCATCCACAAACCCTGTAACCGGCAGTACAGCCGGCAACAGAAATTGTGGCTGAATGGAAGCTAGAATCAATACATTCTCTCCCCTTCCATTTGAATCCTCATTCTGGAAAGAAGGCAGTAGAGACGGTAGTCCCTACAACACTATTTATTGTGCTAAACTATAATACGGTAGTCCTTCTCTCCATTCTTTATCTCTCTCTGTCAGCTAGTGCCACCAGGTACTAGCCTAACCCAGTAGCATACCGGCAGAACTCCGGTAGCATACCGGCAGAACTACAGTATAAGACAATACAGTAGCCAATATTCCTGCAGTATAACAATACAACAGTTAGAAAACTAAAGTATATAATAATAAAGTAGTATGAATTTCCAACATACTCTGTGTATCCTTTCACAGTCCATTGTTGAGACCGCTTAGCAAATGTTGAGGTGAAGCATTCCTTCAACATTCTGATCTATCCTAGATCATCGGAACAACAATAATTACACTGCAGTATTAATATTTTACATGTGGTGGAGTTAGCGTTAGTATACACTGACTCCAGCTCTACATACGAGAGCTATTCCACCCTGTATTTTCACTAATAAGGAAATTAAAAATCTTAATATTGGGGGAGGTCATAGCAATTGCCTGGACAGGAAACACAGATATTTGTCTTTCCTATTTCCTTTCTAGCTTACTATCCTAAGCTATATTAAGAATAGTAATGTAGACTATTTAATGCATGCGAAAATATTTATCAGAGAGATAAATTACCCCATACTCATTTCACTCTTCCTTTCCTTACAGGAGGCAACTAAGGTGAAGTGTGCAGTCATGTTCTGCAACCACAGAAGCAGGGACTTTTGTGGCCACGAGATGTGCAGGTCTCATGCCCCCTGCTCTATCACAACTGAAACCCTGAGGTATTGGGATCCAAAGGGTTGCACGGTCTGCTCGGCCTTGATGATCGATGGTTTCGGTGATCCCCTGATGACGGAGTCGAGGGATACTGCGAGGGAAACGCTTCGAAAGTGGGTAAGAGGGTTCCAGAAGAACTCTCCGGGACCTTACCTGCCAAACAAGGCTATGAGAAGCCTTCTGTTCCCTAAGGCCCAATCCGATGCAGTTGTGCCTCAGGCGCAGGTCAAGCCTCCCTTCATTCAACTGACGATAGAGGCTGACATCAACAAGGCTCTCTAGGGCATGGACATCCATTAAGAACGGATGTCAGAGGTGTCCTCAGACACCGAAAAGGATCTTCTACACGAAAATCCTGAAGAAGACGAGGAGGAAGAAGGATCCGTATCGACAATAACGGAAGACCCTCAGTTTTCTGTGATGGCATATCAACCTGCGCCGTCAACCTCTTCGGCCCCAACTCCTCAATCGGACCCTCTGTTAACCAAGGGCGAAGCACTCACGGCACAGCTGCAACTGATGATGGAAACAATGCGCAAGGAACAACAAGAGATGAGGAGGGAAGTCAGAGAAGCACAAAGCTCGGGCGCTTTCAGAGGCTCTCACAAGCGTGAGTCTCCGACTTATCCCAATGCTCCGAAACCAACCCCTGGAGGTATGCGGAGTATATGCCTATGATGAATGGGAAACTTTACATCTGAGAAGATGGGCGGCCAAACCCCTCGAAGATCTCCAATTCTGGCCTAACATTTCAGCTTACACACAATGTTTCGTCAGACTGCGGGATGAACCAACATTTCGAGAGGAGACGAAAACTAAGGAGGTCATGATCTTTGAGCATGACAAGGCGCAGGCTCTCTTGACGAGTACCCTACAGAAAGCCGGCTATACCAACTCGAAGGTTCCAGCTTTGAGCAAGAGGCACCCTACCTTCCTTGCTCCTTCCTCCAGAGCTTTTTCCTTTTCGGCCAAAGCTCTCAACTGCGTGCTAAAAGCAGTTGACGCGGGCAAACCATGGCCTACACTAGAGGAATGCAAACCATTGTCTCTAGCCCTGCCTACCTGGGAGAAGGAATGGAACGAGGTTCATCTAACCTTCTCAAATCTCGAAATTGGATCCAGAGATAGCAGGACAACAGTTCGAGAACCTTCCAAAGTTGTCGGAACATCTTCTGAGAAGTGAACAGGAGACAAAAGAGAGACTAGCCGCCTCTTTGTCTCTCCAGAACTGTATGGAGATGTGTGCAGGCCTCTCGAGCACCCCAGATATGTACATGGTCCTAGCCAAGATGCACATAGCTACCCTTGTGAAGGACATGTATGCTTTCGTAAAGGCCATGAGGGCCTGTAGAGAGCATGGGTTTGCCAATGCAACGGTCAAACACGAGCCCAGGAAGTTGATTAATTCATGTATCTGGGGCAAGGACCTTTTCCCAAAAGTAGTAGTTCAAGAGGTAGTTGCTAAAGCCACCACAGAGAATAGGAACCTTCTCCAGAAGTGGGGCATGTCTTCCAAGCAGAAACCATCCTCTGACGCTGGTCTCCAACCCAAGAACAGGAAGACAAAGAAGCCACGCGTGCCTCATAGACCTTCACAGCATCCTACGGTTACCATGACCACAGTGCCCCAAAATGGTTGCCCAGCCGCAAACCACCTTCCAAATGGTGCCCCAGCAGTTGGTAGCTCAGTCGCAAGCCTTTAATCCAGGCTTTGAGAGGCACACCACTACCTTTTTGCCCTAAAGGTAGAGGCTCTAGAAGAGGCTCCTCAAGAAACCCCTCAAGGGGTAGATGAGGACGTGGTCAGGGTAACAAACCATCCGTATCATCTCAACAATGAGATGCTCCAGGTAGGAGGAAGACTCTTCCACTTTCGGGATCGTTGGACTTTCGATCCTTGGGCCCACAACCTATTCAAGAATGGACTCGGGTGGAAATGGAACAAAACTCTACCCCCTTTTCCTCAATTCTTCCAACACTCCACCCCCTTATTGGAAGAATATACCTTAGAACTCTTAAACAAAAAGGTAATAAGGAAAACAATGTCAATCAAATTCCAGGGAAGGCTGTTTTGTGTTCCCAAGAAGGACTCGGACAAACTCAGTCATTCTAGACTTGTCTCCACTCAACAAGTTCATCGAGAACAACAAGTTCTGGATGCTAACCCTACAACACATAAGGACCCTGTTACCAAAAGGGGCGTACACAGTCTCAATAGATCTAGCAGATGCTTATTGGCACCTACCAGTCAGCCGCCCCCTCTCCTCCTACCTAGGATTCAAACTACAGAAGACTAATTATGTCTTCACAGCCATGCCCTTTGTACTAAACATAGTCCCAAGGATATTCACAAAACTTGCGGACACAGTTGTCCCACAGCTACGCTTAGAAGGCATTCTGGTAGCAGCATACTTGGATGACTGGCTGGTGTGGGCAGCATCCAAGATGGCTTGTCTGCAGGTAGCCACAAAGGTGATCCAGTTCCTGAATCATTTGGGCTTCAAGATCAACTACAAGAAGTCTCGCCTCTCTTCAGCTCAAGTTTCAATGGTTAGGAAACCATTGGAACTTGCAGTCACACAGCCTCTTCATCCCACCGAAGAAGAAGAGAGAGATTGCGGGTTCTGTCAAGAGACTACTGAAATCCAACAAGATTTCAAGACTCCAACAGGAAAGAGTACTAGGCTCTCTCCAGTTCGCAGCAGTGACAGACCCAGTGCTGAAAGCACAACTGAAGGATGCGTCAGGAGTCTGGAGAAGATACACATCAAACGCTCGAAGAGATCAACAGAGATCGACACCAACCTTACTTTGATCGCTTCTAAGGCCGTGGTCAAAGGTCAAGAGCCTAACAAGGACAATTCCCTTACAACCACCTCAACCTTCAGTGGTCATCCACACAGATGCCTCACCGGAAGGATGGGGAGGCCATACCCATCAAAGGAAATTACAAGGGAACCAGTCGCACCAGTTCAAGACCTTTCACATCAACATTCTGGAAGCCATAGCAGTCTTCCTAACGTTGAAGAAACTATCCCCTCACAGATCAGCCCACATCAGGCTAGTCTTGGACAGCGAAGTAATAGTGAAATGTCTAAACCGACAAGGCTCGAGATTGTCCTACATCAATCACGTGATGTTAGCTATCTTTCGCTTGGCAAGGAAGAAAAGATGGCACTTATCAGCAGTTCACCTGCAAGAGTTCCGCAATGTAATGGCGGACACTATCCAGGCAAAAACCGAAAGACAGAATGGTCCCTGGACGCAGGCTCATTCTCCTTCATCTTGGAAAAGGTCCCAGAACTGAAGATCGACCTTTCGCAACGAGCAACAAAAGAAACTACCTCGATATGTGGCCTCATACGAGGACCCTCAGGCAGAAGCGACGGATGCCATATCCCTCGATTGGAACAGATGGAATCATATCTATCTGTTCCCACCAACAAATCTCCAGCTGAAGGTCCTCAACAAGCTGAGATCCTTCAGGGGAACAGCAGCAGTAGTGGCCCCCAAATGGCCCAGGAGCAATTGGTTCCCTAGTGATAGAACTGAAGCTGAAGCTGTTTCCTCTACCCAATCCAGTTCTATCCCAACTGGTTCAGAAATCGACTGTCTACGCTTCATCATTGAGAACCCAAAACCTACATCTCATTATTTTCTAGCCTTAGCAGCCAAGAAAAGGTTCGGGATCTCAAAAGACAAAATCGACTCTATAGAAGAATACAAGTCAAAGTCAACCAGAAGACAATGTGAATGGTCTTGGAAGAAGTGGGTCTCCTTTGTCAAAGCAAACAGACCGGCAAAAGTCTCGACAGACTTTTGCCTTTCCTTCTTCATCCATCTTCCTGAACAAGGCCTGGCTTCCACCACAATAACTACGAGTAAGTCAGGTTTGACTAGACCTCTTCTTTACGCCTTCCAGGTGGACCTGTCAAATGAAATCTTCAATAAAATTTCGAAAGGATGCGCTATACTCAAACCTGCAACCCCTCCAAAGCCCATATCATGGTCCTTGGACAAAGTCTTGCACTATGCTTCGAACTTGAACAACGAAGATTGTACCCTAAAGGATCTAACACAGAAAGTGATATTCTTGTTCACTATAGCCTCAGGGGCTAGAGTTAGTGAAATAGTGGCCCTATATAGAAACGAGGGTCATATTCAGTTCAATTAAGAGGGAGAACTGAATCTCTTTCCCGATCCTACCTTTCTCGCCAAAAACCAGCTGCCCATCAAAAGGTGGGGTCCTTGGAGAATCTGCCCACTGAAGAAAGATGTCTCTTTATGTCCAGTAGTGTGTCTTAAGGTCTACGAAGAACTTCAGACTTCAACGAGGGACAGTTCTTCCTAGGCAAAACCTCAGGATCAAACTTATCCCTAAAACAACTGAGGGCGAAACTCGCCTACTTTATTCGCAGAGCGGATCCTGACAGTACACCCGCAGGTCACGATCCTAGAAAAGTTGTTTCCTCGTTGAACTTCTTTCAACATATGGACTTTGATAGACTCCGCTCATATACTGGGTGGAAATCTTCGAGTCTTCTATAAACATTACACGAAGCAAGTGCATGAAATAAAACAGTTTGTAGTGGCACCAGGTACAGTAGTGTTATAAAACCTGTCGTCTAGTGCTGCGATGAACAGTGGACTGTTTGGGACTTAACAGTGGACTGGGTGAACAGGTATTAGCATCTTGAGTGTAATACCTTTTTATGAAACTCATTATGGTGATTCTCGGACTGTTCTATATAGGTGTAGAATCTAACCAATAACACCAGTGCCGTGTGAACATTCGTACACAGTGTTGAAACATATCAAACATCTAAGTGAAATCAATCAAATAATTTCACAATAGTGAGTGGCACCTTTGACTAATCCATAATATATGTATTTCTTCCCTTACAGGTTAAAAACATATATAACCGAAGATGTTGAAATGTCACAAGGATTCTATTTATGATACATTTGTTGTTGTATTTTTATATTTGTCTATACAAATAAATCGAATAAACGATCCAGAGCCTTTTATTTTTCCTAAAATAACATACTTGACAGTATAACCTCTGTAAGAACAACCTGGTAATCTCTTAAAAAGTTCCACTTTGTTCCTACGAAATACAAACTTTGATGCCTTATAGTCGATATCAACAATTTCCCTGCAGGGGGCAGGAAGACCCAAGTTAGTTCCAAACTTAGTGGATATGACAAATAACGGTAATGTCATATATATTAGGTCTGGGAGACCATATAAGGAACTCAGTCAAAGTAAAGGCACTTATACAAATCAACAGATTAGTACTTTCAAGTAATTCTCTGATAAACTTCCATCAGGACGACATGGCTGAGCCCAAAAAACGGATTTTGAGCAAAGCGAAAAATCTATTTTTGGGTGATATGGCCATGTCGTCCTGATGGACCCTCCCTCCTTTCAAAAAGGTGTATACAACTATGTAACAAAGTCCCCACCAGAAACTACTCTATCTGCGGCTATCCATACTTAATTGCAACACAATAGTTACGCCGTATTAGTACTGGGAGGGGATCCACCGGGTAACCTTGATAACGGCTCCCCTTCAAATTCGCCACTCTTCCCCCTCAAAGCAGAAACTCTATTCGGGGTGAAGATTGCCATGTGTCGTGTCAAGAAATACGTCCCCTGATATTATGCAATATCCTTATAAGTTATATTAAGGATACCCCCCGCCAGGAGTTAGAATTCTGGAAACCTGTGATTAATTCTCTGGGAGTATCACTGTAGCCAAATATCCCTTAGAAAGCTGCCTAAAGGAACCTTCCATCAGGACGACAAGGCCATATCACCCAAAAATAGATATTTCGCTTTGCTCAACATACGTTTAAATATCATTTTTCCATTGGCCAAGCCCACTTCAAACAAAAGGACAAATTTAAGAGTAATTAGTATTTTTCCTAAAAATATAAATCTTGAGCTCTTTACTGTTGATATATATTTCGGCAAAAGCTGAAACTAGCCAGAAACTTTTAGCAAGGTGTAACTGCCCCACTCGCTGCTAGTTAGCGAGGTTAGACAAGCCACCCCGATATGACGTCACTTTATTGCATGTACTACTTTCTGGGGGATAAGTGATGGCAGGTCAAGTATGATTAAAAAGCTCAAAGTTTTTATAGTTAGGAATAATACAAATTACTTTAAAATTTGTTCCAATACCTTTCACTCTTATAATATGGAGACTTACCCTTAGCAGGGTGGAAGGCCTAGCAAACAGGTATGAATCGTCTTGGAAGAAGTGGGTTGCTTTCGTAAAAGCAAAAAAGCCGACAGAAATCTCAATAGACTTCTGCCTGTCCTTCTTCATCCACCTTCACGAACAAGGCTTGGCTGCCACCATGATAACTACGTGTAAGTCAGCTTTGACTAGACCTCTTTCATACGCCTTCCAATTGACCTGGCGAACGAAATTTTCAACAAGATTCCGAAGGCATGCGTTAGACTTAAACAAGTAGCCCCTCCGAAGCCCATTTCATGGTCTCTGGACAAAGTCTTACACTACGCTTCGACCTTGAACAACGAAGATTGCTCTCTAAAGGATCTAACTCAAATGATATTTTTGTTCGCTATAGCCTCAGGGGTTAGAGTTAGTGAAATAGTAGCCCCATCAAGAGACGAGGGCCATATTCAGTTCACAGAAGTGGGAGAACTGAATCCCTTTCCTGATCCTACCTTTCTCGCCAAAAACGAGCTACCCTCTGAAGGAAGATGTCTCTCTATGTCCAGTAGTGTGTCTCAAGGTCTATCTTCGAAGAACTTCAGACTTCAGGGGAGGACAGCTCTTCAAAGGCAAAATCTCAGGATCAAACTTTTCCCTGAAACAACTAAAACGAAGCTCACCTACTTCATTCCCAGAACGGATCCTGATAGTACACCCGCAGGTCATAATCCGAGAACGATTGCTTCCTTGCTGAACTTTTTTTCAGTATATGGACTCTGAGAGACTCCGCTCATACACTGGTTGGAAATCCTCTAGTCTTCTATAAACATTATGCGAAGCAAGTGCACGACTTAAAACATTTTGTGGTGGCGGCAGGTAGTGTTGTGAAACCTGTCGTCTAGTGCTGCGATGAACAGTGAACTGTTTGGGACTGTTTCAGTTTGGGTGAAAAGGTGTTAACACCTTGCAGTGTAATACCTTTTATTAAGTGTCACCCTGGTGACACTAGGACTGTTCTTTATAGGTGCAGAATTATACCAATGACACCAGTGCCATGTGTACACTTTTACGCAGTGTTGATACTTATCCAACATTTACAGTGAAATTATTTTAATAATTTTTCAACAGATTTGGAGCAGCTAATTATAACTTTTTCCTTTCAGGTAATAATTATATATACCTTTTATATGTTGGATGTATAATTCTGATGCTAATTCTAATACACTAATTGTTACATTTAAGTTGTCTATTCAAATAAATGTGTAAGGTGTATTTGCGTCTTATTCGCCCCCAAAGTAGTTAAATAAAATTAGACAGAGTTCTTTACTTAATTTCCTAAAGTAAAGTATATACTTGAGGGTGCTTCTATATGTGAACAAAATATCTGAATGATAATTACACTTGTTCCAATATACATATACAAACCTTGCTGCTTCTATTGTCGAGGATGACATTTCCCTGCAGGGGGCAGGAAGCCCTAACATTGTTCCATGCTTAGTGGATATAACGTATAACAGTATCGTCATATATTTCTGTGGTCTGGATGACCATATAGAAGCTGACCCAAGGTTGAGGCACTTATACAAACCCATAGATACAGTACTTTCAAGTAATTCTCTGGTAAGCTTCCATCAGGACGACATGGCTTGAGCCCAAAAAATGGAGTTTTTATTATGATAAAACAAAGTTTTATGAATACTTACCTGGCAGTTATATATATAGCTGATCTCTAAATCGGCAGAATTTTTCAAAACGAGGCAACCGCCTTGTGGTGGTTGGGAGGTAGGTGGTTACACCCGTCACAGGGTGGTACAAGGAATCATTCCAGTGTTCAAGACTTCAGTTCATCTATGCCCGACCTGTCTCCTGAGGGGAGGTGGGTGGGCCTTCGAATATATATATAACTGCCAGGTAAGTATTCATAAAACTGTGTTTTATCATAAAAACTCCATTTTTATGAATAGTACTTACCTGGCAGTTATATATATATAGCTGACTCACACATTTGGAGGAGGGAAACAGACAGTAAACATCGTTGGGGAAACAACAAAAGAGTTGTAGGAGATAAAAACACCTTGATTCCTTGCCTGCTAAGAGGTAGCTGATTTCAAAGGTACAGCCTCTAGAGTGGCTTTCCCTTAGGAGTGTTTATCCAGGAGTAAGCCTGCAATGCTGCAAAAAACTCAATCGAGTCTGTTAAAGGGATAAGACCAACCACTTGACTAGACTTCAGAAACTACCTTCGCCCCATATAATAGAAAATGCAACCTTACTAAAACTAACCACCTAACCCTGCAACATAGACATAAACTATCTATCTAGACTGAGGGAACCGTACCACAAGACGAAGTCCTCAGACTATCATAAAAACACAAACCCTCATACATGCATATAAACTAAGGTTGAGTGGGGTTATTAACTCCTTTGCCTAATACAAAAACCGCAGCTATGTATGGGCCCAAGGTATAGCACTTGCCAA
This sequence comes from Palaemon carinicauda, assembly GCF_036898095.1. NCBI lineage: Eukaryota > Metazoa > Arthropoda > Malacostraca > Decapoda > Palaemonidae > Palaemon > Palaemon carinicauda. The sequence continues at coordinate 136,813,835 of NC_090725.1, read as the reverse complement.
AGTCTACTCTCACCTCTCCAAGTTAATGAGAAGCGAAGAGAGTTGCTCCTCCAGAAAATTGCATCCATGAATAGCCTAACTAACATATATTCCTGATATGCCAGAGAGGTAGCAATGGCTCTCATTTCGTGAGCCCGTAATTACAACAGGGTGAAGTGTTCCTCCTCACATAAGAGGTGGGCTTCCCTAATTTTTTCCCTCAGGAAAAAGGACAAAGCATTCTTAGACAGGGGTTTTTGGTGGATCTTTCACTGAACACCATAACAAGTTGGATGCACAGCTCACGTTCATAGTGTGAGCCAAAAAAGCTTTGAGGGACCTGACTGGGCAGAGGAGTCTTTCCTTCTCTTGACCCACTAGGTTCGTGAGGTTAATGACATCAAACGTCGTAGGACAGGGTTACGAAGGGTTCTCGTTCTTTACGAGAAAGATGAACCTTAAGGCACAAACTGCCCTATCCTAATTGAAGCTTACCCTCTTCTCAACCGCCTGGACTTCGCTGACCTTTTTGGCATTCGCTAGAGTCATAAGGAAGAGGGTTTTCTTCGTTAAAACTCGAAGAGAGGCTAGCGAGATAGGTTCAAATTTCTTGGAGCACAGAAACTTAAACACCACATCCAGGTTTAAGAGTACCTATTACGTCGTCTGAAAAGACCCAATGAGGTCCTGCAAATCTTTATTTTGGGACAACTCTAGGCCTCTATGCCTAAAGACGGCCGAGAGCATACTGCTGTATCCATTGATGGTAGATACAGCCAGCTTTAGCATCCTGTCTGAGGTACAAGAAGAAGTCTGCAATCTGGCTCAGAGAGGTAGTGGTTGAGGAAAACTTGTGCCGCCTGCACCAAGCTCTAAAGGTCTCCCACTTAGATTGGTAGACTCTTTGTGAAGAGATCCTCCTTGCTCTGGCGATAGCTTTCGTCGCTTGTGCCGAAAAGCCTCGAGATCTGACAAGCTTCTAGTCAGTCTGAAGGAAATCAGTTTGAGAGCAAGGGGGGTTTGATGATACCTCTCGAAGGGGGGCTGTTTGAGAAGATCTGGACTTGCCGAAGTCTTCTTGGGAAGTCCATCAACATGCCCATCACTTCCGAAAACCATTCCCTTGCAGGCCAGAATGGAGCCGCTAGGATCATTCGTCCCGAATAGAGGAGAGCGAATTTCCTGAAGACCAGATTGATGATCTCGAACGGGGGCAACGCATACATGTCCACCCCCGTCCAATCCATCAAGAAGGAGTCCACTGCTACAGCTTCCTCGTCCGGGACTAGGGAGCAGCAGTAGCGGATCCTCTTCTTCCAGTTGGAAGCAAAAAGGTCTGTTACAGGTCTGCCCCACAACATCCAGAGACTGACAGACTTGCGGGTTGAGACCATTCTGAGGGAAAAACTAGTCTCTTCCTGCTGAGCATGTTTGCCCCGATGTTTCTTGCCCTCGAACAAACCTCGCTCGAAAAAAAAAACTTTCTAGATCCAAGAGATCAGAACGAAGGCGTCCTTGATCTCGACATACGATTCGACTAGTGTCATCACGAAGTCCTAGATTCTCATGTTCAAAGTCATGCCTCATGCTAGAGCTTCGACGTCGAGCGTCCTGAAAGACGAGGCGCCGATCGTCCTGTAAGACATGGCGCCGAAAGTCCTGAAAGACGTGGTGCCGAAAGTCCTGTAAGACGTGGAGCTGAGCGTCCAGGAAGGAGAGGAACCGATAGTTTTGTAAGACATGGCGCCGACCGTCCTGTAAGACGTGGAGCCGAGAGGTTAACAGAGCGAGACGCTGAACGTTCTAAAAGACGTGGTGCTGAGCGTCCTGGTGTCAGAAGAGACTCTTCTTGTTGACAGGAAGACCTAATTATTTGACAGGCTCAACGTTATCTAAAAAACCAGATACAGGGACGCTCTGATTTCTCTTGAGTGCAGTATTCTGCTACATTAAGCAAAAGTTACGTGAACATTAGAGGGGCGGAGCCGAGACCAAAACACACGGCCCGAAACTGACCCATTCTTCCCCCGTTCTATCTTGTAAACAAACCTCAGATAAAGTTTGATTGCATAGCCTGCCACTTAGACTCCTCTCTAGATCTGGAGGAGAGAATAGTTGAAGCTAAAACTAAAGGAGGTTTCCCTATAAAAGGAAAAAGTAATCCTCCTTCAGAAGTAGTACTGACCAAAGGTCTGCTCCCCTCTTCTCCAAAGATTTTGATGTCTCCATGGAGAACTTTGACTTCTGAACGAAGGCGTAAAGAGCATTTACGTCCAGGACTGGACAAAAGACTCCCTCTCCCAAAAGAGAGATATTGAAGTTGCAAAGTCAGTTAGGCAGAAAGGTCTTATCGGAGTAACTAACAAAGGAGGATTCACTAGGAAAAAGTTTTTGCATCCATCCTTTAGTAAAAACACGGACCAAAGGTCTGCTCCTCTCCTCTCCCAGGCTCGCCAGAAGTAGCTAAGTCTGGCTCCTACTGTTGTTAGTTCGGTTAAAGAAAAAGCATGCAGAAAATTTCTTGCTGATTAAGACACCAAAACCTGTTTTTGACCAACTCTTGAGGGAGAAGAGAGAAAGAAAAAAGGAGAAATACATACCTTAATTATGACCTCTGATTTCAAAATTATCCAGCCCCATTGCCTGTATTCCTTAAGAGACTCAGCAATCCACCAAGGGGGCCGTAAAAAATATCTGTGGGGCTGCCACAAGGTCTTCGACCTAAACGTGGCTAGACCTCCACCCTTGCTATCCTGGCCTATCTGATAAGGAAGCTGGCATCGTAGGTTTCTGTTTTAAGAAATAAAAATTAATATATTCTTAAAGCTCCATTAATGACCACGTGAAAACTCAGAGGGTGGGGAACATGGAGCAACAGAATTTAGGATCTTCTCCTTCTATTAACCTCAAATAATTCAACAGGAGAAAAGTGATCACTAAAGTCATCCTTTGACAAAGATCTTATAGGACGTGGCGTCGTCCTGAAAGAATGAGGCGGCGATCGTCCTATCGCCCTGAAAGACGAGGCTGCCCTCGCCCTGAAAGACGAGGCTGCCCTCGCCCTGAAAGACGAGGCTGCCCTCGCCCTGAAAGACGAGGCTGCCCTCGCCCTGAAAGACGAGGCTGCCCTCGCCCTGAAAGACGAGGCTGCCCTCGCCCTGAAAGACGAGGCTGCCCTCGCCCTGAAAGACGAGGCTGCCCTCGCCCTGAAAGACGAGGCTGCCCTCGCCCTGAAAGACGAGGCTGCCCTCGCCCTGAAAGACGAGGCTGCCCTCGCCCTGAAAGACGAGGCGCCGATCGTCCTGTCATGAAAGACTTAGCGCCGAGCGTTAAGGCAAAATGATATTCATTATGCCGCTCGGCGCGTTCGGTTCCGACCAGAGGGTTCATAAGGCCGACTGGCGCTCTGGGACAAAAACCCTGTCAATGATGGTTTGTAAGCATTGATATTATCAGCGAATATCTATGACTTATAGTATTGCCATTAAAATCAAAAGTCATGCAATGCGAAACTCTAAAAGCAGTGTAAGAATCTTAACGTCCAACGCTCTTTGCTTTCCCATGGCAAGGGCGAGCATTCTTGGGAACGTTAACAGGAACGCTCGCGAGGGCGTTTGCTCGTGACCTAACGCCTCTCGTTTCCTTTCGCCGATCGATGTTCCTTCTCCCATGGGCCGGGGAGCTTGGAAGAGGTCTAAGGCTAGGAAAACGACGTCCACTGTGCTGAATGAATCCAATGCCTAATTTAGCACTGAAACTTGCACTATTAAACTTTTACACAAAAGACCATAATTAGTCCTGCCCGTTGTGAGAGAACTTATTCTGCTGCCACAGGCTTGAATGAGAAAGCAATATCGTCTCTAGTACTTGCTATATAAACTGTAACAAAATATTTTTATAAAATATTAAACTGACATTTCCCATAATAAAATAAACTTTCAAACATACTTACCCGGCGGTCACAAAAAGAAAAACCACCGGGCAAGAGTTGAGATTAAAAATAAATGTTGAACACACTCACCCGGTAGTTACATATAACCACCCGTAAAATTAAATGTCATAAATACCTACCCGGTAGTTACATACAAACGCCGGAAAAGTTATACGTAAAGATTAAAATGAACAGAAAATGGGAAAACAAATGTAATCCACAATTAATTCAAAGGGTTTTCAAAAACAAGCGAGTTGTAATGATAAAAAGAACAGATATAGCAATAACGTATCTATATATATAAATGTAAACAATAGGAACATATAAATGAAAATACTACTAAAACTAGAATTCCCATATCGTAGTTGGAGTATTATAGCCAACACTTTAATCCCCATATCGAAAAGAACGCTGTCAGGTTTTTGAGAACAAATTTCCGTGGCCACGGATTGGAAAAGTTGCGCGAATAATGTATGTGCGACGAATCGCAACATTATTGCCGAAAGAATTTTGATCGTTGATTAACTGTAATATTTTCGTACATTGTTTGTTTTCTATCATCCAGCTCATCAGCTCTTGCAACTGTCGACGTAACGGAATTAAATTCTCGTCTTCTCGAGTTGAAGTCGACGTAACTGGGGTCACGGATTTCGACACGATCACCACCGGAGGTCTCGCGCCAGTCGAATTATCTGTCGCATGCGAAGTCGAAGGAAAAGTTTCGACAGCTTGACGAGTCGAAGATCTCGACGAACTCAGAATCGGTCGCTCCACAACCGAGTCGAAGGCAGCTGTCGCTGTCGTAAGAATACGAGGCAAAGTCCATGTAGCTACGCTACATGACGGGCTAGAGATATCTACTTCTCTGTGCCCCTTCACAGGGGGCGGAGATAGCACCTCTTCAGTCGAACGTCTCTTCAATGGACGTGAGACTGAAGAATCACGCCACTTACGACGTTTAACCGGCGACAAATCACTCGACACTGTCGATAACTGATTACCTAACTACACATCCTTTTCAATGGTGTTTAGTCGAATCTTGCTGTCGCACCACAGGATCGACGGAGGAAGCGACTGTCTGTGGGCAAACCCCGATAGTCTCCCTTGGACCTCCGTTATGTCTTTTCCCCGAGGCGGGGGAGCGGGACAGTGACCTTCGGGACAAACAGCCACCCCCTCAGATAGCACTGCACTGACACTTTTCACTTTACTAGAAGTCATTCCTATGAAAGACTTTACAGATAAACCTAACTGCATCACTGTATTAGCTAATAGACCAAATTTCTTTTTAAATTTAGACTCGAGGCTGGCAATGGTGTTATAGTCCAAGAGTTAGCAGCCATTTATTTACCGGAGATGACCAAAATTCTAGTGGGCATTTTTGGAAAGGGTCTACCGTGGGACATCCAAAAATGGGTATCTTTAAGTTGGGCAAAGGTGGGTGTGGATTTTATTAACTCCTTTTGCCCGAAAACGGACTTTTAATTTGTCGGCAAAATATGGGGGTGGAGGAAAGTAAATTGGTTGCAGCTCCTTACATCCTGGGTCTAGAATAAAGAACTATATACCAAAATGATGCTATTGATATACAGATTTATTTCATATCAAACAACATCAATTAAATGATTATTGGGGGTCACCAAGGGTCAAAAGGTCAAGGTCAGCCTTTAGCAATGCCAGTTTTGGGTTTTAGCTGTATTTTGGCTAAATAAGACTTCAAAATTTGCCCAGGGATTACTAAATATGAATAGAATATAAAGAAGAGACATAAATAAAGTTTTTTGAAGAATATGGGATCTATTCCAGCAATATGACTGATATGACAAAAGTCATTATTAAACGGTTCCTGTGAAATTTACTCCTCAAACCGTTTCAAATTTAGTTGATAGATGGTTCACCTATATTACTGAGATTTGTTTTATTGACTTTGTGTGTGCACCTGTTTTGTCTTTAAAACATTAGAAAAACAGCCTCTACATTGCGTTTTAACATCCTTGAAATTTGTAAGTGTGCCCCTGAATTGTCCGTGTCCTTGTCACTTGAGGATTTTAAGAAAGGGCAATTAGAATATTCCAGACCTCCTTCATTTGGTTTTCACCAAACTTCTCTGTGTCTTGCAGAATAAAGATAAGCCTAGTGAATAAGTAAAACGAAGGGTAGTCTCACTATCACAGGATGTTATTTTCTGTACTAGCCGGGGATGAGTAAAACCATCCAAGCATCTTTGTCTGGGAGTCGGAATGAAAAGCGTCACAGGTAGTCGCAGAGTTGTGGAAATTGATAATCACTAGGGTCATGCGGTAAGTTATCACAAAGCTGAATCAATTGAGATAGATATAGCGTCAAAAATCACAGCAGAAGGGCAGCTTTTATCTGATATGCTTTTACCTCAAGTTGGTCTCTCCACAGGTCTTGCTTGGGATAATTATAACGAGCTGACAGAAACCCTATCTGGCAAAGACACTCTTCATGACACCATTGTGATATGCTACCAGAATAGGCCTGCTGCAGGTGTGATGCAAGGTGCTGAGACTGAAGGGACCACAAATACTGATGCAGCTACTGACCAAGTACCTGTGAAAAGACGACGAATATTTGATGCGCCTCAGCGACAAATCATGCCATATAAAAGAAAGCCATCACTGTCAAGGTTCGAATTTGAAAAATATTCACAAGATCCACAATCCAGCCTGGAGATAGCAAAGAAAATTAATATTATCTGGTTAATGTGCTGCTGCCTGATGTCCAGCACCCCTATGTGGCAGGCTGGAATTTCTTGGTCACAGAGGACAGACTCCCTTTGCAGTACATTGGGTATATGGAAAATATTGGACTGCCACCAACAAGATTGGATGTAGTTAAAGAAACTTTGGTCAGGTCTCAAAAGGTTACATGCGAGTGCAGTGAGGCATATGCTATAGTGACATGTGACCTTGTTATTGCAAAACCTGCACTCCAGAACCAAGCACAAGAATCCTCTTTCTTTGACAATATCTTTGTTTGTTTTGGTGCATTTCATATTTCCATGGCCTATTTCAGCGCATTAGGTTATATTGTTGAATCGTCTGGTTGTACCGAGGTTCTTTGCTCATGTGTTGGCTCATGGTTCAGTACGAGGGTTCATTGGTGGAAAACATTTTAACAGATGCAAGAGTATCCATCCCCTGTTTGCACTTGCCTTGCAGATTCTGCATTTTAAGCAATTTTTTAGTAGAAGGTGGAATACCAGATGAATGCATGGTGTTGTTGAATTCATTTTCTGCAGACCCATCACCCCCAATCACTTTTGACATTATTGGAGTCTGCTGTAATTTGTAATTCGTTGGAAAGATATGGTAAATTCTGTGATCAGACTCGTCAGGGTCATCATGGCTCTTCTGCTAGGTTCTGGTTTCTCTACTGTACATTGATCTCGTTCCCATATTCATGCTTTTTGACAGGGCCAGCAGGACATATGACCTAGACCTCTACATCTATGCTTTAGGCTCAATGATTCCTATATTCTTTGCAACTCACAAGCCAAGCTATGCCCGTTGGATGTCATTGTATCACCTCAATCTGCTTAATATGGAAATGACACATCCCGGAATCAAGCAAAGTCTTGAAGCAGGTGCACTCTCTGTGCGGAGAACTAGGAATACCTTTTCCAGAAGTGCATTTGCTATTACCTTACAGCAAGCTGTGAATAGGGATGCCGCATCCAGCCAGAATGTTGCAGTCCGTATGTGGTTGACAGTGACAAGATCTTTTAGGGGAGTATTTGTGAGATGTCTCCTGGAAATGGCTGGAATCACACTGGTGGATGATGCAATACAGGAACTAAAGCCATCAAGGATAGCCAAAGACAATGCATACCTTAAGAGCACGATCACAGAGGTGGAGAACACTCTCAATCCATTCACTGTTAATGATGATACTCTGTATTGCCTAAACACTGGATGGTGTGAAAGACAAACTTCTGCAGTCAAAAGAAACTGGATCTACCTGGCATCAAGTTTTTGTTAATGAATGTAATGTAGATGGTGGGCATTTTGAACGGACTGTTAAGCAAAGAAAGGTGATAAATGTCACACAGGATGCAGTAAAAGTTAAATTCACCACAAAGGACAAACAGATCAAGGAAGAAATATGCACCAGAGACATATTTAGAAGGCTGTTGTATTCGTCAGTAACGCAATAACTTGATCTCAGTATTGACCTGTCCTGTCCACTCACTCCAGTTCCTTTCTCAATGTGTCATATAACTGGTGATATGAACAAGACATCAAAGAGGACATTAATGGAAAAATTAGAAGCAATGGGAACCTTGAATGCCATACCAGACAGGACTTATGTGTATATTATTGATGCTATATTCTTCTTCCGTACGCTTGACATGCCATCCACCTGGGGGGGGGGATGGCAATGTCCATTTTGAAATAAGCTTGTAGCACTGGTGAAATTGTACACATAGTCTGTGACACATATCCTAATGGACCAAGTATCAAGGACATTGAACATGACTTGTGTAGGACACCCACTACCTACATAATCACTGGCTCGTCACAGAAAAGACCACCAGATCACAACACGGCTTGGAGAACATCACATTTCAAAACAGAGTTTTTGGCCTTCTTGAAGGATGAATGGTCATCAGATAGATATGCATCGACTCTTCAGGGACATCAGGTCTACTTTGCAGTGGAACATGAATGCTACCTTTACATTTCAGCACGTGAAACTGTCAACAGGATCCTGGTTCATGAGCTTCAGTGCAGGCATGAAGAAGCTGATACACGGTTACTGTACCATGCAAACTTTGTTGCAGTTAACCATGATGTGGTCCCAGTGATTTCCATTCGCAGTAACGACACTGACGTCTTCATCATCATTCTCTACCATGCTAGGTTTCTTAATGCACAGATTTGGATGGATGCTGGATTGAGTTCTAGAAATTCCATGCGTTTCATAGATATGTCACATCTTGCAACCAAACTGACTGTACCTATATGCAATGCTCTACCAAGCTTCCATGCGCTGGCAGGCTGTGATTACACAGCCTGTTTTATGAGAAAAGCAGTGGAAGCCATTTGAAATAATGAAAAACAACCCTAGGTTCACATCAGCAATTAGTCACCTTGGAGACTCAGATGCCATCGATCCAGATGTTGCTGCTGTAGTTGAAGAGTACTTGTGCCTTGTCAATGGAGTTCGGAACCTGACAAGTGTTGATAAAGCCAGGCTTCAATTTTTCCGCAAGTTGTATGCCCCTAAGAAGGAAACTGATCCGTCTGATAAAAAAAACTACAGACCCCTGTTGTCTTCCTCCTTGCCAAAGAGTGTTGCAACAGAAGTTGCTAAGAACTAACTTTGTTGCACACAAATAGAGGAATGCAAGGGAAACCGATCCAGACTCATTTGGTCCTGAAGGACATGGCTGGAAAGTCCAGAATGGCAGATTGATGATTGTCTGGTTCACTGGCTCAAATATTCCTGATAAGTTAAGCATTGAAGAATCTGATGTACAGGAAGATGAAGAAAAGGAAATAGATTTTTAGAGAACTCCATACTAGTAATATAGCTGGAATAGATCCCACGTTCTTCAAAAAACTTTATTTCTATCTCTTTTTTTATATTTTATGCATATTTAGTAAACCTTTTGCAAATTTTGATGTCTTATTTAGCCAAAATACAACTAAAACCCAAATCTGGCATTTCAAAGGGCTGAACTTGACCTTTTGACCCCTGGTGACCTTTAATAATAAATTAATTAATTTAGTTTAATATCAAATAAATCTACTCATCAATAGCATCATTTTGGTATATAGTTCTTTATTCTAGGCCCAGTATGAGAGGAGCTGCAGCCAATTTACTTTCACCAACCCCCAAATTTTGCCGAAAAATGAAAAGCTCCTTTTCAGACAAAAGGTGTTAATAAAATCCACACCTACCACTGCTAAACTTAAAGATACCCATTTTTGGATGTCCCATGGTAGACTCTTTCCAAAAATGTCCACTAGAATTTTGGTCATCTCCAGTAAATAAATGGCTGCTAGCTCTCGCTCTACATTATTAGGAGAAACTCTAAGGGAAGTTGGCAAAGGAGTTACACGAGCAGGAGGACTCGAGATCGAAGACATAATAAGAGGAGAAGGAGAAGGAATAGGAGCAGTGACTTCGATAGAAGAAGCCGAAGATGCTAAACTAGTCTTACTTTCAGCTCTGAGAGCCGCCTTCCTCTTCCTATCCTTAATTATCTTCCCCGAGTGAGAAACAAAAACTTTCCACTGTTGTTCACTTCGATCCTTGCATTCATCACAAGTATATTCTCTAAAGCACTCACAACCCCTACCTTAATTCACTAGTGTGCGAATCATAAATTGATTTAACTAACCTAGTTTTGCACCTACCGGCGCAGGATTTCCAGTTTGGCCTTTTTCCAGGACAAAAGACCTCAATTTGGCCTTTAAAAAAAAAAAAAAAATTGTTGGCCGTTAGCAATATGAAAAAATGGGCAAGTCAAATAATACTGTATATTTGGCCTATTTCTACTAATGGGTTGGGCTTTTAAAGCTTCTGTTGATTAGAAGTTGGCCTTTCCTTAGAAAGCCTGGCAACTCTGTACCGGCGCAAAACCTAACGACTGAAGGACTAGAGTTCGACATGATGGTATGACCACAAAATTGTAGAAAAGAAAATCCAGCTTCAATCTTACAACACGGAGTTTGAATACTTCACTGATATTGGAGAGATAGTACTTCCCAACATATGAAGAAAAGTCTGCACCGACCACCAATGTTCACAAGAAGCCTGCAGAGAACGAATTGATGTTACCTGGACAGTTGTACCTGTACTTCCCTCGAGTGGAGGGAGATGATGTCACCTACATCAGCGATGGCGGCGCCACCGCGGTAGTTTTGAATCTATTGTCTGCCGTCGTAGGGAACCTACAGCTATATAATTGTTCGGTAAGACACTGCAATAAAAATAGATTTTTCGCTTTGCTTCAAAATCTGTTTTAAGGGAACTTGGTTTGAAAAGTCTCATTTAGATATAGAATATAATTTATTACTTGTATATAATCATATTAGTGTTAAATTTAGTTATAAATTTGTTGAAAATTAATTAAGAATTTCTCACAAAACTATAAATGATTGGTGCTCATTCATTCATGAGGATATTGTGCATTGGATATTGAGTTGGAAAGGTGCAGTTCACCTTCACCCTCCAACTTAAGTATACAAAGGATTTTAGGCTGTCTTATATTCAATAGGGCTGTGTAAGGGGGGGGGGTGATTGCAGGGGGAGCAAAGGCCCCCTCCCTGCTAGGTATGGATATAGCTACTAGGTTAGGTTAGGTTATGTTAGTTGGTTTGTTTACATTAGCTGGTCGCCTTGTTTATTGCCAATTCTACATTTGCCATTATTCATATGTTAAAACGGATTCTTCAATTCATTCCCCACCCAAAAATGTTATTTTCATTAGTAAAATAAATTTTTGAATATACTTACCCGATAATCATGTAGCTGTCAACTCCGTTGCCCGACAGAATTCTACGGAAGGGATACGCCAGCGATCGCTATACAAGAGGGGGGTGTACTCACAAGCGCCACCTGTGGCCAGGTACTGCAGTACTTCTTGTTGACACCACTTCAATTTTTCCTCGGTCCACTGGTTCTATGGGGAGGAAGGGTGGGTCAATTAAATCATGATTATCGGGTAAGTATATTCAAAAATTTATTTTACTAATGAAAATAACATTTTTCAATATTAAACTTACCCGATAATCATGTAGCTGATTCACACCCAGGGAGGTGGGTGAAAACCAGTGTACATGTATATCAAGAAGCTAAGTATCCCGTATTTCATATTATCAGTTATTCAAAATAACAATGAAATTACAAGTACCTGGTAAGGAAGTCGACTTGAGCCATTACTCTGCCTTAAATAAGTTCGTCTTCCTTACTGAGCGCAGCGTTCCTCTTAGGAGGCTGAACAACTCTAAGGTGCTGAAGTATCAAGGGCTGCAACCCATACTAAAGGACCTCATCACAACCTTTAACCTCGGCGCTTCTCAAGAAAGAATTGACCACCCGCCAAATCAACAAGGATGTGGAAGGCTTCTTAGCCGACCGTACAACCCATAAAAAGTATTCAAGAGAAAGGTTAAAAGGTTATGGGATTATGGGAATGTAGTGGCTGAGCCCTCGCCTACTACTGCATTCGTTGCTACGAATGGTCCCAGGGTGTAGCAGTACTCGTAAAGAGACTGGACATCTTTGAGATAGAATGATGCGAACACTGACTTGCTTCTCCAATAGGTTGCATCCATAACACTCTGCAGAGAATGGCTCTGTTTGAAGGCCACTGAAGTAGCCACAGCTCCCACTTCATGTGTCCTTACCTTCAGCAAAGCAAGGTCTTCTTCCTTCAGATGAGAATGTGCTTCTCTAATCAGAAGCCTGAATAGTAAGAAACTGAGTTCTTAGAACTTGGAAAAGAAGGTTTCTTGATAGCACACCATAAGGCTTCTGATTGTCCTCGTAAAGGTTAAGACCTTTTTAGATAGTACCTAAGAGCTCTAACTGGGCAAAGTACTCTCTCCAGTTCATTCCCCACCAAGTTGGACAGGCTTGGGATCTCGAACGACTTAGGCCAAGGACGTGAAGGAAGCTCGTTTAGCAAAAACCGAGCTGCAAGGAACATGTAGCCGTTTCAGATGTGAAAACAATGATCCTGCTGAAGGTGTGGATCTCACTTACTCTTTTAGCTGTTGTCAAGCACACGAGGAAAAGAGTTTTTAATGTGAGGTCCTAAAAAGAGGCTGATTGGAGAGGTTCAAATCTTGATGACATAAGGAACCTTAGGACCACGTCTAGATTCCAGCCTGGAGTGGACAACCGACGTTCCTTTGAGGTCTCAAAAGACCTAGGGAGGTCCTGTAGATCTTTGTTGGTGGAAAGATCCAAGCCTCTGTGGCGGAAAACCGCTGCCAACATACTTCTGTAACCCTTGATCGTAGGAGCTGAAAGGGATCTTACTTTCCTTAGATATAACAGGAAGTCAGCAATCTGGGTTACAGTGGTACTGGTTGAGGAAACTGCATTGGTCTTGTACCAGCTACGGAAGACTTCCCCTTGAGACTGATAGATTCTGAGAGTGGATGTTCTCCTTGCTTTGGCAATCGCTCTGGCTGCCTCCTTCGAAAAGCCCCTAGCTCTTGAGAGTCTTTCGAAAGTCTGAAGGCAGTCAGACGAAGAGCGTGGAGGTTTGGGTGTACCTTCTTTACGTGAGGTAGACGTAGAAGGTTCACTCCTAGAGGAAGAGTCCTGGGAATGTCGACCAGCCATTGCAGTACCTCTAAGAACCATTCTCTCGCGGGCCAGAGCGGAGCCAACCAACGTCAGCCGTGTCCCTTTGCGAGAGGAGAACTTCTGAAGTACCCTGTTGACAATCTTGAACGGCGGGAATGCATACAGGTCGAGATGGAACCAATCCAGCAGAAAAGCATCCACGTGAACTGCTGCTGGGTCTGGAATCGGAGAACAATACAACAGGAGTCTCTAGGTTATCGAGGTAGCGAACAGATCTATGGTTGGCTGACCCCACAGGGCCCAAAGTCTGCTGCAAACATTCTTGTGAAGGGTCCACTCTATGGGGATGACCTGACCCTTCCGGCTGAGGTGATCTGCCATGACATTCATACCGCCCTGAATGAACCTCGTTACCAGCGTGAGCTTTCGATCTTTAGACCAGATGAGGAGGTCCCTTGCGATCTAGAACAACTTCACGAAAGAGTCCCTCCCTGCTTGAAGATGTAAGCCAGGGCTGTGGTGTTGTCAGAGTCCACCTCCACCACTTTGTTAAGCTGGAGGGACTTGAAGTTTATCAAGGTCAGAAGAACCGCCAACAACTCCTTGCAATTGATGTGAAGTGTCCTTTGTTCCTGATTCCATGTTCCCGAGCATTCCTGTCCGTCCAAAGTCGCACCCCAGCCCGTGTCTGATGCGTCCGAGAGGAGAAGGCGGTCGGGTTTCTGAACAGCCAAAGATAGACTTCCTTGAGAAGAAAGCTGTTCTTACACCACGCGAGAGAAGACCTCCTCTCTTCGGAAACAGGAACTGAGACCGTCTCTAGCGTCATGTCCTTTATCCAGTGAGCAGCTAGATGATACTGAAGGGGGGGAGGTGGAGTCTCCCTAACACGATGAACAGGGCCAGCGATGAAAGTGTCCCTGTTAGACTCATCCACTACCTGACTGAGCATCGGTTCCTTCTCAGCATGCTCTGGATGCATTCTAGGGCTTGGAAGATCCTTGGGGCCGACGGAAAAGCCCGAAAAGCTCGACTCTGAAGATCCATACCCAGGGAGACAATGGTCTGGGATGGGACGAGCTGAGACTCCTCAAAATTGACCAGGAGGCCCAGTTCCTTGGTCAGATCCATAGTCCATCTGAGAATCTCCAGACAGCGACGACTTGTGGGAGCTCTTAAAAGCCAGTCGTCTGACGGAGCCGGACACAAGATCATGGTACTGCTGCACAGTCTGTGAACTGTCAACCATGGGGAAGCGAGGAAGTACAGTGACAACCCGAAGCTGTCTAGACTGTCTGGGTCGTACAGACAACTCCTTATCGGGTTGCTGAGGTTGCCGCACTGCGTCACAACAAGTCACTTCTGCTGGTTGTTGAACGTCTTCCCAGTGACACACTGACTCCGTAAACAAAAAAAAATCCTCTAACAAGGACTAAGCTTGGACTGCATGTCTTGCAACACAGCTCAAGGTCTATGGGAGCAGGTGTGGTAACAGACGGGGTTAGCGACTGAAGTGGAACCATTACCTTCCCTGGGAGCATGTTATGCTTAAATAAAAGTCCATAGGAGGCTACGCAGCTAAAGGCTCCTCTCCAAATGACAGAGTCCTCAAGGGAATATCAGAAGGAGGGAGAAAAGCACTTTCTCATCTACAGGGACCATATCCGAGAAAAGCTAAGTTCTCTCAGTGAGGGTTTCACTGGTGCAAAAGCAGCAGACTAGAAGGCAACGTTATGAAACTGCTTGACAGTCTAGTGAGTTGGGAACAACCAAAGATGTGTGACTGAGAAGCATGCGGTAAGGTATGCAGAGCATGTTGTATGCAGAGCATGCTGTATGCAGAGCATGCTGTATGCAGAGCATGCTGTATGTAGAGCATGCTGTAAGGTAAGCAGAGCGTGTTGCATGGCGTGTAACATTTCTCAGAAATTCCATGACCAGTGCTAGAGTGAGTAATATCGCATTACCGTCCATTGAAAGTGCACGTGCCGAGGGAATTGATTAGACTGTTTTGTTGATGAATTTGATAGCCGGCATGATAATCGTAGAATTAAGCTACACTAAATGTACTATAATCTACTTCACCTCAGGAAAGGGAAACTCGCCCTGTTGGCAACACTGCATTACTTCATGCATGCTTGCATGGGGTTTAATATCAACATAATATTACCTTACATTCATAACTCATGATTCATTTGTTTAGAAGATATTTTTGCCATATTTTGCGATTTGTTAAAAATATATTGCAAGGAATACATATATATTTTTATATAAGTAATACAAATAACCTCCATTATCATAATGTTTGTGTAGGCATACATGTATATGATTACAAATGCAAGTTATGAAAGTAATGAGGTGTTATTATTGTCATTTGTTATTCCCAAGTTGAATGGGAAGAAGCTCAAGTTGAGGAAAAAATGGCAGATGCATGCGTTGAGGTGGCTGACTCATAGCATGAGGTTGCTGCCTCAAGAGTTGCGCTTGCTGTAAGGATTGCGGATGCGCAGTAGCAGGTTCCTGAGGAACGAGTTAAGGTTCCTGAGGTGTGAGCTGCGAGAGTTGAGGTAGCGGCTGCGCAGAACGCAGTTCTTGTCTCGCGAGTTGAGGTTCCTGAGGTGCTAGCCTAAGGAGTTGAGACTCTTGCCTTGAGGAGGGTTTAGGTCGCTGCAGCGAGTGCTGAGGTGGCTGCCTCATTGATGGAAGAGGTTGTCGTACCTCAAGAGATTGTTGCCTCGCTGGTGGAACCGCAAGCGGAAGCGGAGGAAGTAAGGCATAAGACTCCTGCTCCCATTGCTGAGGTTGCCTTAAGGAAGGTTAAGGTTGCTGCACAACGCTGGTAACTGGCAACTCAGAACGCGGTAAGGTAGCCTGTGGAACCTCAACTTCGTACGCCTGGCAGACTGGACTGCGGAGAGGCGGAGCGTTCGCAGGAGGAGGTGTAACCTTCTCAGCCTGAAACTCACGCATTAAGACCGCAAGCTGCGACTGCATGGACTGCAGCAAAGTCGTCTTGGGATCAACAGACGATAAGGTCTGTTGAGGCAAAGCCTTAATAGAAGAAGAGGTCTGTTGAGGCATCGCCTTACCTCTCTTAGGAGGTGTGCAGTCACCTGATGACTGAGGAGAGTCAGAGCTAACCCAATGACTGCATCTGGGTTGTTGAACTCTAACTTCGTACGTCTGGCATAGATCTGGACTTTACGTTTAAGAGGTCTTGAGACCTGAGACCAGCGTTTTCTCCCCGAAATTTCTTCTGCAGACGAGCAAAATAAGGGCTCAATCGTCTGCGGGTGGGAGTGACGGTCTCTGTAAGACACGCCCGCAACCACCGAGGATACTTCTGTGCGCCGATCAAGGCCTGCCGAACCCTTTTGCCCTTCGACATTGCTTCTCCCCTGGGCTTGGGAGCTTGCAAGAGGTCCCGGACTGGGAGGACGACTGGCACGCACAGAAGTACCCTCACGCACAACACTGACACACTTTGCGCTAATCACTTATCACTTTTGATTTTCTGTTTGCACTTATTTCACTGAACTCGAAACTTTAAGTGGTTTGTACCTGAAACACGCAATTCTATCCTTTCTCAAAAGTTAGTAATTGCGAAAACAGAATTACAATGTAACAGAAAAATCTAATGAAAGATAAATAATTCAGTGGCTGGAAAGAGACTAAACACTAGATCAAATAAACTACGTTTAAAATCTCTCACCGCATAAAGCTTGAGAACAAGAAAAAACTCTAGAAACGTTTACCTTCTTCCCCTAAAGAGACTAGGGAGAAGAGCAAAAACGATAACAACGTTACTCGCTTGAACGAAACGTTTATCCTCCTCTTTCTCCCTCCGTCTCTATCTCTCTCTCTCTCTCTCTCTCTTGACTTAGAACCTGAGAGAAGAGCCCAATCATATATATCGTTAAAACATATTATTGTTAAAGGAAAATATTTCCCAAAATGAAAAGTTCCTTTATTAGAATTAAAACCATTAAGTTAAGAAAGAATGAACAAAACGCTAGACACGGTTACTCTTACTGCAACGTGACACCGTGAAAATTCTCTCTCTATCGTAACGATAGAGCGCAAGTTGAACGTTCTGAACGTCAACAACTGCAGAGACAAAACAAAACGTTAGTTCAACTTTGAAAACAGTACGAGACTATCAAAGAAATTCTTTCAAAAACATTAAAATAGCATAATATGTTAACAGGTAAAACCGAAATGACGGGCTCAATGTTAATTAACTTCGGTACCAAGAAAAGACCGCCTACTATTAGGAAAGGTCGAATATAAACAAATATAAAAATTAATTTTAATAAGTTTATAATAAAAGGAAGTTAATCGAAGAGGCCTATACAAGGCGGAGAGATATAAAATAAATCTATAACTTTTGTTAAGCAAAATTAAGAAAGAGAGTCTATACTCTCTTAGACACCAACACTTCCGTCTAAGGGAAGGGTCGGCCATTTAAAGGTGAAAGAGAGTTCATACTCTCTTCGTCACCATAATTAATCAAATTAATTCCAAAAGTTAGCTAAGCTAATAATAAAACTTCCTGAATAGCGAAAGCTGAAATCTTAGAGCAATACTTCACCAAAAACCGTGAACAAGACTCCAAAATTATAAGCGTATCCATGAACGTCTTGCCGGAAGCACGACAGAGGAAAAATTGAAGTGGTGTCAACAAGAAGTACTGCAGTACCTGGCCACAGGTGGCGCTTGTGAGTACACCCCCCTCTTGTATAGCGATCGCTGGCGTATCCCTTCCGTAGAATTCTGTCGGGCAACGGAGTTGACAGCTACATGATTATCGGGTAAGTTTAATATTGAAAAATACCGGTTTCCTAAGATTGAAAAGGTTAACAAATGGGGTAAAAATACTGTTCCCCCCCCCCCCCAAAAGGTCAGTGTTAGATAAAGCACTAAGTAATTCATCAAGAGAAAAATGTTATTTTCATTAGTAAAATAAATTTTTGAATATACTTACCCGATAATCATGTAGCTGTCAACTCCGTTGCCCGACAGAATTCTACGGGAGGGATACGCCAGCTATCACTATACTAGAAGGGGGTGTACTCACAAGCGCCACCTGTGGCCAGGTACTACAGTACTTGTTGTTGACGCCACCTCACTTTTTCCTCGGTCCACTGGTTCTCTATGGGGAGGAAGGGTGGGTCAATTAAATCATGATTATCGGGTAAGTATATTCAAAAATTTATTTTACTAATGAAAATAACATTTTTCAATATTAAACTTACCCGATAATCATGTAGCTGATTCACACCCAGGGGGGTGGGTGAAAAACCAGTGTACAAGACTAAAGGATAGCTAAGTATCCCGTATTTCATATAATCAGTTATCCACAATAACAATGAAATAATAAGTACCTGGTAAGGAAGTCGACTTGAACCGTTACTCTGCCTTTAATAAGATCGTCTTCCTTACTGAGCGCAGCGTTCCTCTTGGAAGGCTGAATCAACTCAAAGGTGCTAAAGTATACAGGGCTGCAACCCATACTAAAGGACCTCATCACAACCTTTAACCTCGGCACTTCTCAAGAAAGAATTGACCACCCGCCAAATCAACAAGGATGTGGAAGGCTTCTTAGCCGACCGTACAACCCATAAAAAGTATTCAAGAGAAAGGTTAAAAGGTTATGGGATTATGGGAATGTAGTGGCTGAGCCCTCGCCTACAACTGCATTCGTTGCTACGAATGGTCCCAGGGTGTAGCAGTACTCGTAAAGAGACTGGACATCTTTGAGATAGAATGATGCGAACACTGACTTGCTTCTCCAATAGGTTGCATCCATAACACTCTGCAGAGAATGGCTCTGTTTGAAGGCCACTGAAGTAGCCACAGCTCCCACTTCATGTGTCCTTACCTTCAGCAAAGCAAGGTCTTCTTCCTTCAGATGAGAATGTGTTTCTCTAATCAGAAGCCTGAATAGTAAGAAACTGAGTTCTTAGAACTTGGAAAAGAAGGTTTCTTGATAGCACACTATAAGGCTTCTGATTGTCCTTGTTAAGGTTAAGACCTTATTAGATAGTACCTAAGAGCTCTAACTGGGTAAAGTACTCTCTCCAGTTCATTCCCCACCAAGTTGGACAGGCTTGGGATCTCGAACGACTTAGGCCAAGGACGTGAAGGAAGCTCGTTTAGCAAAAACCGAGCTGCAAGGAACATGTAGCCGTTTCAGATGTGAAAACAATGATCCTGCTGAAGGCGTGGATCTCACTTACTCTTTTAGCTGTTGTCAAGCACACGAGGAAAAGAGTTTTTAATGTGAGGTCCTAAAAAGAGGCTGATTGGAGAGGTTCAAATCTTGATGACATAAGGAACCTTAGGACCACGTCTAGATTCCAGCCTGGAGTGGACAACCGACGTTCCTTTGAGGTCTCAAAAGACCTAGGGAGGTCCTGTAGATCTTCGTTGGTGGAAAGATCCAAGCCTCTGTGGCGGAAAACCGCTGCCAACATACTTCTGTAACCCTTGATCGTAGGAGCTGAAAGGGATCTTACTTTCCTTAGATATAACAGGAAGTCAGCAATCTGGGTTACAGTGGTACTGGTTGAGGAAACTGCATTGGTCTTGTACCAGCTACGGAAGACTTCCCTTTGAGACTGATAGATTCTGAGAGTGGATGTTCTCCTTGCTTTGGCAATCGCTCTGGCTGCCTCCTTCGAAAAGCCCCTAGCTCTTGAGAGTCTTTCGAAAGTCTGCAGGCAGTCAGACGAAGAGCGTGGAGGTTCGGGTGTACCTTCTTTACGTGAGGTAGACGTAGCAGGTTCACTCCTAGAGGAAGAGTCCTGGGAATGTCGACCAGCCATTGCAGTACCTCTAAGAACCATTCTCTCGCGGGCCAGAGCGGAGCCAACCAACGTCAGCCGTGTCCCTTTGCGAGAGGAGAACTTCTGAAGTACCCTGTTGACAATCTTGAACGGCGGGAATGCATACAGGTCGAGATGGAACCAATCCAGCAGAAAAGCATCCACGTGAACTGCTGCTGGGTCTGGAATCGGAGAACAATACAATAGGAGTCTCTAGGTTATCGAGGTAGCGAACAGATCTATGGTTGGCTGACCCCACAGGGCCCAAAGTCTGCTGCAAACATTCTTGTGAAGGGTCCACTCTGTGGGGATGACCTGACCCTTCCGGCTGAGGTGATCTGCCATGACATTCATACCGCCCTGAATGAACCTCGTTACCAGCGTGAGCTTTCGATCTTTAGACCAGATGAGGAGGTCCCTTGCGATCTAGAACAACTTCACGAAAGAGTCCCTCCCTGCTTGAAGGTGTAAGCCAGGGCTGTGGTGTTGTCAGAGTCCACCTCCACCACTTTGTTAAGCTGGAGGGACTTGAAGTTTATCAAGGCCAGAAGAACCGCCAACAACTCCTGCAATTGATGTGAAGTGTCCTTTGCTCCTGATTCCATGTTCTCGATCATTCCTGTCCGTCCAAAGTCGCACCCCAGCCCGTGTCTGATGTGTCCGAGAGGAGACGGCGGTCGGGTTTCTGAACAGCCAAAGGTAGACTTCCTTGAGAAGAAAGCTGTTCTTACAACACGCGAGAGAAGACCTCCTCTCTTCGGAAACAGGAACTGAGACCGTCTCTAGCGTCATGTCCTTTATCCAGTGAGCAGCTAGATGATACTGAAGGGGGGGAGGTGGATTCTCCCTAACACGATGAACAGGGCCAGCGATGAAAGTGTCCCTGTTTAGACTCATCCACTGCCTGACTGAGCATTGGTTCCTTCTCAGCATGCTCTGGATGCATTCTAGGGCTTGGAAGATCCTTGGGGCCGACGGAAAAGCCCGAAAAGCTCGACTCTGAAGATCCATACCCAGGGAGACAATGGTCTGGGATGGGATGAGCTGAGACTCCTCAAAATTGACCAGGAGGCCCAGTTCCTTGGTCAGATCCATAGTCCATCTGAGAATCTCCAGACAGCGACGACTTGTGGGAGCTCTTAAAAGCCAGTCGTCTGACGGAGCCGGACACAAGATCATGGTACTGCTGCACAGTCTGTGAACTGTCAACCATGGGGAAGCGAGGAAGTACAGTGACAACCCGAAGCTGTCTAGACTGTCTGGGTCGTACAGACAACTCCTTATCGGGTTGCTGAGGTTGCCGCACTGCGTCACAACAAGTCACTTCTGCTGGTTGTTGAACGTCTTCCCAGTGACACACTGACTCCGTAAACAAAAAATCCTTTAACAAGGACTAAGCTTGGACTGTATGTCTTGCAACACAGCTCAAGGTCTATGGGAGCAGGTGTGGTAACAGACGGGGTTAGTGACTGAAATGGAACCATTACCTTCCCTGGAAGCATGTTATGCTTAAATAAAAGTCCATAGGAGGCTACGCAGCTAAAGGCTCCTCTCCAAATGACAGAGTCCTCAAGGGAATATCAGAAGGAGGGAGAAAAGCACTTTCTCATCTACAGGGACCATATCCGAGAAAAGTTAAGTTCTCTCAGTGAGGGTTTCAATGGTGCAAAAGCAGCAGACTAGAAGGCAACATTATGAAACTGCTTGACAGTCTAGTGAGTTGGCAACAACCAAAGATGAATGACTGAGAAGCATGCGGTAAGGTATGCAGAGCATGTTGTATGCAGAGCATGCTGTATGCAGAGCATGCTGTATGTAGAGCATGTTGTATGCAGAGCATGCTGTATGCAGAGCATGTTGTATGCAGAGCATGCTGAATGCAGAGCATGCTGTATGCAGAGCATGTTGTATGCAGAGCATGCTGTATGTAGAGCATGTTGTATGCAGAGCATGCTGAATGCAGAGCATGCTGTATGCAGAGCATGTTGTATGCAGAGCATGCTGTATGCAGAGCATGCTGTATGCAGAGCATGCTGTATGCAGAGCATGCTGTATGCAGAGCATGCTGTAAGGTAAGCAGAGCGTGTTGCATGGCGTTTAACATTTCTCAGAAATTCCATGACCAGTGCTAGAGTGCTTCATGCATGCTTGCATGGGGTTTTAATATCAACATAATATTTACCTTACATTCATAACTCATGATTCATTTTTGTTTTGAAGATATTTTGCCATATTTTGCGATATTGTTAAAAAATATATTGCAAGGAATACATATATATTTTTATATAAGTAAGACAAATAACCTCCATTATCATAATGTTTGTGTAGGCATACATGTATATGATTACAAATGCAAGTATGAAAGTAATGAGGTGTTATTATTGTCATTTGTTATTTCTCAAGTAGAGGAGAAAGTGGCAGATGCATGCGTTGAGGTGGCTGACTCATAGCATGAGGTTGCTGCCTCAAGGGTTGCGCTTGCTGAGTGGTTGGCGGATGCGCAGTAGCAAGTTCCTGAGGAACGAGCAGTAATTGTCTCGCGAGTTGAGGTTCCTGAGGCGCAAGGCTAAGGTGTTGTGCTTGCCTTGAGGAGGGTTGAGCTCGCTGCAGCGAGAGCTGAGGAGACTGACTCATGGATGGGAGAGGTTGTTGTACCTCAACCGAGAGTTGCATCAATGGTGGAGCAGCAAGTGGAAGCGGAGGAAGAGAGGTATAAGCCTCCTGATCCCATTGCTGAGGTTGCCTTAAGGAAGGCGGAGGGAGCTGTACACCACTGGGAACAGTAAACTCAGAACGTGGCTCAACATCGTACGCCTGGCAGGCGGTACTGCGGTCAGGCGGAGCGAGCGCAGGCGGAGCGAGTGCAGGCGGAGGCGGAGGCGCAACCTTCTCAGCCCGACACTCACGCATCAAGACTGAAAGTTGTGACTGCATGGACTGCAGTAGAGTCAACTTGGGGTCGGCAGACACTAAGGTCTGCTGAGGTAAAGCCTTAACAGCAGAGATCTGTTGTGGCAGAACCTTACTCCTCTTAGGCGGAGTGCAGTCACCTGAGACTGAGGAGAGTCAGAGCTAACCCAATGACTGCATCCGGGTTGTTGAACTCTAACTTCGTACGTCTGGCATAGGTCTGGACTTTACGTTTAAGAGGTCCTGAGACCTGAGACCAGCGTTTTCTCCCCGAAAATTTCTTCTGCAGACGAGCAAAATAAGGGCTCAATCGTCTGCGGGTGGGAGTGACGGTCTCTTAAGACACGCCCGCAACCACCGAGGATACTTCTGTGCGCCGATCAAGGCCTGCCGAACCCTTTTGCCCTTCGACATTGCTTCTCCCCTGGGCTTGGGAGCTTGCAAGAGGTCCCGGACTGGGAGGACGACTGACACGCACAGAAGTACCCTCACGCACAACACTGACACACTTTGCGCTAATCACTTATCACTTTGATTTTCTGTTTGCACTTATTTCACTGAACTCGAAACTTTAAGTGGTTTGTACCTGAAACACGCAATTCTATCCTTTCTCAAAAGTTAGTAATTGCGAAAACAGAATTACAATGTAACAGAAAAATCTAATGAAAGATAAATAATTCAGTGGCTGGAAAGAGACTAAACACTAGATCAAATAAACTACGTTTAAAATCTCTCACCGCATAAAGCTTGAGAACAAGAAAAACTCTAGAAACGTTTACATTCTTCCCCTAAAGAGACTAGGGAGAAGAGCAAAAACGATAACAACGTTACTCGCTTGAACGAAACGTTTATCCTCCTCTTTCTCCCTCCGTCTCTATCTCTCTCTCTCTCTCTCTCTCTCTTGACTTAGAACCTGAGAGAAGAGCCCAATCATATATATCGTTAAAACATATTATTGTTAAAGGAAAAAATTTCCCAAAATGAAAAGTTCCTTTGTAGAATTAAAACCATTAAGTTAAGAAAGAATGAACAAAACGCTAGACACGGTTACTCTTACTGCAACGTGACACCGTGAAAATTCTCTCTCTATCGTAACGATAGAACGCAAGTTGAACGTTCTGAAACGTCAACAACTGCAGAGACAAAACAAAACGTTAGTTCAACTTTGAAAACAGTACGAGACTATCAAAGAAATTCTTTCAAAAACATTAAAATAGCATAATATGTTAACAGGTAAAACCGAAATGACGGGCTCAATGTTAATTAACTTCGGTATAAGAAAAGACCGCCTACCATTAGGAAAGGTCGAATATATAAAAATTAATTTTAATAATTTTATAATAAAAGGAAGTTAATCGAAGAGGCCTATAAAAGGCGGAGAGATATAAAATAAATCTATAACTTTTGTGAAGCAAAATTAAGAAAGAGAGTCTATACTCTCTAAGACACCAACACTTCCGTCTAAGGGAAGGGTCGGCCATTTAAAGGTGAAAGAGAGTTCATACTCTCTTCGTCACCATAAAAAAATTAATTCCAAAAGCTAACTAAGCTAATATAGAAGTTTCTAGTATAGCGAATAGCTGCAAATTTTAGAGAAATACTTCACCAAACCGTGAACAATACTCCAAAATCATAAGCGTATCCAAGAACGTCTTGCCGGAAGCACGACAGAGGAAAAAGTGAGGTGGCGTCAACAACAAGTACTGTAGTACCTGGCCACAGGTGGCGCTTGTGAGTACACCCCCTTCTAGTATAGTGATAGCTGGCGTATCCCTCCCGTAGAATTCTGTCGGGCAACGGAGTTGACAGCTACATGATTATCGGGTAAGTTTAATATTGAAAAAATAAAAATTATTAGTGGCGGAGCTATTGTATAGAATTACCGCTTGTATTGATATCAATATTTCATTCAATTTATAGCATCTTGGAATCCTGTTGCGTTGTCAGTCGAGACATAAAAAATGAAGCAACTAATATCGCTATGTTAAAAAGCATCCCATTGGTCAATTTTCGATTTTAATCACAAAAGAATCTCGGTCATCCAATGTTGACCCCTACCATTGATAACATTCATATAGTGTGATGTAGAACGATTAATATATGATAGTTTAATTGCTAGCGAAAATGAAATTCGCTATAAGAAATGGACAAGTGCTGGCTAGTCTGTTGTTTTTCTCTATATGCTTAATATGGGCTGGGGCATAATAACTTGCTTATCAGTCGATTTAAATGTGAAGTATGTTTCTCACTTTCATTGCGCATGCGTTATTTCCAATCGCCTTGGGGAGCTTTCTGTTCATTTACAATGCGCGTATATGTCAGGTGGTTTTTTAACCCAATTAACAGCTTACAAGTACTTCTTCATAAGTTCCCAGATGTAATTTTAGAACACCTATCCCCAACCCCTTTTCTCTTCAGTTTCTTCATGGCTTTGATATGTAAAGGTTGTTCTCTGAGGGAGTGGGAGATACATTCCCTCTTTTTCAGAAAAAATAAACGAGCATATGAGGTCCTACAGAAACATGGAGTTATCCCTTCCAACGTACAATGCCCTTCCTGCCAACAGCCGTGTGTCTTTAGATCTCAAGTTAATCAGTGTGCTTGTAATCGCTCAGTCGAGGTTGCTAAGGGAAAGCGCCATGCAAGCGGTTTTTCCGTATTCGCATTTAAGTGCACTTTCTTGGAAAAGGCTCATGTTCAAGCATGGGAAATACTGCTGTTCGTGAATCGTTTCCTTGAAAGGTCCTTTTTGCACGGCAATGTCACCTATACCCTTGGCTGGACATTACAAACTTCGATTAACTGGAGGTTTTATTGTTCGAAAGTCACGGAAAAATACTGCCAGAACTTGCCGCCTATTGGTGGGCCTGGCATTGTGTCGAAGTGGATGAATCCAAGTTTGGGAGGTCGAAATGTAACGGAGCTAGGCCTTTGCCTAGTGTGTGGGTGTTCGCTGGCATGGAGCGGGAGAGCAAAAAAATGTTTGCGGTCCTTTTGGTGGACCAACCAAGACATGCCGAGACCCTTGTGTCCTTGATGCAACGTTATATGAAGGCGGGGAGCATAATCCACAGTGATTCATGGAAAGGATACCAAGATCTCGCCACTGCGGGGTATGTGAACCTCACTGTAAATCATTCTGAAATTTTTTTGGATCCCAAAGGCAGGTGCATATACTCAAAACACCGAAAGGCTGTGGCGGGATATCAAGAGTTACGTTCTCCGTGGCAGAATGCAAAAAGAATATTTTATTCAATATTTGGTAAAGTTTTACTGTATTACAGATTATCATTTCAAACAGGAAATATATGTCTTTCTGTAGTAAATGACGTTTTTTAACCGAATTTGACCTTCATTTCAACCGCAAACAAACAGAACAACCAGTTTGACTAACTTCAAGTAGACGAACTGGTTGTTGTTGTTGCGGTTGAAATGAAGGTGAAAACCGGTTGAATCACATTATTTACTACAGGAAAGCATATACAGTGGAACTTCTACACACGAACGTATCTACATCCGAATTTTCCAACATCCGAAGTAAAATTCGAGCAAATTTTTGACTCTACACCCGAATTTTATTTCGACACACGAAGTAAACATCACGCCATTGAGAGTCGAGTGCTTAGTTCTCTATTCTTGTGTGTATCGTGTGGTTGTCCTCTGTTTGGTCTGTTATTAACAGTGATTATTTTCTTCCTTTTCTCACATTTCCTTTTTGATTTTACCTATAATCATGGTGCCGAAGAAGCTAAGTTTCAGTACAGGAAGAAGGCAATTCTTTCATTAGAAATGAAGCAAGAAATTATAGAAAAACATGAGAGCAGTGTGCATGTGAGTGATACTGTATGGCTAAAAAATGTGGCCGAAATAGGCCTATGATCTCGAGGATCATCAAGCTGAAGGCAGCCATTAAAGCAAATAACCTTCGAAGGGGATCACCATTATTACAAGACATCTTAGCAATACCCTGGAAGAGATAGAACGCCTTTTGTTGATAGGGATAAAGGACAAAGAGATTGTTGGCAACGATCATTTGTGAGAAGGGCCAGCGTGATGAACAGAAAGAAAGAAAAAAGTGAAGCAAAGAAAACCATGATAGCATTAACAAGCTCTTTTAAATAAGGCTTCTCTCTTTTTCTGTTTCTCTCTAAACATAGCATTAACATGTTCTTTAGATAAAATATCTCTCTCTCTCTCTCTCTCTCTCTCTCTCTCTCTCTCTCTCTCTCTCTCTCTCTTCTTCACTGTTATAGTGTTAGATATGTCTATTATTTTTTTTCCGAGAGAGAGAGAGAGAGAGATTAAAGAAAAATGTGTTTAGAGTACATTTGATTTTTAACAGCGTCAACGAGTTAAAAAACAATTAAATGTAACTAAGAAAGTAATAACAGCTAATCTGAATTCCTTTATTAACTAAAACAAATATTGATACAAACACACTCGTGTGCATATGCACAAACACACACACAGGTGCAAAAATTGCTACGCAGTAAGAGAGACGGTCGGGGGGGAGGTAGAGATGGTGACTGCGATAACATACCGTAACTCGTCACTGAAAGTGATGAAAATAAAAAATCAAAAGAAAAAAATTGTAAAAAATATGAAATATAAAAATAAAAAAAAATAAATAAGCTTAGTTAGATTAAAATTTCCGTAGTGTAAGTTACGGTATGTTATCGCAGTCACCATCTCTACCTCCTCGCCGATCGTGTCTCCTCGAGCGTGTGTGTGTGTTTGCGCATACGCACACGAGCGTGTTTGTATCAATATTTGTTTTAGTTAATAAAGGAATTCAGATTCGCTGATATTGTTTTTTTTAGTTACATTTAACTGTCTTTCATTTCGTTAACGCTGTTAAAAATCATATGCACACAACACATTTTTGTTTAATCTCTCATTTTTGTTTAATCTCTCTCTCTCTCTCTCTCTCTCTCTCTCTCTCTCTCTCTCTCTCTCTCTCTCTCTCTCTCTCTCTCTCTCTCTCTCAAAAAATTAATAGACGTCTCTAACACTAACAGTGAAGAAGAACAAGAGAGAGAGAGAGAGAGGAGAGAGAGAGAGAGAGAGAGAGAGAGAGAGAGAGGAGAGGAGAGAGAGAGAGAGAGAGAGAGATGAGAGAGAGAGAGAGAGAGTATTTATTTAAAGAACATGTTAATACCATGTCTACCTTCTCGCTGATCGACCGTCTCATCCTGGCGCAGCAAATCCTACACCTGCGTTGGCCTGTCTCTAAGGTAAAGTGGCAATAAAACATTTTTTATTTATTATTTCTTTATAATTATGTTTTTTACATGCTTCTTTCATATTATGCAGTTATGTTATTGTTATGTGTAATTATGTGTAGCCATTTATTAAAGATTTATTATGGGTTTTTAGGGTGAGGAACGAATTAAATGAATTACCATGTATTCTTATGGGAAAATTCGTTTCTACATCCGAACATTTTCTACATCCGAAGTTGGTTGTAGAACGAATTAAATTCTTATGTAGAGGTACCACTGTATGTTAAAACGTTTAAATATAATGGGTCTTGTTCCAATTCGGGTCGATTAGCTCACCAGGCAATGTTACGCTAACATTAGCAATTTTACGCTACCATTTAGCAATGTTACGCTAACATTAGCAATTTTACGCTAACATTATCAACACTAAATATAATGGTTCTTGTTTCCACCATCGGCTCGCTCCGCTCGCAAGAAAATAAAACATCAAGCTCATATGTACTGGTAAGTGGTAATGTTGAGCTGCGCACTCCAAAAACAAGTAAAACTTACACATTAAAATTAAAGAAATTAATGACTTACTTCTATGACTGGGTCGACGAAACTTGTGGGTCACCAGGGTGTTGTGACTGCGACGTCTTAACTTCTGTATATCCACATTGCCGTTTCTTCTTTCTCTTACCTACCTTAGTTTTAGTACTGCACTTGGGACACTGTAAACGTTGGGGTATTACATTAGGAGATTTAAGAAAATTGTCAACATTGGAATTCACCGAAATGCTTTTAAGTATGGAATACTGCAGTCGTTACAAGTTTCTATAACTTTAATTGTAAAATACGCAAAAAGACCTCACTTGAACTAACAAAGACCTGACTTGGACAAACGTTTCCACGGAAAAAGGGTTTGTTAGAAGGTGGGGGGTTGGGAAAAATTAACCTCCCCTGTGCAATCAAGAGAGTAAACATGAATGAACCAGAATGGGAAACTTGTCCAGAGCAAGTATATGTAAAATCTGGGGTGTGACAAGGTAACAACAAAATGTATAAAAGTAACATAAATAGATAAAATGAAGTGTATGATAAATAATATTTAATGGGAATATAAAATGAGGTGATTTTATAAGATATCGGATAATAAAACGTGTAATTCTTGGGGTCAAACGAAATATGTATAAGTGGATATTACATAAAAGGAATGGTATAGTTGTACTGGATCACGTAAAATACTTTAATAAACTGGGTGAAGTAGAATACTTGAATGTGAAGGGTAAAATGACGCAGGGGAAAGTGAGGAGGGGTTATAAGAGAAGTAATCCTATTGGTGGAGGAGGAGTTTATGCGCAGAAGGTCGAAAACTGCCATGTACAAACGAACGAACGAGAGCGACTACAACCGACCCGTAGAATGTCAACAAATAAATGAAAAACATACCATTAGTAAAGGATATAGATAATTGAGTGTATTTTTTCATTGGTTTATTATACATCCAAGAAAGGTAAAGTATAGAGAAGAAAAGGCTTGTTTTACCATTATATACAGTTTCCCCAAAATGTTTTCCCCCACCCAAAACCCCGAGTTCCCACTGGGGGTCCCCCATTATCGGTGGATATAGAGATATATAGGGTAAAATTACAGTTTCAACCATTATGGGGAAACTGGAATAAAAATATATTTGTTGCATCAGAAATAGTGTAGTTCCAACGGATTTAACGTTTATTTTTGACCGCAAAACCATCCGACTTAGAGATTTACTATGTAATTGGAGTTAAAACAAGAAGTTTTTCCAGAAAAATCAGTGTTTGTAACCGTTTTTTTTATTGTTTTTGTTTCATATGTTGTAATGCAGAAAGACCCTACTTCATCCCAACAATTATGGGG
Organism: Palaemon carinicauda; assembly: GCF_036898095.1. Lineage (NCBI taxonomy): Eukaryota > Metazoa > Arthropoda > Malacostraca > Decapoda > Palaemonidae > Palaemon > Palaemon carinicauda. The sequence goes on along the minus strand of NC_090725.1, from coordinate 136,783,794 downwards.
GACACCAGGTGGAACCGGGGTTTTGGGTTGGGGTGGGGGTCAAATGATATTGCAATAAATGAATACTTATCCTTCCACCACCCCCTCCCCCTATACCCCTACTTAGCCCTATCGGGGGGGGGGGGGGGGGGCCTCCCCCCCCCCTGCGACCACAGTGATTTTCAGGGCACTACCGAACCTAATAAACCCACCTAACCTAGGGCCCTGTACCCCTACCCAGGCCTACCGGTGGGGGGGGGGGGGGGGGGGGGGGGGGGCTCTGCCTCCCCTGCGGACCCCCCCTTAAGGCCACAGTGATTTTCGGGGCACTAACCGAACCTAATACAACCACCTAACCTAGGGCCCAATACCACTACCTAGGCCTAGCCCCTGCAACCCCCCCCCCCCCCCTTTACGGCCACTACCTAACACATCCATCAAAACCAAATCCAAAGTGATGGTACTGCTGTATACATCGTTATACTATCACCATTATAATATACTCTATAAAATTAATGAAGCTTGCCTTAAACTGTTGGTTCATAAAGATATGCTGCTGCTTTGAGGAAAACGTGAAGCCATTGCGAAGGTTCCTTGACATGCAGGACAATTTTTATTTTGTAAAATTAAATTGTGTGTCTGGCACAAATCCACTAGTTTTTCAATATTCCCCCGAATAAGTTACAACAAATTCATTGTAAGTTAGGAAACAGTCAGGACAAGAAGATGGAATTTCACTTCTTGTGCAACATGAGATGACGAACTTGCTATGGCCTCCATGTCTAAGAACGAAATGAAATGCCTGGGTAAGATAATGTATTGTCGCGCTGTGATTGGCCAAACCTGTAAGACGTCATAGTGGATCGGCGCTGTGATTGGCCAAACCGTGTAAGACTTCATAGTGGACTAGTTTGTCTGCGGATTATAGTGGTTACAGGGCTCATTTTGAGCAAAAACCAAGACACAATTAACAATAACAACATACTTAGAAAAAATCTGGGAGGAAGGCATGAGTAGCGTGAGTTTGATCGTCGATAAAAAGAACTAGGCATTTGCGACAGATAATATTATACAAAAATACTACTAAAGACTTGCTTTACTCGGGAAAAATATTAATATAATAGATTTCCCATAATGGTTGAAACTGTAATAATACCATATATATATATATATATATATATATATATATATATATATATATATATATTATATATATATATATTAGCCTATATTTATATATATATATATATATATATAATATATATATATATATATATATATACTATTTCTGAAACTATTCATTTGCAACAGGAACGAGTGTCATTTTCAAAGAGAACGGACCTTTTTCTTTAGGTTACATTACCCTGTAATACAGTACAAAAATGCCCACTATTTATCTCGTTATGTCTTTATCTGCCAGGTAAAAATTATTACAATAGGTATTTTAATGTTGTTTTGTTTTTCAATAATTAGCAAACTAAAGTGTGCTTATTTTTCCAGCACAAGAGGTCCGAGCGCCTACATTATTTCCAGCTTCAAGCCGCCAAACTCTAGCCCCACCCATCTACGTTTACGACAGGGTGAGTGACAGTTCTTCCTTTTCAACTGAAGACCCTTAGCTTTCGACCTCCCAAACTTGAGGTAAGGATTTATTTGTGAATTGTGATTTCATTTTAGTTCGTGACCTGGGAAGGGGATCCGGGGGCTTGGCCCCGTCTAGGGGATGTGACCTGGGAAGGTTTATGTACCAGGGAAGGGTGTCCAGAGGCTTGCCCCAGGCTAGGAGTTGTGACCTGGGAAGGGTTCCAGGGGCATGCCCCAGGCTAGGAGTTGTGACCTGGGACGGGGGTCTGGGGGCTTGCCCCCAGATAGGGGCTGTGACCTGGGAACTACTAGGTTGAGTTAGGTGGGTTTGTTAGGTTCTGTACCCTTTTAAAAATCTCAATTGTTAAATAATCATGTTTGGTCTATTTTCAGCCACTTACATGATCCATATATTTTTCAACTGGTTATCTAGTGCTTATTTTGCATTTCTGGCCATTAATATTGCTGTAAATCATTAGTTTGTGATATTTCCCCACCTCCCAAAAAACCCGGTTTCCCACTGGTTTACCCCATTAATGTCTTTATATAAGGGGGTCCAAAAACTCATGAACGGGTGGTTTGCGACAATAATCAAGGTCAGGAATGCATAGAATACAAGATGAGTAGGAAAAAATATATGGTTCATGTATTTGGCTAGTAATTAAGAGAGAGAGAGAGAGAGAGAGAGAGAGAGAGAGAGGAGAGAGAGAGAGAGAGAGAGAGAGAGAGAGAGAGAGAGAGAGAGAGAGAGAGAGAGAGAGAGAGAGAGAGATGGCACTGTATTGTAACAGTACTTACTACTGTGGCAGGGGCTTAGGTCAAGTCTCATTGATAGCCGAAACATTTTAAAATAAAAACCTGCGTTAACATACCTTAATATAAAAGAATCTAGTGTCCATCACTATGAGGCTGGCTCTGAAATGTTTAACTGCCAAAACATTTCATAGAACCAGAATATGACTAGGTTAGATAGGCAATGTAGTTGCTCTCGAAACTAACATCCTTCCCTTCTTCACATGTAGTCGGTTAAAGCTGCCGGTTCAGTCTATTATCAGTCTTTAAAATAACAAGAAATGTTAAATACTTCATAAACTGTTGCATAGCGTGCATTGATCACTAAAATCCGGGTAATAACCAAACACTTTACTACACGGTTCGCATCACACTTAGACAGGAAGCTACACTCTTTTACCCATAATGCCATGCACACGTGACGTCACGAGACAGATGACCGTCACCAAAACTCATTACTGTAATTGACAGATGACATTGATATTTCACTTGCGTTATTTTTTTTTTTCAATCAAATTTTAGTTTACATATCTCACGATAATATACACACAAACGCCAACACGTGAATCGTGGTATGACAATGAAACAACATCCAACTGATTTTGTAGATTTGAGAAGCCCTCAGAAGAATATCGGGAGTAATGGTAGAAAGATTGTCCAACTTCCAAGTGTCAAATGTGGATGAGATCATGGTGAGGGGTAGATGGAGATGGTTTGGGAATGCTCTTCGCACTCCCCAAGAGAGATTAGTTTTCCAAACTTTTAACTGGACTCCGCAAGGCACTAGAAAAGTTGGAAGACGCAGTCTTGCATGGCTGAGAAAAATACAGTAGATCATGACAGAAGTATTCAAAAGCTCAAAATAGAGACTACCGACGAATGAATATATATATATATATATATATATATATATATATATATATATATATATATATACACACACACACACACATATATATATATATATATATATATATATATATATATATATATATATATATACATATATATATATATATATATACACACGTTGTTACTTCTCTCAAAATATTTAATATTTTTTTGTGAAGAATTACCTTCACTCTATTTTCATTTATCTTATTTTTATTTAGTTCTTGCATGATGTACAGTAGTTTAGCCTAGCTACCCTTCTTATTTTTACTTTACTTCAAGAGTTGGTTTTTCCGGTCCTATACAGCAGGAAACCCGTACTCTCTACTGGACCTCCACGGTCATTTTATCGTGTTCGGTCGAAAGCATTAAACATTTCACATCGCATAATGGTCATTTACTGTTAAATCATCACTATCGAAGCAATCACAGAATAAGAAAGTCTTCAGTTTCCTCTTGAAAGCTTTAATATTTTCAGTCATTCGGATGTCTTGTGGGATTTTATTGTAAAGTATTAGGGCCGCATTTTCAAAGGCTCTGGAGCCTACAATAGACATATGTCTAAGATCCAATAGTTTGAAATCATGTAACTATTCTCGTGCCCACACGATTTGTTGGCTGGACAATGTGTAACAATTCTCTTAGATCTTTTGGACGTCCTGTTCTGATAACTTGATGGGTTATTGTACATATTTTAAGCCCAATTCTTCCTTTAATAGGCAGCCAGTGTAAATCAATTAGTACAGGAGTCATTTGAGTCTTTGTAATAAATATATTTTTACATAAGATTACATCTCATCTGATGTAATTTAAAATGAAACTGAATAATTATGCTACTGTAAAAAAAAAAAAAAAAAAAAAAAAAAAAAAAAAAAAACTTTAGGGTTTGATTGCCATTATGTGGTCAACCGTCTTGACGACAATGGGTCTCGTCGTGGAACAAGTCCATGTGGAAGTGTGCTACTTTAAATACAAATATGGAAAATTCATGAGTATCAGTCTGAACTCAACACGATTTTTTTTTTTTTTTTTTTTTTTGAGGGGGAGGGGTCAGCCAAATTGTCACCATAAACTCGCCCCATCTCTGTATTGATAAACTAATGAACCAACTGAGGAAACAGGCAATGAAGAAAACCAACCAGTTGGCAACTAATACTAATAATTCTTATAGTGACCACAGCATCAATGTTTATGGCAACACAATTTTAACCCCTGATTGAAAAAAAAAAAAGCTACAGTTATGTCCAATTAAGTTTGTAGTTCAGGAACGAACACAACTTTGGACGATAAGATACTGTGGAATACCAAACACAGTTGATGGAACGTTGGCTTTATTCGGCTTAAAGTTGTGGCAAGGTGTTGGCCAAGCTGGTACAGTATTAGAGTCTTAATGTTGCTAAGCAAGAACACAAACATCAGCACTCACAGTTACCAATTCACACCACATTCACCCCCACTGAGAAGAAGAATGTACAGTACATTACACATTCGCATCACAATAAAGCATGAATTCACTCAGATTTCACACGAACTCTTCTTACATTGCATTTGCATTACAAAGCTCACCTCATTGGCAGTATGAATTTCACCTCATTTGCATTACAAAAATTCTTAGTAGCTTATTTTATTCCATAACTAGCTCATCTCACTTGCATTACAAAGCTCACCTCATTCGCATTACAAAATTCATTGGTAATAATGGGCCTCACAACAACTAATTCATAACGAACACAATGACATAAGGGCACTTACCACCCATACTACTCCCACTCATCTCCTAGGACAAAGTCTGAGAGATAGCCAGGAGGGCACCCAGTGCGACTTGTGCGTTGAGGCGCCTCTAAGGTTGGTGTTTCTGAAGGTGTTTTTTTCGACTGTGCCTTTTCTGGAGTGAACGATTCTGTGGTTTGTTGTGGTTCAGTTGCAGGCTCCCTCCCCTGGACTTGTTCTGTCTCCACTCGACTTCTCTCCGTTCTCAGGCTGGGAGTCTTACTCTTCTCTCGCATGTTGAAGACGTGACGGCTTCCTTCACTGTGGCAGGTGTGTGGACTGAATACTTTAGCTGCAGTAGCCAGGTGATGGGTTGACACAGTGGATTCCTTGCCGTCTTAGTGCACAACCAGAACCCATTGTGGGTTGACATGTAGGAGTCTAAATTCCTTGATCTCAGCTTCGTACTTGGATTTCCTAACCGTTTTTTTCAGAAGAGCTTGCTAATTTTCTGTCATCCATGATGGAGACACTTGCTTGTATGTTGCTTTCCTGGGGTGTAGAAACATACGGTCGTGTGGTGTTTGGTTCGTAGCAACACACAGAAGGAACCTTATGCTGTGTAGTGCTTGATCCAGGACAGCCTCCCATTTTTCTATAGGGAGGGAGAGAAAAGCGAGAGCTAACCTTATGGTGGGCCACAAAGTTCCATTGGCTCTCTTGATCTGGCCGTTGCCACGGGGGTTATACGCAGATGAGTAGCTTGTAGCCACTACACGGTCATGAAAAACTTTTGGTACTCTGAAGACACGAAAGCAGGTTCCCTGTCTGAATGAATGTACTTGGGCAGGCCTCAAACTGAAAAGAGAGTAAACAAACATTTACTGGTGGTACTCGCTGAGGTGTCTTCTGTTGCAAAGGTGAACGGAAATCTGCTGTACTTATCAATTATGTTGAGAATGTATCTGTTCTTTGTGGTGGACAGCATCGGACCTTTGAAATTAATAGCCAGAGGCCTGAATGGACAGATAGCTTTTATCAATGTTCCTGTTTCTTTGGAGAACTTAGGTTTGACCTTAGGACAGGTTTGACATTTACATATGACAGTCCGAGCTTCTTCAATGGTAAAGGGTAAGTTTCTCTGTCTTATGGTGTGGGTCATTTTTCTGATTCCTGGATGACACAGGTGCTTGTGAAGCTGACTCCGCTTGTCTCTTTGAATACAGTAAGTCAAGCCACACATCCTGAGGCACAAGAGAGAGCATCTGCTACTTGGTTCTTCAATCTAGGTCTGCATGTGATATCGAAGTTGAAACAGCTTAGTTTCAGCCTCCACCGCATTATTTTTTCATTCATGATTTTGCTATGGTTCTTAGCATCAAACATGAAATGCACCGACTGCTGATCAGTTATGAGTCTGAATTTATGTCCTTGCAGAAAGTGTCGCCATTTCTTGATGGCTTCTACGATAGCACATGCTTCGCGTTCCACTGCCGATTGTCGTTTCTCTGATTCTGAGAGCGAGTGAGAAAAGAAGGCCAAATTTTGTCCTTCTTGGGTAATGAGGCTGCAATGGCGTCAGCAGAGGCGTATATTTCAACTACAAAGACGGCTTTGGCATCTATAGCAGCTAGTGAGGCTCAAGATATTTCATTCTTCAGTTCTTTGAGTGCTTGTTCTGCGGATTTGGCCATCGGAAAAGTTTTCCCTTCGACTAGAGGTCCCAACATTCTTTTGAGACTAGGGATACTGTTCATCTCCAGCAATGGTTGCAGACTCTCTGGGTTAGGTAGGACTTGGTGATCATTCACTACATGGCCCAAAATTGAGATTGATGTTTGAGCATAAACACTTTTCTTGTCATTTATGGTAAGTCCCTACTTCAATGCAGTTTCTTGAAAGCGTTTCAGATTTTTGTCGTGTTCTTCTTGTGTGTGACCGCAGACCGTGATGTCACCTATGTAGGCAAACGTACCCTCTAGTTGCTCCTCCTTGGCAATGATTTCGTTGAGATCTTGCTGAAAGCAGAAAGCCACATTTGTTACTTTAAAAGGCAAGCGCATGAATTTGAATAGCCTTCCATCCACTTCTAAAGCCGTGAATTTCCGATTTGCCATGTTTAGTGGTATTTGATGATATGTTGTCTTCAAATCTATGGAGCTGAAGTAGCAGTAAGTAGAGATTTCCTTAATCATCTCGGTAATCCCTGGAACAGGATAAGCAATCAGGTTGGTGAATCTGTTTATGGTTTGCGAGTAATCTATGACTAATCTTTTCTTATCACTCTGATTAAGGACTATCACTTGAGCTCTCCATGAAATGCGACTCGGTGTGATGATGCCCCCCACTGGCAGTCTTTTTACTTCTTTCTTGATGAACTCAGAGTCCTTTTTGGAATACCTTCTGGTTTTCATCTGAATCAGGTGACAGTCGACTGTCAGATTGTCTAAGATGGTTGGCAGTTCAATTTGAGCCGCTATCAGAGCACAAGGTGACTGAGTGTTTAGCTCCAAAGGTGGTAGTGTCCTACCAAACTCTACGCTGACTTGCTTGTGTAACTGTAGTAAGTCATGTCCTAAAACAATAGGAGCCACGCAATCGTCCATCAAGTGCAGACAGATCTCGGGGTATACTCTTCCACTTACAGTTAATTAGTAATTGCAACACTTGGTAAATTTCATTGTCTGTTTGGCATTAGCCATGGTTATGCTGTAGGCTGAAGAACGAGTCACTGAGTTCATAGTTTTAGCTACTTTGGCATCTATAAAGCTTTTATATGCTCCAGTGTTAACCAGCCCATCCAGAGCCTCACCTCCATTTAGTTCTACAGGTAGGACAATTCTGTATACGCTTCATAGCGCAGGAGAAGCTGCAGCCAGAGTGACCCCTATCATGGAAGCTGGAGGGGACTGTGTGAGGGTGTCTGGGACTACCCCAGCTACAAGAATAAAGTTAGTTGATTTACCATTATCGTTTCATCATTTTCTTTCAGACTTGCAGACACGAGCATAATGACCTACCTTCTGACAGTTGGAACACAATGCTTTCTTGGCTGGACAGTGGGCTCTGGGATGTAAGGATCCTCCACAAAAGAAGCACCTCTGACTGCTGATGACAGCAGCACACTCACTTGTATTCGGGGATTCACTCATTTTGATCAGAAAACTGTTGGGATCCATTTTGGGTTTTGCCTGCTCATTTATCAATGCTCCCATTGTGGTGTTGGTTTCACTTGCATAAGACGCTGAGTGCAGTTGAGCCATTTCTAGTGCACGAGCTTGTTTCATAGCTGTGGATAAGTCCAAGGATAATTTCTCTAACAGTCTCTGTCAGATTACATTAGATACCATATCCGTGATGTATGAATCTCTGATGGCCAGTTCTTCAGCCTAAGTGGCTGTACATTCAGCGAAGCTACATTCCAAGGCCAGACCTTTGAGGTTATCCAAAAAAGCTTCTAGAGTCTTGCCATTCTGTTGCTTACAGGTGGCTAATTTGTGTCTGGCGAACAGCTTACTTTTCTGGTTAACAAATCTAGCCTTTAACAGGCTTATGGCAGTGGGGTATGTGGTGGCACTTATAATGATCTCAAACAGTTTACGAGATACGTGAGCACAAAGTAGGGCCAACTTCTCTGGATTTAAGTCCGGGTTGATGGCCTCACAGAACGCCTCAAAGTTATCATGCCACATAATCCATTGTCCTCTGCATTGGCTGATTCTGGGTCCCCATCAATCGGGCTGGGCCGCAGAAACTTGTCCATGGTGAATATAAGCCGAATAAATTTTGGATTACCAAAGACAGTTGCTGGAACGTTGGCTTTATTCTGCTTAAAGTTGTGGCGAGGTGTTGGCCTAGCCAGTACAGTGTTAGAGTCTCAATGTTGCCAAGAAAGCACACAAACACCTGTGTTCACAGTTACCAATTCACACAACAACAACATTATGTCCAAGCTGTTGCCTTAATTTAAGGGAAAGGAGTCCAGACTCGTATAAGATGTCCAAAGTTGGCACCTATTTCAAGGGATCTTTCTCCTACTGCAAAATTGTAACATATGAGACTTGGTAAACAACACATGCCCAGTGACATCATAGATAACATTAAAAAAAGGAAAAATCCCTCGTATAGCCCAAAATAAAGGATGAAGCATCAAAATTATAACGTACTTCAACAAAGTTGACATAGAAACAGAATTCCTTCACATAATTTCTATCTTTGGAGTAACATTAAATGTGTGTAAATTAGAATATATCACTTACAGAATTCAGACTCTTATCTTATTAGCCACCCTTGTTTTGAAGTTCAGGAGTGATCCCAGGAGAATCAAGGAATCTAAGACCAGAATGACATATATGTTTAGATGTTCTCAAAAGCTATGCAACCTGAAACAATCAAAACTTTAAGGTGATTTAAAATCTATCTTATCAATGCAACTGAATTCTATGGTTGCATATGACAAGAAAGATTTTAGAGAACCTTTGAAATAACGAAATTATTCGAGGCAGGAGCGTATCTGGGGCCAAAAAGTTGGGGGGCGGGGGACGATGAGGTAAGTGGCGAGCGAAGCGAACCTGTTTAGCTGGGGGGATTGGGGGCTGCTGTTAGCCAAGAAAATTTTTTAAACTGAACTCTTTTTAGGGGGACCCAGGCCTATAAGAGGTAATAAACTAAGTAATATAGGTGATTTAACATTGAGCATGTGAGCAATTATGTGGCATATGTATGGATACCATGAAATAATTGGCTATATGCAGCACCTAACACGTATAGAATGTGTCAATAGTAGTGCATTATTAATTTTCTATATATATATATATATATATATATATATATATATATATATATATATATATATATATATATATATATACTGTATATATATATATATATATATATATATATATACAGTATATATATATATATATATATATAGATATATATATATATATATATATATATATTTATATATATATATATATATATATATATATATATATATATATATATATATATTCCTATGAAGCTGGTCTTGCATAGGATGAATGTTTTATTCATGTATCTCATTTGTGTATTTAAGAGATGTATAGCCAGCTCATAAAGTGAGTTCCACTCATGTAGGTTTAAGTAATGTGTGTAAATTACATGAGACTTTCGTCATTCATTTAATTCGATCTCGATCCTTCGAGCAGTGTACCATGCTCCATTCATTCTCAGCCTTCTCGGACTTGACATATAGTGGCGTCATATTCCTTCGATATTTTCATTCAATTTAGTATATGAAAATTTACGTTATTTTTAAGAATTAACTTTTTATTTCACGTAGTTTTGTTACGAAGTCTTATGTAATCTCGTTTAGGTATGCTGTATGACACACACGAGGTAAGAGCAGGAGGGATTACGTCATTTTTATGTTTCCATGTGGTTAGAAAGTGCATGAAAATTCTCGAATTAGATATACTCTTTTTATTTACTGTTACGAAAGGTAGGTGGGAGGAGTTATCTGGAAGAGAGTTGCCTCGCAAGCAAGGTTAGTACCCCTTCTTCAAATTACTAAGTTGGCAACATTACACTGCTAGAGCTATGCCCCCAAGCGACGAGAATGATCTACTAGAAATTAAGTCAATATATATAGTACCTAACAATGCATAAGCAGCAGAAGAGACCCAGCCTATACCTTTGAAAGAGCCAACATCCGCCTGTCATCTCTCCTCTCAAGTGTGTGTCCTCTCAAATGTGAATAAGTGATTTTTACTCAACGTATATCGTGTATAGTGTTGTCAAATGTTGGAGAAATTTTGGATGTTAATTCAAGTGTAGTGTGTTAATGTACGTACATTTTAACATAAATTTTGTAAGTGGCCCTGTGAGATTTAGGTTAAACAGTGAAGTGGATTAAAATTTTTGCTGAACCGTTCTGTAACTTTGTGTGAACTAAAAGACGTAAGTGTAACAGTTATATATATGTAAATTTCATTACTGTTGTTCATTAGAGTGTTAAAGTGTTAACTCTTTTCATTGATTATCAAAATTAATTACTTTTATAAATCAATTTCCAGAGAAACAATTGATTTTATATTTTTTTCAGTGTCCTACTTTTGTCTTAGTCTAAGGTTTAGTTCAGATTTAATATTTCGAGTGATTTATTTCTTGTAAATGAAACAAAGCATCTTAAATCCCGAGGAACTTTTCTGCATTATCTGTTTGAAAATAATATAATACAAGGGAGATAGGATTCTGCCCCTTACCAGAAATATAATAATGATGATAAAAATTACTTTCATTAGTAAGAAATAATACTTAAAGATACTCATACATATAGGCTGTAATCTACATGATATATAAAGAAGATGCTATATTTTATCTTATATTGAGATGCATAGCTTCTTTATGCATAGCTTGGTGATTACTGATACAGAGCACTAGACATTCATAGAAATAAAATATATATAACTGGCCAGCATGGGATGACAATAGCTATATTCAGGTAGCTAGGCCCTCTGTCTTCCTTCTAACATAAAAAACAAGACATTGGATTTAAAAGTGTCCAAATATATTTTGTCGAGCCTCATTTGATTGAGTTATGAATTCTCTGGATATGGTCATGTCATCCAAGCTTGTCAGGTAATCTTGATGTATATGAGATAGGAGTATGTGGTTGAGTCGCATCTGTGTCACAGAAGATTTCAAATATGTCTTCAGTCTTTGCAAAAAAAAAAAATGGAATGTTCTGCTGTCTACTTAGCAAAGTTAATTATTCCAATTGTAACTCATTGCACTTCTCTTCAGCATAACAGAAATTGCATGAAAAGCTGCATAATCCGAACAGACAGCACCTGTTCTCTGGCAGTGTCAATTGTCTCAGGCATATTGCATACTGTACAGAAAATCCATATATTGTTGCTTTCAAACATTCAAGAATATCTAACACAGGAACACTTATCAGTAAACCAAGTACTGTACTGTGAGTGGTGAGCTGAAAGCTGTGTTGAGGCCAATGCCATGCAAGGCAGTTTTGTACCAAACACTTTGGCAGCCTTCTGCAGAGCACAAAAAATGGTCTCAGGTTTTTCAACACAGATTTAACAGCTGTTGATCTAGTGAAAAAGTAGGTTGGGCAGATAGACTTAAGTGCACCAGCAGAATTTGTTTCATGATTAAATTCAGACACATTATTCAAGTACACGCTCTTCAACTTTCCAGAGTCCTTGTACAGGTTTCCCAATTGTTGTACATCATCCAATGCATTTCTTGCTGTCTGTGATGCTTGGTTTGCCTTGGATATGACCAGGTGAGTGCTGTGTGAACCACAATGCCATTGGCTGTGACCGTTCGACTTCTGCTTGACTGCCTTTATAGAGACAACTTATGTTGTTGGCATCATCATAAGTTTGAAAAGTAAGCTGGATAACGGCAAATTCGACTTGATAAGAACAGTAAAAAATAAATGCTCAAAGAATTATCAGTGGTTGACTGCATCTCATATAATCTTAGGTACATCTGTTTCACTAACAATTTCTTGTTAACTTATCTAATAGAAATGCAGTACTCTACAATCCCTTGAATATATTAAGTTCCATCTATTATGCATGGGGTCACGTTTCACTTCCTTACATATATTGCATATATGTTACATACATTACATATACTGTACGTTACATAAATTACATATATTAGGATGCATGTAGCTGATCTTCCATTCCAACTACTTCCTAAAAGCTGCATCCTCTTTAGTACGAAGTTTTAGCAGAAATTGAAAATTTCCATAATCCTCATTATGTCCCGTCAATGCTACCCTCTTGCTTTGCTTGGAATTTAAATGATGTGATCAACTTCAACCATGCTTGTCATGAATGTGCTTGCTCTGTTTATGGTACGTCAGTTTGGTGACTTACAGTTTTTGATGGTTTCATTTTTCATGGCTTTCAATCATTCAATGGCTTTCTTCCAATTATTAAATCTGGTTTGGATGAGTGTTCCATCAATTTTCGTAGAGAGATGGCTTAATTTCGTACATGTTGCTTGAATACAATATATGCACATAACAAATTCTGATAATGCAGCCATGGGTAGTCTTTGAACCACTTTGTAGAAAAGATAGCCTCGTGTTGTTAATAATTTGCACAAGAATTATGTGTCCGTGAATAAAATGGCTCATCAGGAACTGGAATCTCAGTGTATCTCAATGCAGATGGATTAGATCCTGATGCATCTGGCTCATCAGACAACAAAGGCTCAGGTGGGCTGGAAGCTGAGCTGGGTCTGGCAGTTGTTCTGGGCCTGTTGGTTGTGCTGGACTGCCTAGTGGTTCTGATGGGCATGGAGGAGGTGCTGGGCTTAGTGGTT
>NC_090725.1:136635495-136765495 GCF_036898095.1 Palaemon carinicauda | reverse complement strand
AGCAAGTAGGTTCTTGGTATTGAAGTGATAAATAAAATAATATTAATCTTTTGGAAGATAGCTTATAAATATCAACATAACCTTTTCAAATATTTTATATTGGCAAGTAGGTACTTTTTAAACAATCACATCTCATACAAATGCAACATCCAAGTAAAAAATTGTATCTGTTTAAACACACTTAGCTGTTTTCATTGAAAACAATCAATCATTTGCTTTCTTAAGATATTCAATAAATCCCTAGTTTTTAGCCATCATAGCAGGAACACCACCAGTGCATAACTTATTATAATAAGGAATAAAATTTAGTCCTCCTTTGTGACATTGCTTATTGAAGTTGTTAAAATTTCTGTTCCTCTTGTCCTTGTGTTAAGGTTACCTCAGGGAAGCTGTTTTTCATACAATCAAAACTCATCAGTGAAAACACAAATAAAATATTTTTATGCCAAAAATCTGTAACCTGTTGACTCATCTAAAACTAACATAGCTCACAGTGAGGAGATAACAAATTTTAGTCTCAACACTCCGATATCTTCTCTGTAATAAAGCAGTTTCTGCACTATGCAGTTTTTCTTCTTTCTCCAATGCAGCTCAAGAGTCTAATATTAAAAAAGGGATTGATGCAGAGCTTTCAAATCTGGGTTTGCTTGTGAAACACAGCTTACGACGTGAAACTTACTAGCTCCCTCAGAAATTCTATATTTGAAGACTATGTTGGTCCCTGATTCTAGTTTATCAGGAACAATATCACTCTCCACAACAGCTTGAAGTCTCTTTGTTCTAGCATTTTCTCTCTGGTGAAGCACCTTCTGCACTGCCATCAGGTTATTCATGCCCTGCCACTTCTAAACATGGGACTTTGGCATGTTACTTTACGTTTGTAATGAACACCAAATCATAAATGAAGAAATGTAAAGGCAGCTTTCCTGTTATTTTGAAAACTATATGGAGTACAATTTGTCTGGATAGATGCCATCTTCAATTTTCAGACACCACCAAGACATTGTTTGTTCATTGTGGACGTCAATTATCATACCTAAGTACTGTATTTAATGCTAAGAAACTTTGGTTTCTCAAAAAAGGCACTCAGCTGAGCTCCTTATTACAGGTTTTAAGAAACTTATAATTTTGAAACAGGATGCCATTCCTAGGGCAAGGGTAATGGCGGTGTATATAAGGACTGAGTACCCTGCTTCTCATAAGGCCTGCTATGAATGTAGATATATTAAGATTCAAGTAATAAAAGTTTGTGGCAGGCATAACAACTTCTAATTGTGTTTGATCTACCGGAATCCAGACTTTGGTGATTCTATCTTCGATTGTCTTCTTACCATTATGACTAAGATACAAGATGATAAAAAGACCTCTTTTGTTCTTGTTGGTGATTTCAAAGTTCTCCAGAGAGAGTGGTTAAATTCTATTTCTCCTATTAATCACCATGGCTTAAGAGCTTTGAACTTTGACTCTGAATCAAGCTGTAAGCAAATCATAAGTGAAGCTACTCACAAGTTTGGTAACTGCTTGGTCCTAGTATATACTAACTCCCCTGGCGTTATAACAAGTGAGGATGTTCTCCAGTTGGGACATCCAATCACGCCTTATTTCATTAGTAGTTAAGAATGATCAACCTGTCCTTAATGTGTCATACCCATGCAAGATTTAGGCTATATAATATCACAAGCAGACTGGAATAGCATTTTGAGTGATCCTTAGAACTTGAATTTGTCACAATTGTATAAAAGTGTTGAGTCTGTTGTTCTTTTGACTGATGAATGATAATCTGGTCAACATAATTGATAGGCATATCCCTTCTTGTGTCTTAAAGTACCAGGTGAAAGACAAACCTTGGTTAAATGATGATTATAGACGTGCTTATTTGGAGAAGCAGAAGGCTTATAATTTTTGAAATTTCAGATTTGACTTAGAATAACTATACTCGGCTAAGAGAGTTTTATGCTTCAACTGAAAAATTATCCAATTTAACCAAAAACGAAAGCCTTTTTGGTACAACCCAGGAACATAAATCTGTACTCCTTAGTGTATATTTAATATTATTATTATTATTACTTGCTAAGCTACAACCCTAGTTGGAAAAGCAGTATGCTATAAGCCCAGGGGCTCCAGCAGGGAAAATAGCCCAGTAAGGAAAGTAAACAAGGAAAAAGAAAATTTTTAAGAAGAGTAACAACATTTAAATAAATATCTCCTATATAAACTATAAAAACGTGAACAAAACAATAAGAAGAGAAACAAGACAGAACAGCGTGCCCGAATGTACCCTCAAGCAAGAGAACTCTAACCCAAGGAAGTGGAAGACATGGTACAGAGGCTATGGCACTACCCAAGACTAGAGAACAATGCTTTGATTTTGGAGTATCCTTTTCCTAGAAGAGCTGCTTACCATAGCTAAAGAGTCTCTTCTACCCTTAAGAGGAGGAAAGTGGCCACTGAACAATTACAGTGCAGTAACCTTTTGGATGAAGAAGAATTGTTTGGTAATTTCAGTATTGTCAGGTGTATGAGGACAGAGGAGAATCAGTAAAGAATAGGCCAGACTATTCGGTGTATGTGTAGGCAAAGGGAAAGTGAACCGTAACCAGAGAGAAGGACCCAATGCAATCCTGTCTGGCCAGTCAAAGGACCCCATAACTCTCTAGCGGTAGTATCTCAACGGGTGGCTGGTGCCCTGGCCAACCTACTACCTATAATAGTTCCTCTTTTATTTAAACAACACGGCTCTGTCACTCACTGTCCAAAGGAAAAGGCAACTCCTCTGGCTGATGTGTTTGACAGTAAGTAGAGTAATGAGAAAGTTGATTTTCTTCATTCCTGTTTTCTAGAGGCTAGACTAACTAGTATAGCTTTTCGGCCTCTTGAAATCAAATCTCTCTCGATGAACCTTGATGCTTATGGAGGTGTAGACTCAAATGGTGTTTTCCTTTTCTTTAAAAAGACTGCTGATATCTTGGCGCCTGAATTATCTGTTATTTTCTGCAAGTTAGCAAGATCTTCTTTTACCACTTGTGGAGAATTGATGTAACGCCCTTATGTCAATGTGTTTGTGGTAGCTCTAGTCCAGCTGATTACCACCCAAATTCCAAAACTCTCATATCTAAAGTGTTTGAATGTCTTTTGGGAAAACATCTGAATAGGTATGCTGCTGGTAATCATCTATTCCTTAGTTTGCAATTTATCTGGTGTAAAGGCCTTGCAGCTTGTGATGCCCTTCTTACAATTTACAATGGTCTACAAAAATCCTTTCATTGTGGTCAGGAAATTTGTATGATTGTCCTTGATTTTAGTGCTGCTTTTGGCTGTGTTAATCATCCGAGGCATTTGTAGC
This sequence comes from Palaemon carinicauda, assembly GCF_036898095.1. NCBI lineage: Eukaryota > Metazoa > Arthropoda > Malacostraca > Decapoda > Palaemonidae > Palaemon > Palaemon carinicauda. Next base: position 136,762,152 of record NC_090725.1, on the reverse strand, counting down.
TTAGTTGGGAGTAGGTAGGTCTTTTCTTATGATCATTATTGAATTTTTGAGTAATAGATTGCAATGAGTTGTTGTTGATGGGCACCATATTGAGTATAGGAATGTGATATCTGGTGTTCTTAGGGTAGTATTCGTTGTCCATTACCCTTAATACTATATGAACATGATATGCGCTTTGGTTTAGAAAACAAGCTCATTGCATGTGCAGATGATGCTCTGCTTCAATTCCATCTCTTGAATGTAGATCTGGGGTTGGTGAATCCCTTAATAGAGATCTAGCTAAAATTAGTGCATGGTGCAAATTATGAGGCAGGAAGTTAAACCTTAACAAAACTCAAAGTATGGTTATAAGTTGGTCGAGGGCAGTGGCTCCTCAACATCTAGTTCTCAGCATTCATAATATTTCTTTAACTCTTCATGACTCTTTCAAAATTGTAGGTGTGATTCTTGATAGTATATTTACTTTTGAGAAACATATTTGGTCTTTTCTTCTTCAACGTCACAAAAAAAAAAAGAAAAAAATGGTCCATTGAGAAAGTCTCAAATTTTTTGGTGATCAATCTATTCTGAAGAAGTGTTTTAATTCTTTCATTTTGCCTTGTTTAGAGCACTGTTCTCATGTCTGGTCTTCAACTGCTGGATCTCACCTTAATTTGTTGAACAAGAACTTGTCTTTTAAATTTCTTATTTCATATCTAAATATTAATCTCGGGCACCACCGTTCAGTTAGTTGCATAAGATTTTTCATAACTGAAATTCTGACCATCCTTTTTCATTGATAGATCTTCCCAGACAGTACTATCCTGTTCGTAATACTAGGTATGCAGTTAGTTCTAATAGCCTTGCCTTGTTCATCATAATACCTAATACTACATATTATTCTAGAAATTTTATTCAAGCTGTGATCAAGTTGTGGAATGATCTACCTAATCAGGCAGTTGAATCAGTGGAACTTCAAAAGTTCAAACTTTCAACGAATATTTTTATGTTGAACAGGCTGACATAAGTCTCTCCTTAGATTTCATTTGTTATGAATCTTCTATTTTAATGTTGTTACTATTCTTGAAATATTTTATACTAATTGTTCATTGTTTTTCTTGTAATTTATTTATTTCTTTATTTCCTTTCCTCACTGGGCTTTTTTTCCTGATGGAGCCCTTGAGCATAATTATAACACCTTGCCTTTCCAACTAGCTTAGCTAATAATAATAATAATAATAATAATAATAATAATAACAATAATAATAATAATAATAATAATAATAATAATATATATATATATAATATATATATAGTTGTAGTATATATTATTATTATTATAGTAGTAGTAGTATTATAGTATAGTATTATCATCATTATTATTATTATTATTATTATTATTATTATTATTATTTTATAACCGTAGCCTCAAGCACAACATGGCATTGAAAAATTATTTTGTGTAAAAAATGCGATTAAAATAGCCTTCATATGATCATATCGAATAATTAAGCAAACAGATCGCATCTGTGTTATGCAATCCCAGTTAATTTATCTTAGTTACATTTTAATGTTTGAGTATGTTTTTATATGATAGGAGTAGGACTTTGACAAACAAGCAAGATAACATTTCCGTACGCTCTCAATTATTATTATTATTATTATTATTAGAGAATCTACAGCCCTAGTTGGAAAAGCAGGATGCTATAAGCCCAAGCGCTCCAACAGTGAAAAATAGTCTGGTGAGGAAAAGAAATGAATAAACTATACGAAAAGAAATAAAAAATTAAAATAAAATATTTCAAGAATAGTAACAACATTAAAACAAATCTTTCATATACGAGCATAAACTTTAATGAGTTATTTGTGTCAGTCTGTTCTACATAAAAACATTTGCTGCAAGTTCGAACTTTTGAAGTTCTACCGATTCAACTACCCGATTACGGAGATCATTCCACAACTTGGTCATAGCTGGGATAAAACTTCTAGAATACTGTGTAGTATTGAGCCTCACGATGGAAAAGGTCTGCCTATTAGAATTAACTGCATATCAAGTATTACAAACTAAAGTAAAATTAACCTGAAAATCAGCATCGTTCAATATATTTTGATAAAAGCAAGAATAACTAATAGGTAAAACATGAAAATTATAAAAATTCCACAACGATTACTTAAACCATATACGGCAATTGATGACGTAGTGATAGAGGCTAGGAAAGCGACCAATCAACACCGAGAGAGCAACACGTGAGTAACGTTGAGTTGAGTCTCTGACTATTCGTGTGTGCTGGCGAAAAAGAGGCTGTGACCTTTGTTTGATTCAGTTTAGTCAACCGTCTTCTTTTGTCTCACAGTGTAACACTTCGCCAATGTTGTGTGCTAGTTTGCTACTGCCAGTCTGCTGAGCCTCAATTCATTCTGTGTTGCCATATCTGTATTTTAGTTTCCGTTAAACTAAGCAACAGAAGCTGCTATATATCGATTTTGAACATTATAAATATTAATGTGTTGATTTTATTTTCAAATACTACCAAATTAATTTTTCATTGATAGATAAAGAAGGTAAACATATAGCAACCGGAACTTCATAGGTGGCAATGATATCATAAATGCTGCAGCTGGATCGCAAATGCTCGGCTGTCATGACTCGAGTTCAGTCGTATCCACTCAGTGACATTTGAGAAGCCGTAACGTCAATATGTGTTGTGTGTGTAGTGTTCGGATCCCTTAACTCTAAGGAGTTAGGTAATTGAAAATTCATACGATGAGTGTTCAGGAAAGCACAGGGAGGACGGCATTAGGCCTTCTCCTCTCCAAAGAGATGTACGAACGTCTCCTGAAGGAAAAAGGACCCTCTGTCGAATTATTTATGTCTTACGCAACTTACCTAAGCCAAAGAGGTAACGTCAAAGAAAGTCTGGAAGTGGTCCACCATTGCTATAGGATGTTTAATGTGGGTACTGACGAACTCTTATCTGTTGTCAGTAAATTTATTGATAATCTGAGACATGAATCGAGAGAAAACAATTACCCTCATACCAGGAACGTTTATTCTTGTCCGTCTTGTTGGGGAGTGTTGCACGAACCTATCACCTTGACTTGTGGTCATACATATTGTAGACGATGTCTTTTAAGAGAACTTCCAAAAATGTGTCGTGTATGTCAGAGTAAAATGAAAAATGTAAACTTTTCGACTATTAAACCAAATGTGCTCATATCATCTCTGGTTGACCGTTGGTGGGCTGGAGAGGTCCATGGAGTGAAACTCAGAAGTAAAGGAAACGAAGCCTTCAAGCATGAGGACTTTGAACAGGCTGTCAATCTCTATGCTGAAGCTGTGGACCATGGTGAGTAGAAATCCCTCTTTGACCCCCATATTCATAATTCCCATCCTGTTTCGGTTAGCCTAGATTTCATAGTTATAACGTGTTGAAGTGTAGTGTAAGGTTGTGCCTTAGGTTGTCACGTAGAAAGCCAATCTTCATTAGGCTACTATTGGTTTACTCAATTCTGTGGGTCAGTATATTTTGCTGGGACAGGTGTAAACTTTCTGATTACTTGCCAAATCGATTGTCTTTATGGAGAAGTTGTTGATTATTTTGGTCTGAAATACGATATGAAGTTGGTTTTATGATTTCTCAAGTATGATTTATTGTTATTGTGCCAGGAGTAAAGCTGAATGGAAAGGAAACCTATTTGAGACCTAGTTATAAGGTAAACCATAATACAGCAGTTTAAGAAGTAAGTAGGTAAGGAGGCGGCTCCCAGGTTAGGTTAGGTTAGGTGGTGCTCTTGTGTTTGTTTCTCTATTGAAATGTGGTTTTCTGTCATAACTATTAAAATTTTAGGAGCCTTTTTAGTCCATTTTAAATCCACACGGGAGGAAGTGGCCGCTGATATACAAAGGCTCCCCTTTTTATGACGGACAGGACCTCCCACATGCATAGAACACCACTTAACCTAAACTTCCCCAGCTTACCTACAAGCCATGTCCTTATTTAACAGGGGCCTAACACTGTGGCCACTGAGAATAGGAAGTCCTATCCGCCCTCAGCCCGCATCATCTACAGTAGGCTGACCAAACTATCAGACACTGATGACGTTATAAGTCTGTGGTGAAGTGTTCAATACCTGAAGGCCTATATATATATATATATATATATATATATATATATATATATATATATATATATATATATAAAATATTCCGTAAAGCCACTTTTAATGAGGAAAACTGGTAACATGGCACAATTTGTACTGTTATACTGTAGTTCCCCTTCAGGTCTAGTCTGCAATGAGAAAAAAGAGAGAGAGAGAGTTGCTTTAATTGTTAACCTAAGATCGTTTTAATAGTAAATCTGACTCTTTGGTTTGTTGCAAATTTTTGTGAATGAAAATTTTGAAAATACCATTATTTTGCAGTCATCCTTAAGACCCAACCAGTCTGACACACTTTAGTATGTGTACGATATCAAACATGAAAAACAAAGGTTTGCATTTTGCAGGCAGAAGTAATTAGACTACAGACAACTGTGGTGGGGCTGCAAAATATGACATTGCTTTTTCATTTATCACATTATTATCAGTAATGACACTGATTCAAATTTTTATTCCAATATCTGACACCATCTATTTAGGCTACTCCCCGTTGCTAAGTCCCTCGTGGATGAATAACTGTAAAATCATGTATGTATCTGAGACAAGCTCTTGAATGATTCAAGTTTTTCTCATTGAAGTTAATGTACTGCGACTTTCAAGCATTCATCTTCCACTGTCTTGGGTTAGAGTTCTCCTGATTGAGGGTACACTCGGGCATATTATGCTATCTAATTTCTCTTGCTCTTGTTTTGTTAAAGTTTTTATAGTTTATATAGGAAATATTTATTTTAATGCTCTTACTGCTCTTAAAATATTATATTTTTCCTTTCCTCACTGGGCTATTTTCCGTGTTGGGTCCCTTGGGCTTATAGCATCCTGCTTTTCCAACTAGGGTTGTAGTTTAGCAAGTATTAATAATAGTAATAATGAATCGATTCAGATAACTGTGCTCTTTTTGTGTGAACTCCTATTTTGTGAATTAAACTTTTGAAAATAGAGAGTATTGTCTGTCGAAACCCCCGTTTTCTCATTATTTAAATATTATTGCCACCGTTTGCCACAAGGCCACGTGACAACAAACATACACGGTGATTTGCGTGGTTGAAAATCTTCTCTTTTGATGTTCCTAAGCCATTAGTTTATTCGTTCTTCATTTTCAGGAAACTTGAAAATATTAACTTTTGGCTGAAAATCTTCTCTTTTGATGTTCCTAAGCCATTAGTTTATTCATTCTTCATTTTCAGGAGACTTGAAAATATTAACTTTTGGATCGCTGTCATAATTTAGGTACACTACACTTGAACGGCATAGTACTGTTGTTCCGGGTGGAAAGCCGCACGAAACAAGCTGTGATTCACCAAACAATACAATTGTTCAGCAGTTTTAATTTCCCTTTTACTTTTAAATCTTTTTCCAATTTTGTAAGTCATTCAGTATGTTCTCAAATAGGCCTAGTTGCTTAAAATTCACCACTATAACACTGTACAGTATGTATCTATTTTCCATAGTTTCAAGTTGAAAAAATTTGTCTATCAGCAGTGTGTCCTCTCACCTCAAATGACTTGGGTAAACTAATAGGCTAATTTTTCCAGCCTACTTTTGCATCTTCATGAATTTTGCCTAAATGTTCCAGTGAAGTGGGCTTCTCTTCACAGAGGCTACGCTATGTCCCCTTAGACTGTTGTATTCTTAATGTAAGGTTGAAAATAGCGTAGTTATGGGGCACGGCCATCATCATACATGCACCCCAAATTTTACACCCGGTATGTTTCAATGTACTGTACTACAAAGACTCCATGAAGTGTGCTGGGTGGGAGTTTGTTCAGAGATACTTCCCGGTAGATGTTTGATTAGTAAGAGTATGGCATCTCAATGAATGTTAATATACACAAGACAAGTTCTGTACGCTAATTGGTTACATGCACAGAAAAGCTTGTTTACGTGACATCGTATACATAGCTATTACAGCGCAATTGGAATGAGCTAAATACAAGAGAATTCATCCCTTTATTGGTTGATATTTGAAAAGTGTAGTCCGTAAATATTTCCTGTTCCACAATTTTCCTAAAGAAGAAATAAGAAGTGTTCCTTGGGCATATATTGGTAATTTGAACTGTGTTGATACATTTACATTTTACTAAATATAGATGTTTTAAAATTCCTGAAGTTATGTCGAGAATATGAGAACATCACCTGACTAGTTTAACAGCAATTATTGATCATTTTTATTTTGGGTATTTGATCTCAAGGCGACGACGTTATCGAGAATATGCTTACTTCTAATTAAGAACAGAAGTAAGGGCATTCACAGTTATCAGCCTTTATATAAAAGACACAGGGAAAATACTAGAATTATACCAAAACATGTGGACCCTTCTACTGTACATGAAAACCATAATTGACCGGAAAGGCTATTGCAGTTCTGGAGACATCCAGTACGGTCTGTTAGCAGTACATAAGTAAATCGCCAACATCCTCCTTTTTTGAAGTAAAGATAAACATTTTCTCCTACAGATAATATCTAACTGTTAGTGAATTACCCTCTAGGTCAAACATTTTATCTTATAAATAACTTCAAACTGCTAGTGAATCACCCTCAAGAACAAAAATTTTATTTTATAAATAACATCAAACTGTTAAGGAATCACCCTCAAGATAAAGATATCAGTTTCTAAAAAAAATCATATTTACATAATTATTGTTACTTACTAAGCTACAAACCTAGTTGGAAAAACTATGCTACAAGCCCAAGGGCTCCAACTGGGAAAATAGCCCAGTGAGGAAAGGAAATAAATAAACTACAAGAGAGTTATTTATTAATTAGAATAAAATATTTTAAGCATAGTAACAACAGTAGAATAATCTTTCATATACAAACTATAGAAACTTTAAAACAAAACAAAAGGAAGAGAGATATGATAGAAGAGTGTGTCTGAGTGTACCCTCAAGCAAGGGAACTCTAGTCTAAGGCAGTGGAAGACCATGGTTTGGTAATCTCAGGTTGTCAGGTGTATGAGGACAGAGGAGAGTATGTAAAGAGTAGGCCAAACTTTTCGGTGTGTGTAGACAAAGGGAAAATGAACCGTAACCAGAGAGAAGGATCCAATGTACAGTACTACTATCTAGCCAGTCAAAGGACCCAATGACTATAGGTAGTATCTCAGGATACATTTGACTTTATTTATGGTATATAAGATAATTTTGATCAGGACCCCATTGGCATTGTGGAAAATTCTGTAATATTTGCTATGCCCACATTCACACTACTGAATATAATTCAAGTGAGCACGTTATACTTTTTACAGTTGGTAGTCATTCACATACTTTGTCTAATTAGGAAATTTGGAGCCGAAGAGCTATAAAAGCCATGAGAAACAAGTCGAAATCTCTGGAGCAACTGTGTTAACGTGTGAAGGATTTTATCAAATACCGTATCCCAAGAAGCAACAATGCTTTTGAAGGGTATCAATGCTATTCAGTCATCTATTACTTTGATGCTTCCTAATCTATGGAAATTGTGTGGGGCCTTTGTTAAGGAAGAAACAATGGCACAAAGAAAGGTTACCCATATTAGGTGTGGGGACTTGACAAAGAAAAGGAAAAAATCTGAAAACTTTTATTTCCCCATGTACTTTATTTTTATTATTGTTTTGTGCATGTATGCGCTGTATTAAATTTTTTATTAGTCTACTTTAATAGAAATTTTAGATAATTATCTGTAATTGCAGAGAAAGCTAACAACTTACAGTGAAACAAACATGGCAAACAATCATAACTATGAAATATATTGGTTTGTCCGAGGGTGTAATTTTCGTAAGGTAGAAATTCTTTTATGGGTCTCTTTAGCCAGAGTATCTTTTATGAGCTGAGACCATCCAGGTTCATTTGATCGGAGATTTCTTGAAACATATTCTATTGGCCTTCCGTTCTGGAGTAGTACAGCTCCTATATTCTTCTCAGATCTATACTGTAGCCTACTTGGCGAACCAGTTCCTTGTCAGAATTGTAAATTGCAAGTATGGGGGAGTTGCACATCTTCTGTTTTAGTTGCTTGAAAGCTTGGTCACATTCTTCAGACCAGACAAATCAACTTTGTTCCTTAGTAACTTGTGTATAGGCTCCAGGTCCTTAGCAAGGTTCAGAGTGAAACGAGCTAAATACTGTACTATACCCCAGAGACGACGGACTTTGGTGATATCTTCTTGATTCAGCATTTCTTTAATCGCCCGAACATTTCTCGCTGGCCTTAATACTGTCCATTGTCAATCTGTGCCAAGAAATTCAATTTCACTCTGTTTCTTGTGCATTTTCTCGTGGTTCAGGATAATGCACTTCTTACATTGTTGTAGTAGTTTGTCAAGATTCACTGCATGATCCTTTTCAACTTTATTGGTGCCTCCACATTCTAGCATGACAATATCATCAGGTATGTAGGCAACACCTTCTAAATCGGCAAGTGCATGATGAAGTTTCTTTTGAAATAGCTCGCTCAGTACTTTTAGACCATATGGATGCCTTGTTCATCGAAATCTTCCTCTAGGTGTTATCATTGTGATTAGTTTTGAGGATTCAGCATCGGGTTGTATATGCCAAAATGCTTCTTTGCATTTAATAGTTTTGGTGGAACATTGTCAAAAGTTGGTAGTGTTGTTGCCCCTTGAGGAGCAACTTCACCTCCAGCCACAGGGGAGCCATTTTCCCTTTCAGATCTTTTGCAGGTGTGGCCGATCTTAGGGATTTTGGGACCTCCTTCGAAGGAGGAGCTGCTGCATCTCCTTCAGCGCGGTGCCAGGAAGGACCCTTCTCCAGTGTCTTCCACGTCTCACACTCTGGAACAACTGTGCAAACTCCATCTTTCATCGTCTCCTGGCCCTCCCATGCGCGGACGAGGTGACCACATGCGTTCACCTCTCCAACGGCCTCCTGCTAATGACCAACCCTCTCGCCATCTTGGTACCTCATCATCCTGTAACCCTCAACCCTTTGTATCGCCCCACAGGAACCTGCAGGTTGCAGGTGTAGATCTTCCGGGGACCAACGCTCCTACCACCACTCCTACCACCACCAGCGCTAAAGGATGAGCATCGCCTTGCCCTTCTGAATCACCGTTCGCAACGATTGGAAGATCTGACAGATCATAGGTCATCACGATCCAACTACTCTTCTTCTAGAAAGCGGTCACGCTTTAGAGCTTCAAGGTCACGAGACCCCCTGGTCTCAATGCTCTCCTCTGAAGCTTTCCTCGTCACGAGGAGAAGTCTCGCGATCGTGTTCTGCATGATCATGAGCACAGTCTAGACCCAGTTCCAGACGCTCGCGTTCTAGGTATCTACGATATAGATCACGAGAACGGTGGTGAAGTTTGCGAGGACGACGCTCCCGTTCATGAAGGCGGCGTTCACGCTTGCGAGGCTACTGTTCACAAGAACGACATTCGTGTTCGCGAGGCTGGCGCTCACATTCTCGAACGAGAGCTAGACGCTCCAGTTCACGATCACAAACTGCGCGTTTGCGTTCAACGTCTGAACGTTCCTCATCTAGAGGTAGAGGTAGGCGCTTGCTCAGTCCATCAGCGCATAGGCCCTCAACCCGACCTCAGACCGAACCTGATCATGAGAATGACCACTCCTCAGACAGGCTTCCAGCTATACCCCCTGTACCTTTCACTGCCTGGGGAGTACTGTATTAGCAAAGCGCTTGCCTATGCGACACTTGGAAACTCGCCTTGCTGCAACACGTTCTCCAATGATGAGAGTTGCATAAGAATTTTTATAATTCTGACCATCCTTTACATTCAGTTCTTCCTGGACAGTTCCATCCTGTTCGTAATACTAGGTATGCATTTAATTCTAATAGTCAGGCTTTCTCCATCATGAGGCTCAATACTACACAGTACAGTGGAACCTCTACACACGAACGTATCTACATCCAAATTTTCCAACACCCTAAGTAAAATTCGAGCAATTTTTCGACTCTACACGCGAATTTTATTTCGACACGAAGTAAGCAATTTTCGTTGTATCGGTTGTATCCGAATTTTTCGACACGCGAAGTACAATTCGAACACGTTCCTACTCTACACCCGAATTTTTTTTCGACACCCGAAGTAAAAAAATACCCGTACACGTAGATGGTACTCATAGCGCCGGATGTATTTTTTATTTCCGCCGATAGAAGGCAGCATTTCTACCTCGGAGGGACCTTCAATTAACGTGGCTTTGGACATTCCTCTGTTCTCGTCGGCTTCGTGTGGTTGTGCCCTGTGCGTTCTGCTATTAACTGTGTTTTAATCGTGATTTTTTATGTTCATCCTTTTACGGTATTTTACGTAAATCATGGGTTCTAAAAGGCTTAGTTTCGCAAGTGGTAGTGGTGAGAAAAGGAATAAGGAAATGCTTTCTTTAGAAGTAAAGCAAGGAATTATTGAAAAGCATGAGCGTGGCGTCCGCGTGAGTGAACTTGCAAAAGAACATCACGACGAACTTACTACAGAGGAGCTCAAGGAATTCCATGCTATGTCTGAGCACATGAGTGATGACAAGGAAGGGATCGAGGACGTAGAACATGTGTTAGGTTCGGCGCAAATAAAAGAGGTGTTAGGAAAATATCAAGACGTGGTCGACTTCATCGAAAAATACCATCCAAAAAAATTGCAGATTTGTCATGTAGTTGCGCAGTTCGATGATGTTTCCCTAACTTATTTTCGAAACATTCTGAAAAGCTGTACCAAGCAACTTTCTATCGATAGCTTCTCTAAAAAAAACTACGAAGCGAACCCGTGATGAAGAGGAAGGAATGGTTCAAAGAAAATGGCAAAGAGTGAAGCGAAAGAAAGTGAAACAAAGAAAACGGCAAAGATTGAAGAGAAAAAAATTCAATCAATTTTAAGCTTAGAGTGAAAGTGATTAAAATTAATCATCAAAAAGAAAAAAAGAAAATGTAAAAAAAAAAAAATATAAGAATAAAAAAAATAAATAAGCTAAGTTAGGTTAAAGTTCACTTAGTGTAAGTTAGAATAAGTTACGGTAGTGTACGTTTATCGTAGTCACCCTCTCTACCTCCTCGCCGCCCGTCAGTCTCCTCTCTGCATAGCAAGACCGACACCTGCGCTTTACTTTCTAAGGTAAAGTGACGCTAAAAACCCGTTTCTTATTTATTATTTCTTTATAATTATTCTTTTTTACATGTTTATTATCTAATTTAGTGTGCATTATTGTCATGTGTAATTATGTGCAGTAATTTATTAAGGAGTTATCATAGGTTTTTGGGCTCAACCACGGATTAATCCTATTTCAATGTATTCTTATGGGAAAATTCGTTTCTACAACCGAACATATTCTACACCTGAAGTCGGTTGTGGAACGGATTAAATTCGCATGTAGAGGTACCACTGTACACTATAAAAGTTTTATTCCAGCTGTGACCAAGTTGTGGAATGATCTCCCTAATCGGGTTGTTGAATCACTAGAACTTGAAAGGTTCAAAGTTGCAGCAAATATTTTTATGTTGAACAGGCTGATTTAAGTCTTTTTATAGTTTATATTTGACATATCTGTTTTGATGTTGTTTCTGTTTTTAGAATAATTTGTTAATTTTTTCTCATTGTTTATTTATTTCCTTATTCCCTTTCCTCACTGGGCTATTTTTCCCTGTTGGAGCCCTTGGGCTTATAGCATTTTGCTTTTCCAACTAGGGTTGTAGCTTGGCTAGTAATAATAATAATACCTGTGGGATGTGACCCACTAGTTTTCTTCTCGTAGCCGCATAGCGAGTGGAATAACTACCTCCGCTCTTTTCACTGGACCATTAGCATCAGATCAAGGGCAAGGGGGACGTATGAGTTTGGGACGAAAGAATAGTCTGACTGCTCATTTCTTTTCATTTCGATCTTCCCCTCTTTTTTGTGGGTATGGCTTCGAAACCATGTCAGCTGGGCATGATCTTGTTGCAGGTGTGCCCCATTCATCTTGTGGCTATTCTGTACTCATGTTTGGAGGAGTCTTTTCCCTATACTCCTTACGAGGGATGTTGTGACGTACCAGGTATACGATGGGATTCAGCAAAAGCATCATTCTCTTTGCCAGACTATGTCGGGGATTTTTAGCTCAAAAATAACCCTGAGACGGGCCACGTTTCCCACACACTTTCTAGCAGTTCGCGAGATGTAAGGAACCCTGACTCTTATAGCATCACAAGTGCTAGAGTCTTGTGTTCCCAGGTAAACCTTCCATCCAGTTGGAACGGGACCTTTCTCCCACTTAAGGATGAGTCTCTTATAGTAAAGAATGATGATTTGTATTTGTGTAGGAACAAATGACAAATTAAAAAAATGGAGTTTTTATGATAAAACAAAGTTTTGTGAATACTTACCTGGCAGTTATATATACATAGCTAATTATCTCTATTTCGGCAGAATTTTTCTAAACTAGGCAACCGCCTTGTGGTGGTTGGGTGGTAACACCCGTTAAAGGGTGGTAGGAGGAATCATTCCCGTTTTCTGTTCTTCAGTTCATCTCTGCCGGCCGGATCGACAACACGTTGGTCCGTCATTTAGAGTTTTTCTTCGCTTTCCCTGCTCGGTGTACCAGTCTGCTTTTTTGGTGAAGTACTCTGATTTGGGGTTTTGGCGATCGTTGTAAGAGTCATTACCGTATCTGTGCGAATGAGGAATGTAAGGTGAGACTACCGAAAATGGCGGTAGACCCTCACACCGTTTGTTCTAATTGTAGGGGTTTTGTTTGTGCCCTTGATAATAGGTGCGGGGAATGTAAGGTTTTGGATGAGAAAGATTGGTTAATTATGAAGCGCTATGTGCGTAAGCTAGAGCTCGATAGAGTTAGGAGAGCTTCTAGGTCTAAGTCTAAGTCTGTTAGTGGTAAGGAAGACGAACTTAGCGTAGATTTATCTATTGATCCTATTATTGATTCCTCTTTGGAAGTTGATCCTTCCCTTGAGGTAGTAACTCCTGCACCTCCTACAGGTTCCGTATCTACGGATGACCCTCGGTACGCTAGCCTGGCGGCCGAGTTGAAGGCCATTAAAGAACAACTGGAGGCCTTTAAAGGTAAGGAAAGTGAAAGTGCTTGTGTTAGTGCAGTGGAGGTGGCGACTGACCGAATCTGTCATACCCCTAGGCCTAGACCTCTACCAAGCTCCCAGGATCAAGGGAGAAGGTACGTCGATGATCGAAAGGGGGTGAGAGGTACGTACCCTCGGTCAGCCGTCGCCTCAGACAGTCCTGTTGTCGATTCCCAGGCTGCTCTTGACCGTCACGGGAAAGACGTGTCGGATGTGTTGTTTTCTTCGCCGAATTCGTCCAGACGTAAATGGAAGTTTGAAGCTTCAAGACCTACTAAGAGGAGATGGAACCGCGACGAACGGTCTCGTTCTTTCTCTCCCGGTTCTAGCAGTTATGAACCTTGTCCGTCGGAGGATGATTTCGACTCCGTGCCTGTGAAAAGGGCGAAGCCTGCTGCCGAAGATCCTCCCCCTTCTACGAGTGTTATTCGTCAGCCCCCCCTTCGGGGCCGCAAGACCCAGCTGATGTTGCTAAATCCTTTATGTCTGTCATGCAGGAACAACTTTTGACTTTAGTACAAGCCTTTAGCCACCCTCACGCCCAGTCTGACAGACGTAAAGACGACTCGTTGCCGATTAAGAAGTCTGCTTCTAAGAGAGAACGGAGTTCTTCTTTAAAGAAAACTTCTCCCTCTCTACGCCAGGATGAGGAATGTGTGCTTTCGCCAGGCGATACTTCTTCGCGATACCAGGGCGATACGTTTTCTCGTTCTCGATACCGGGACGATACCTTATCGAACGATGCTGCTTCTCATTCTTGATGCCAAGACGATACCGCCTCCCGTTCACGTTACCAGCACGATACCTCCTCTCGTTCGCTTCGCCACGACGATACCTCCTCTCGTTCGCTTCGCCACGACGATACCTCCTCTCGTTCACGACGCCACGACGATACCGACCCTAGTTCTCGACGCCACGACGATACCGCCTCTCGTTCTCGCCCCCACGACGATACCGCCTCTCGTTCTCGACGTCAGAACGACTCTGCCTCTCGTTCTCGGTCCCAGGGCGATACCACCCTGCCTCTTTGGGACGATACTGCCTCTCGTCCCAAGGATTCTTCTAGCGCGGGACTCCAGGATGCAACCCGTCTTTTGCAGGATGATGCCTTTGATTTGCCCTTGTCGGGTTCTAAGGATCCTTCTTCTCTTTCGAAGGATATTGCAGATGTGGATCAGGACCTCGAGGATGTTTCTGATGACGATGATAATCCTGCCGACGCTGTGGGAGATTACAAAGTTCTCTCTCGCTCCCTTCTTGAACTTTTTGGAGAGGAATTCCAACCTGCTGCCCCTCAATCTCCTCAGTCCCAATTTAACAGAAAGAAGGCCAAGAAACAGTCGGCCTTCATCAAGATGAAGCTGTCTATCTCCGCAAAGAAGGCTCTCACGAAGATTGATGACTGGATGATGGAGCGGAGACAAACAGTTAAGACTTCCTTCTCGTTTCCACCAGCTCGTCTTGCTTCAAGAGCGGGCATGTGGTATGCAACTGGAGAACCTTTGGGTCTGGGAGTGCCTTCCTCCTCCAAGGGTGACTTCTCTGGTTTAGTGGACTCTGCTAGAAGGCATGCTCTCAACTCAGCCAACTTTACCGCCGTCACTAACCCCCAAATATAAGTCCTAGCTGTAATCTAATTGAGGTTATAGTGAGGTACAAGGGAGGCCGTCGCCTCCCCACTGCCGACAAGTAACTACAGAATAGTACACGGTAAGACTACACATAACATGAGTCATCGTTACACTTACATGTAAATACTGTAACTACAAAACACTGTTGTTCCTAACAACACTTGCTGATACTATTGTGTATATTACTGTAATATATGTGCAGTATAGTACCTTGAACGTGCTCAAACTTGAGCGAGAGCGACTTTTTTTTTTTTTTTTTCTTTTTTTTGGTAGGGTAATTTCTTTTTTTACAGTTTATGGAACTTTTTTGCTTTTTAAGCATACTTCTATTTTCAGTTCAAACAGGAAGGTTCGTTTTTTATTTAGCCCTATACTGAGTCCAGAGATGGACAGAATATTTGCACAGCATTTGCGAATATAATTATATTTGATAATAAATTCATTAATTAATTTTGTGGGGTTTTTTTCACCTTAAACATACAGCCAATCTTTCTCTTGAAGATATCGATTCTCTGAAATAGGTGTCTTCCTTCATTATATCTGATCCAATTTTGGACAAAATATACTCGAATGTCCCTTTTGGCATGCGGAAATAATTAAAGAATTTTTCTTCGTCATCTATAAGATGGGGATATAAAGTGTTATATTCTCCTTCACTCTTCACTAGCATAGGATGCACCCAAAATCTCCTCCTTTTTCTCTCTCCCTCTTCCTCATCCAGCGCTATGGCTATACCCGCTAATTCTAGAGCTGAAAAATCACACATGGTTCACCAATGCCAACACAAAACAAACTGAGCTCGGAGAGCTTGAGCGGCATATGTGAACACACCAGTAAAATGAGCTGAGTGAGAGCTTGACCATGACTTGAGCGTGAGTGTCAGGTGTGAATCAGCCTTAAATGTGGATAAGATGGAAGCTATGGTGAGCAGTAAGGAAGGTACTATAGGAACAGGATAGTCATGCATGAATGTAGAGACTCGGTCATAAGATGGGTGAAACAATTTAGATACTAGGGAATCTACTAAAAGTCAGGAGGGAGGATGTTGGGCTGAAGCTGAGGTTAAGATAAAAGCAGCATGGGGACATGGAGGGAGGTAGCAGGGGTGGTTTGGGATAAGAATATGTCAATCACTCTACAAGTCTAAATCTGTAGCACAGTACTAAGACCAATGTTAATATATAGATAGGAAACTTTGGGCTCTATGATGAAACGAGGAAGCAAAGCTTGAGAATGATGGATTATGGAAATTCCATTTGTAAGACTGGAAAATGATGAAAAAAGAAGAATGGTAGATGTAGTAAAGATTACAGAGCTGATAAGAGTGTCACAGCTGAGATGTTGAGCACACATGTAGAGGATGGATGGTGGAGGGGAGTGAGGAGGGCTTGGGAGTAACCAGTTAGAGGGAGATCAAGGGGTGGGGTAGAGAATTAGATGGCGAGATAAGGTGAAGGGTGATATGGAGAGAGGAGATTAGGTAGTAGGTTGGCCAGGGCACGAGCCACCCGTTGAGATACTACCGCTAGAGAGTTATGGCGTTCTTTGACTGGCCAGACAGTGCTACATTGGATCCCTCTCTCTGGTTACGGTTCATTTTCCCTTTGCCTACACATACACCAAATAGTCTTGCCTATTCTTTACATATTCTCGTCTGTCCTCATGCACCTGATAACACAGAGATTTCCAAACAATTTTCCTTCTCTCGAGGGTTTAACTACTGCACTGTAATTGTTCAGTGGCCACTTTCCTCTTGGTAGGGGTAGAAGGACACTCCAAAATTAAACTATTGTTCTCTAGTCTTGGGTAGTGCCATAGCCTCGGTACCATGGTCTTCCACTGTTTTTGGTTAGAGTTCTCTTGCTTGAGGGTACTCTCGGGCACACTATTCTATCTTACTTCTCTTCCATTTGTTTTGTTAAAGTTTTTATAGTTTATATAGGAAATATTTTAATGTTGTTACTGTTCTTAGAATATTTTATTTTTCCTGTTTCCTTTCCTCACTTGGCTATTTTCCCTGTTGAAGCCCTTGGGCTTATGGCATCCTGCTAATTGAGAAGGTGCATCAGGCAACTGACCCCATACTGATGATGACAAATTACTAGTGGAAGAATTAAACTCTTAGTTCTTTGCATTCAAATATTACCAATGCCCTCATAGATTAGTTAAGCATTGTTTAAAGGTGAGGTTTGTTTGCAAGCTAACAGAGATGTTGCTAGATTATCTATCATTAGTAGGAAACTTGTTTCCTAAAAATAAAAAAAAAGGGTTCATAACGTTGAAATAAGAAAATTAATGCAATGAGAAGTAAAGACTGCCGTGAAATAAAGTTCCTCTACTTTAAGGCGTTTTAATTAATTAGAATAAATGGGATGAAATGTCTTTGAGGGCTTTATCAGAAAAATTTAAAGAATAATTCTTATCTTTAGTCACAGACATGGTCATATTGAGAAGGAATGTAAGTTCAAGGAGGATAGCGAGGTTTGCTGAAATTCTGCTGGTTATAGTGAAACGAAAAAAAAAAAGAACAAAATAGTGGTCGTAGCAGCATCCCTTATTCACCATAATGGATGCTGCAAAGCTTTAGACGTAGAATCAAATCGAGTAACACCAAATAATGATCATGGGTACAAATTTTAATGTTTGAATTGTGCCAGGTAAAATGAGAAGTTGCAAAACTTTTTACTGTACTGTATGCGAAAATAGGGTAACCTTAAATAGAAATTATGGATCCAAAGGATATTTAAAAGTTATGAAAAACATTGAACTGATGAAAATTTATAAATAAGTGTTGATATTTCTATTCCCCATTATGACAAAACTGAACCAATTGCTGATTGTCTTGTGGCTACAAAGTTTTTTTTTTTTATTAGAAACATCATTTATGGGAACAATGTTCATTTGCTAATTCTAAGTGATTAGTGTTATTCAGAGAGGTCATTATTGATAAATACGTGCCACAGGGCCCGAAACTTCTTGTGTGAGGTGGGACCAGATAAGCAAACCGCAAACTAAACCAAGCATAGCCTAATCGCAGGATTTGAAATTAGAATTTCCCTTGCTTATGCAAATTGTTTAAACAATTTAGTTATATATTTAGAAAATGATACGGTTTAAAGAGCACCGATTTTATTCCATTTATGTAACCCCGGATGTGCAGATGTGGTGGACGTACGCTTACATGAACGTCAGCTGCGTTAGTGCGTTGGTTCGTTCGTTGACGTACTGTACGTGGTTGTGTAAGTGGTGGCAACCCCGTTATATAAAACAGCACGCGTGCACCCACTCCCTTATACAAGCGTTCCTTGCACTACTTTGGCAAAATCCAAGTATTTACATGAAAAGAAATCTCTTATCTTTCACTTAGTTGTAAGTGTTCCTTCTAAAAATAATATAGTATATTTGTTAACTTAGTCATTCATTTGTCACTACTTTCCGTAAACTGTTTATTCGTTTTGTTGGTGTTGATATCCTTTAGTGTACAATTAGGATTTACTACGTATTCTAATTCTTATATTGTGAACGAACGTGGACTGATGGAAAGTGGAAATATTTTTTGTCGGTATTTATTTGATTTTTAATGGGCTGTAATGATACAATTCTATGAATGCGGCAAATTTACGGTACTATGTGAAAAAGCTCGTAATTAATCTGATTTTTGTTTGTTGGAACTATAATTTGACTTAAAGAAATAAAACTCTCTCATGGCCGTTTATGTTGGCAACATCTCATGTGTGTGCATTACGCCTCTTTCTTATCAAGGGAAACTGCACAACCTCGGGAAGCCGATTGACGCGGCCTTGACTTACCCCCGACACGTGTCTCTATTTCATTAAATATTTGCATCTACCGAGTTGTCTGGTTGATGTGCTGGTGTTCTTTAATATATTTGTTATTGGAAGAATTCTTTTAATTGTCCTTAGTAACTGGAATGACCTGTTCATTGCAAAATTGGATGAACTTTCAATGATGGTTTGTGAGACTTAAAAGAAATAAAAGTCAGAATGAGATACACAAAGTATAATAATCTAGCCCCAAAAGTGTCCTCTATTAATATTAACACAAAGTATTATATGGACTACTGAGAGAGAGAGAGAGAGAGAGAGAGAGAGAGAGAGAGAGAGAGAGAGAGAGAGAGTGAGTGGTATATGACCTCCACTTATGAGGCTATTGATTTTCTTCATCTGGTCTTACAGAGCCACCGAGTTTCCCAACTTTTTGAGCTTTCTTGGAATCAAGTAATTTTTTGGGGTCTCTCTCTCTCTCTCTCTCTCTCTCTCTCTCTCTCTCTCTCTCTCATACTTGTCAAATTGTCAATCTGTAGCCTATCTTTACTTTTATATAAAATTTATTTTAAGAAAAAAAAATAAGTACAATAGTTGAAAAGAGAAGTTGTCTTTAAAGCATTGAGGAAGTATTCATTATGTAATAGTTACGAGCATTGGTAGGTGATACGTGAAATTTAAATAATTTATAGGATATTGTACAAACGTTAACAAACCCTGTTAATCCTTATGAAAGTGACTAATATTAAAAAAGGTGGAAAAAAATATAAGCTTATCAGTACATAAGAGACACATTATGAAACTTCTCATTACTGTAGATTAGAATGTAATTGTAACATCGATGATGTTGGATGAAAGTAGGAATGATATGACCCCATTTAATATCCATTTTGAATACTTTTCAGCGGTAGAATACAAAGAAGAAAGTGGTAGTCTTTGACACAATCATTGAAAATTTTATACTGCTGAACAGTTAGGGTAGGTTATTGGAAACATCACTGCCTGGTAATCTAATGGATGGGAGTTCGAGACCCGCTTTAAAAGCTCTACATTTTCTGGTAGCGTCTGCGACCTCACCAACCTTGTGAGCCAGATAGTCTATGTGTCTATCTACTTGGTTATCAGCAGCCATTGCCTGGCCCTCCATCGTCCTATTCTGTCAAACTCTCAAAGATTGGGAGGTTGGGGTCAGGTAGAAAATACAGTTGCCAGATCTATGGGAAAGGTCCTTTCAGTGTTTCCTGCTGAGATAACCCTTCTTGGAAAGATTTGTTTAATACCTCGGGAGTCAAAGGAAAAAGGTATACTAAATATATATGTTTAATAATATTTCTTTATTTTAATTCCTGTTTCCATGTGCTCTCTCTCTCTCTCTCTCTCTCTCTCTCTCTCTCTCTCTCTCTCTCTCTCTCTCTCTCTCTCTCTCTCTCTCTTTATATATATATATATAAGTATACATATATTTAAATAAATATACATATATATAAATAAATATACATATATATAAATAAATATACATATATATAAAACGCCCCTGACTGGTACGCTAGACCTGGGTTCGGGTCCCGCTCAAATTCATTAGTTTCTTTGGTCGCTGCAACCTCACCATCCTTGTGAGTTAAGAATGGGGGGTTTGTGGGAGCGTACAGGTCTATCTGCTGAGTCATCAGCAACCATTGCATGGCCCTCCTTGGTCCTAGCTTGGGTGGAGAGGGGATTGGGCACTGATCATATGGTCAGTCTCTAGGGCATTGTCCTGCTTGATAGGGCAATATCACTGTCCCTTGCCTCTGCCATTCATGAGCGGCCTTTAAACCTTTAAAGATGCTGATACCACTTTGGAGGCTGATACCAATACCGATAACCAATTTTTTTTTTCTTGGCAGACCAGTACCCAATTTTTTCTAGACCAATACGGATACCAGAGAAATAATCAATACCTATACTAGCTGATACTGTGATACTTTAGAGTCTTTTTAATGAGTACAATAACAATATGATATTGATTCGATGACTGACTTTTCAACCTCTTCAGTGTGTGCAATGCAGTGTCAAGTGTATTGCATGTATGTCACACAGGCTTCAGTGTGTGCAATGCAGTGTCAAGTGTACTGCATGTGTGTCACACAGGCTTGTACACTGTAATGGTATTTCTGTTTTATTTAAATTATCGTTATAGCTCTCCCCTCGCACTTATAACCTGTTTATGCCTATATGTTCATTGTGTTTGAATTTTTGTGCTGTGAAGGGCTGGCAGTGCACTTAGCTGTCTGTCAATTTTGCCACTTCTTGGAAAGTACGCCCTTGTCATTTGCACAGACCACATGCCTCTGGTGCACGCCTTTACTCGAAAGTCCGACGTCTGGTCTCCCCGTCAACGCTGACATCTCTTCGCCGTGGCTGAATACAATTGTACCTTTCAACAAATCCCTGGGAAATTGAATCCTGTTGCTGATGCCCTGTCAAGAAACACATTAGCCGCCATTCACCTGGGATTGGATTACAATGCCGTGGCAGAAGCCCAACGAAAAGATCCAGTGTACCATGCATGTAGGACATCCTGCACATCTCTCGTTTGGGAACACGTCCCTTTCGACGACTCCAACACTACCCTCCTCTGTGACGTCAGTACTGGTAGACCTAGACCGTTGATATATACCTTATACATGCGCCGACAGGTGTTTGATTTAATTCATGACCTTTCACTTCTTCACACCGTTCTACTGCACAACTACTGAAGACAAAGTTCATTCGGCATGGAATTACTAAGGATGATAAGGATTGGGTCCACACCTGTACTTCATGCCAAACCTCAAAAGTACATCGACACACGAATTCAGCCGTCGGCACCTTTCCTCAACCTCAGCTGTGCTTTTCCCACATTCACGTCAATGTTGTAGGTCCCTTACCCACATCACTAGGATATCGTTACCTGACCACTCCACTCGTTGGCCCAAAGCCATTCTCGTGGAATTTGCAACATCCGCCTCATGTACATCTTCCTTACTCTCAGGATGGATAGGGAGATTTGGTATCCCTGAGCATATTACTTCTGCCTGGGGTACCACTTTCATCTGTCAATTGTGGACATCACCAGCAGATATCCTGGGAATCACCCTACATCAGACAACCGCATACAACCCTGCTACCAACGGAATGGTTGAACGTTTTCACCGTACCCTCAAAGCAGCTTTGATATCCTGCTGTAAGGACTCCAACTGGTTTACTTAGGTTCCCTGGTTCCTCCTTGAATTAAGAACCACTCCTAAGGACACCCTGGATGTCTTGGCAGCTGAAATTGTGTTTGGCGACCCATTGGTCATCCCTGCTGAATTTTTTCCGTTGACAATCTACAGCGCCTGTGTCATGTTGTGTGAAAATTTACTCCATGCCACCGGACTTGTAAGCCCCCGGGGAAGTAACACATATCGATAGATTTGCACTAGGCATCATATGTTGTCCTGCACAATGATACCAGCAAACCACCGTTAACACCCCCTAACACGGGCCGTTTCCTTGTGATTCGTCGAACAACGAAAGTGTTCTTACTAAACATTCGCGGCAAATCTTAACCTAAAAAGTCACTGCCCTTTGCCATGAACAAGGGGCAGATTTAACCAAAGACGGTAAAGGGAAGACAGGAAAGCCTACCTATAAAAAATCTGTACGTCTTAAGCAGGCCATACATGCAGAGGACTGGCGTGCTGATTTGACCGCGATTGGCATGAACGCGCCAATCCTTAACGTGTAAGGGTGGTTGAACAGGACAAACCTGGCACCACTAGCCCGTCCTCTCATCCTGTCAGCATGTTTGACTGGACATGCTAGTCCAGCCGCGATTGGCACTATGCCCCGTTAGTCTCTGGCGGGACTAGCATGGCGACTGGGTTGACTTACCTATTTTGGCACGTACAGCGTTCCATTCCTTGTCCCTTGATCGGAGTACTTTTTATATTATGATACACGGATTGCATTTCACTTCTTTTGACTTATTAATGTATTAAAACAATTTTTGCAATGTAGATTATTACTTTCGAGAATTTATTTATGTTTATATTTGTTATGACTTATCTTTAAATTTTGATATTACACATATCTGATGATTTTTTTCATTAAAAGTGATAAAAAATCAGTCATTACCGTTCATTATGACTTTTGACATATTGCTTATAATCTTGTGGGTAGAGTAACTTCTATATACTGTATTCTTTTTTTTTATTATTTGAAATTTCCGTCCGGAAGACTATCCATTTCCCAACAAGTTATAATATTTTGCATTTCATTGCTCTTTATTTTAGGTTTTCATTCACCAAGTTATAATATCCTTAAATTTCCTTTTCTTTTTCATAGTGTATTTTGTCTTTAAAACGCACAGTATTCTGCCTTATTCATGCAATAGTATCTTGTATTCTGATAATAAACAGATACTGAAACAAAGGAAAAATATGAATATTCCTATTGTTATGAATTCTCTTCATGGAAAAAAAAAGTGTAAAATATGGATAAAGCATAAATCAAGTACTGTAGCTACCGATAATTCTATTAACCCAGTGGTCATCAACCTTTTCAGCCAGAAGAGCCATTTATTTGAAGAATAAAAAAAATGCAGTATTGTTAGAGCTGCAATGACAAAAATGGTCTCCTGAGATCCAAAATAAAAATCTACTGTACTTCAGACAACACAATATAGTTCAGTGTGCCTGTTTACAAGCTTAGTGCAAAGATATTTGTCCCAAACGGTTTGATATGACAAGGTTGTTTTCTCATTTCTGAATTCTTGGGAACGTAAATTAAAATCGATTTCCATTTTCAAGAAAGCTGTTTTTATGTCATTAACATCAAACTCACAATCTGCAGATTCTCTGTATTTCTTCAGCTATTCAAAGTGAACAATCTCTTTCTCTGCTATGAAAACAATGGTAATGGATGGAAAGCTGGGGGTACCTTAGCAGCATTTATAAGGGAGAGAAGGACATACTAACAGCAATAGTCAATGATATGGAAGAAAAAGAGAGGAAGTGGTGGATGCATGTGAAGAATGTGAGATGGCGATGAGAGAAAAGCCAAGAGATGTACGAAAGAGGACATAAATAAGAGAACAACAGAATGGGACACAAGCAAATGGAAGAGTGAAATGAAGTGCAAGGAGAGTCTAATTCTGTATAAAAACTGGAAAAATTAAATCAATTCGTCAATTTTATTATTCAGAGCAAGGACAAACACATTGGGCTTGAATATAAAAAAACGGACACCCAGATGGAAATATAAACTGTGTATTTTGTGATGTATAAGAAAATGCTAACCACTTCAAGTTATTTTGTCCACGGTTTAGTGGTATAAGAATAAAGGCAATTGAGCTCCAACAACCATACGAAGAAGATAGTGTACAAACAATTGGAAAATTCCTTTTTTTTTTTGTGAAGAAAATATTGAAAATAAGTAAAGTGTGCTACAACAAATGTGGATGAAAAGAGACAAACTAGTGAAAATAAGGAACACACAAAACTAAAAGACACAGAGGCGCCGTTGCAAAGGCGAAGCCTCAACCTGAATCTGATCTGATTTGATATTTCTCTGCCTTATATCAGAGAAATGTATCTGGATAAGGCATCCCTTGTGATGAAAGCAAGATTAAATATGCTCAACTTGAAAGCAAATTTCAGGGGAAAATATGATGACAATTTGTGTGATTTATGCAAAGAGGAAGAAGACACCACCGAACATTTATTTTTATGCCCAAAGTTAGAACAGCTAAAGAATGTAGAATTAAGTTTAGGTACGCTGAAAAATCCTAGCAGGGATCTGGCTGCATTTATAGATAGGACAATGAATATAAAAGAAGAGTTTAAGAAGCCCAAACTGATTACCACAACAGGTTGCCAAAACTGATGATAGCAAGGTGTTATCCTATCCAATTTCAAAGTAGAAGGGAATAAAAGTAAAGATTGAGAACCTCATTATGATATTAATTTATTTAAGGCACAGATGATATAAACTTAATAAGAATAATAAGAATAAGCTTAGAAGCTTTGCACCTATCTATAAAGAGATAGAGTGCCCGCAAACTTATTTTGCGGAGTGAGCAATAAGGAACCAGGAACCCAGGAGGGCCAGGAGACGCTGGACTCGCGGATTAGAGGGATAAAGGGAAGAGGTAGTCTTATAGTGACTTCAAGAGAAATAAGTACATTAACATTATAGCTGACAAATCACCGCCATATAGAAACCGACAGAGAATGCCTATCACGTTCCTTCATATTATCTCAAGTCATCTACTGTATATTAAGTAAAAAAGAAAGTAAAAAGTATCAAAATTTGGCAGTTTCAAAATTAGATATAAGCTACCAGTTGAACTAGATACTCCGTTGTGTACCAAATTTGGTTAACAATTAACAAAAATTTAACCATGTAGGCCTAATCCTCTTGAACTAAAGACAGATAGGAGCGCAGATCCAATCCTGCAACAAATCGCACGGTTAATCGTGTCCGTGTATGGCAGGCTTTAAACTAGCAGCGCCATCTATTGCCGACGCGCCCTACTAATTAGCTAAACAAAACTCTACGTGGTTTTGGTATGTCGGAAAGTTTGTTACTACAAAGGTTATCCAATAATTAGTCTAATATTATTCATCCAGTGATTTTCCATAATCTATATTAAATCATATTGTTTATTAAACTACTTACATTCTTTTTCATACTTATGTAGCTTGTTTCTTGTTCATGTAAAAAATGCAAGTTAAGGGTATGCCTTGTATTGTTAATATAACTCATAGAATATGTGAAGGTCACGCATCTGAAATAAGATCTGTGCCTAAGTCTAAACTAGTAGGGGAGAAGAAAAGTGGTGGATGGTCTAATATGGTCTTAGGCTTGGTTAAGTCATATTTTTTTCATACCTTATAGTAATATGGGCAGAAAAAGATGCTCTTATTTTTTTCTGCATTTAATGGGATTCTTATTTCTAAAGGTACAAGTTTGCACTTACCTTTGTAAAATCAGGACTTCTGGAAGTGGCATTAGCATCTATTATGCACTGTTTCAATGTATAATCTAGGACTTTGATAAAATACACATTCTTCAAGTTATAATCATGTATGCATTCAATATACAACCTTACCGTAATTTTGCATCGACAAATGGGAGAAAAAAAATACACCTTCAAAATATATTTTATGCTTGTAGGACAATATATTCAACATAGGCTCTTTATTTTACATTGTCATATAGCTATGGAATGCTACAATTGTTTTGGAGACTGGAGTATGTGATACCAGATTATTAGATTCCAAATTCCCCCGAGAAAGAATGGAAATACAACATAATCACTAGCTTAAATGAAAATTGGGTAAAGAAAATGACTACGTATTTTTTTTCAACGATAAACTTTGTTTTATTCATAGTGTAGCATATATATATATATATATATATATATATATGTGTGTGTGTGTGTGTGTATCATGCCTGATAAAAAAAAAACGCCCGTCATAATTCGAAAAGAATGTTGGTGAAATTTGTCCACCTGGCAACGCTGCTTGCTTAACCCTGGATAGGTACGGTGGGTCGTTTGCGACCCCGAGCGTCAAAAAAAAACAGGTTTTTCTCATGTGACTCACCCCTGTGACTGAATTTGTGGGTGATCGACCTGCAGGAGGTGTCTCCCCTACACGCTCTAGTAGTGTCCAGATGTGCATTGCTGTAGCTGTACTCCTTCCCCGATTTCTGAGACGCGTCGGGGTCGTTCGCGTCCGAGTTTACCCTTCTGAGGTAGTTTGCATAATTATCAAAGTTATTACGTATTATGAAATTGTCGTAGAATGGTGCAACTTGTATAGGTTATCAGTTGTGGAAAGTCTTGGTGGATTGTTTGGCTACCATGTGCATGTTTTTTTTTTTTAGTTAAAATGTCGTTCATCACCACGAGGACCATTTTACCGCGAGTGCCCCTTTTTCATTTTTTTTTCATTTTTTTGCCAAGTCATTTTTCCGTAAGATATTGCCAAATAGTGTCGTAAAACTTTTGCTTGTTTAGTGTTGGAAAGTGTGTCTAGATGATCTGGCTACCCATGCATGACTTTGTTTTTGTCAGATACGACGTAGTTATTGGTATATTGGGTATTTAACTGCGGTTACCAATTTCTGTTTTTTTTTTCAATATTTGTAAAAATTACTACGTAGTAAGGAATTGCCGTATATTATTCATTTTTTTTTCATGTTTATGTGTTAGAAAGTGTGCCTTGATGGTTGGGCTAACACGTGCATGTCTTTTTTTTTATCTGAGATATCGTATATTAGAATGTCGGGCATTTTACCGCGAGTGTCCCTTTTTAATTTTTTTTAATTTTTTTGCCAAGTCATTTTTCCGTAAGATATTGCGAAATAGTGTCGTAAAACTTTTGCTTTTTTAATGTTGGAAAGTGTGTCTAGATGATCTGGCTACCCATGCGTGATTTTGTTTTTGTCAGATACGACGTAGTTATTGGTATATTGGGTATTTACCTGCGGTTGCCAATTTCTGTTTTTTTTTCAATATTTGTAAAAATTTACTACGTAGTAAGGAATTGCCGTATATTATTGATTTTTTTTTCATGTTTATGTGTTAGAAAGTGTGCCTTGATGGTTGGGCTAACACGTGCATGTCTTTTTTTTTTATCTGAGATGCCGTATATTAGAATGTTGGGCATTTTTCCCCGAGTGCCCCTTTTTATTTGTTTTGCATTTTTTTGCTTAGTCATGTTACCGTAAGGAATTGGCAAGTAGTGTCGCAAAACTTATATTTTTATAGTGTTGGAAAGTGTTTCTAGATGATCTGGCTACCCATGCCTATTTTTTTTTTTAGCCAGATATGGCGTATATATAAGTATGTGTTCGATTTTCCTGTGATTGCCATTTTTTCGTTTTTTCCCATTTCTTTCAAAATTACTACGTACTAAGGAACTATCACAGAGTAATATTTCATTTATATGTTTATTTGTCGGAAAATATGCCTTGATGGTTTGCCTAGCACGTGGCTGAAATTTTTTTTTTTCTGAAATGCCGTATATTAGAATGGCCATTTTTCCACGAGTGCCCCTTTTTATTTGTTTTGCATTTTTTTGCTTAGTCATGTTACCGTAAGGAATTGGCAAGTAGTGTCGCAAAACTTATATTTTTATAGTGTTGGAAAGTGTTTCTAGATGATCTGGCTACCCATGCCTATCTTTTTTTTAGCCAGATATGGCGTATATATAGGTATGTGTTCGATTTTCCGGTGATTGCCATTTTTTCGTTTTTTCCCAATTCTTTCAAAATTACTACGTACTAAGGAACTATCACAGAGTAATGATTCCTCTAGATGTTTATTTGTCGGAAAATTTTGTTTACTTTTTTTTTGATTGAATATCATCAAATTTTTTTAGCTAAAATATTGTTTTACATTTTTTTTTTTCGATTTTATTTCCCTTCAAAAAAAATTTTTTGGGTCAGAATTTTAATTTTATAGTCGTAAAATAATCGACAATTATCCAGCAACCCACCATAAAATTTTTATGCATATCCAATAATAATTAGATTAGTAAATAACACCTTGAAATTGACATACCCTTCCTACATTTCAAGTGGCAGATTAGGGAGTCTGAGTCAGTGTGGTTGGCGGCCATTTTGTGGACATATCCGAAGCGTAAGCTGCCCTATCTATATATATTCTTGTTCCCTATAGAAGAGGTTCTTGCTAAGCACTTTGCTCATGTATCAAGTGCTGACAACTATTCCCCAGCATTTCAACAAATTAGAGCATCAACATCTGTTGTTCCTCCTGCTTCTTCAAATACTGAAGCTTTTAACCTTCCTTTTAGTATGGAGGAGATGCAAAATGCTATCTCCAGCTCTTCTTTAACTGCCCCAGGTGAGGATGGCATCCGGTATGAAATGATATCACATCTTCCAGTGGATACCAAGGAATTTTTATTAGAAACCTTTAATGGTCTATGGGCTTCCCATACATCTCCTGATTCCTGGCGTACTTCAATTGTAATTCCAGGCCACAAGTCTGGTAAAGACCCAGAACTGCCATCTAGTTATAGGCCCATATCCTTGACCAGTTGCATATGCAAACTATTTGAGAGAATGATCAACAACAGACTTGTGTGGTATCTAGAATCAAAAAATCTTTTATCTAACAGACAGTTTGGTTTTAGGAAGAACCGAAGTACTCTAGACCCTTTGCTGATGTTATCAAGGGAAATTTCAAATGCTTTTTCTAACCAAAACCAGGTGGTGGGTGTCTTTTTTGACCTTGAAAAGGCATATGACACCACCTGGAGGGGTGGTATTTTAAAGCAATTGGCCTCGTGGGGTATAGGAGGACATATGTTCTCTTTTATTGAAGAATTTTTATCAAACCGCTCCATTAAAGTGAGAGTAGGGTCAGAAGTATCTTCATCCTACATGCAAGAAGAAGGTGTCCCCCAAGGCAGCGTACTGAGTGTGACCTTGTTTGCTGTTGCTATTAATAGTCTCATTAGTCACATACCTCCTGGCATACAAGGATCACTATTTGTCGATGACTTTGCAATTTATTGTAGTGGATCATCTGCACTACAAGCATGCCAAAATCTTCAAATTGCAATAAATGCTGCTTCCGCATGGGCAAATTCTCGCGGATTCATGTTTTCTCCTCAGAAGACCAAAGCCATTCGCTTTACTCGTACTCGTAAAAGGGAAGAGATCCCCACCCTTTTCTTAAATGATTGTATTTTGCCATATGAGGATAGTGTCAAGTTTCTTGGAGTCATTTTCGACAAGAAAATGACATTTGGTCCCCATATAAATGACCTATCTATCAGGGTTAAGAAGTCACTGAACATTCTGAAAGTGATATCGCATTTTGATTGGGGTGCTGATAGAACAACTTTGCTTAGAATTTATACATCTTTGTGTCTGAGCAAGTTAGACTATGCATGCCAAATATATGGGTCAGCTACAAAGACTTTACTTGGAAAACTTGATATTGTTCACAATGCTGGGCTTCGCATCTGCACAGGTGCTTACAGAACATCTCCCATTGACAGTCTCTATGTTGATTCTGGCATACCTCCCCTTTCCATTCGCAGAGAGGAGTTGAGTTTGAGGTTTTTAGCTAGGTCCCTTGCTGTGAGAAACAATCCTAACTGTAAATATGTTAGGGCGCCTTTAGATCGGGCTCCTAACAGATCTAGAGTGCCTAAGCCTTTGGAAGTACAGCTGAAAAATGATGCTAGAGAAGTAGGCTTGTTAACAGCACAGATAGCAGAGGTAGGATATCCCAAGTCTCCTCCTTGGTGTAATCCACCTGTTAAAGTATGTTTTACGGCAGGAGGGAAAAATACCTTACCTAGTAGGGTAATGAAAAGTGAGTTTTTAAATCATGCTGCTCAACATCATGGGAAACATGTTTTTACAGATGGCTCCAAATCGGCTGCAGGAGTTGGAAGTGCAGCTGTGGTGGGGGATATTGTTATTAGAAGGAAACTCCCATACTCTTGTTCAATTTTTACTGCTGAGCTGTACGCAATAATTCTCGCAGTCCAACATATTTTTAAAAATGGCAACCAAAATAGTTTTTATACAATTTTTACGGATTCCAATAGTGTTTTACTCTCATTAAAACAAATTATGCCAGGCCATCATCTAGTACAAGAGGTGCAGGACTGGTTAGTACTTCTGCAATCTAGGAAGAGTATCAGTGTTCACTTCTGTTGGGTCCCTGCCCATGTTGGGGTGGATGGGAATGAACAAGTTGATAAGGCAGCAAAGGAAGCTTCAGGGCTAAGTAATCCATCCCCCTTGAGTATTCCTTACAAAGATCTTGAAAGTGAGATTCATCTTTACTGTAAAAATAAGTGGCAAGCTCGATGGTCTGAACTGACCACCAATACAAAATTGAAACAAATCCACCCATTGGTGGATAAATGGTCATGTTGTAATTCTACAAGTAGAAGGGATACCATTATTTTAACTAGGCTGCGTATTGGCCATACACATGCAACGCACAATTATTTAATGAAGAGTGGGGAAGGGAGACAGGCCCCTCTTTGTAATACCTGTCAAGTGACAATGGATGTTAAACATATTTTAGTCGATTGTCCTGTTTTTAATCTCCAGAGGAGGACACATTTACTCCAGGACAAACCGTTAAGAGATATACTGGGGGAAAACTGTAATACCCTGAACTTGAGAAAATTTATACAAAGTATTGGGTTATATTACGAGCTATAATTGATTTTATTAATTTATTTATTTATTTTACCCTTTTAATCGCTATTTATTTCACATCTAGATTTTATTGTATGAAAGTGTTACGATTTGTATTAAAGGTTAAAATGATACTAAATGGTGTGAGTGTACAGATATGATTGAATGATTTTTGTTATATAGCGCTGAATGGCCTTTGATGCCCCAGTGCTTGGCTTAATGCCTAAATCCCATATTCAATTCAACCTATAGAATTTGTGATATTTTGGTATATTTTTACCTGCATAAATATCATATTATATATTAAATATATGTATTTTTTTACGAAATTTCCAAGTACTCAAAAAATTACCTTTAGATATGGCCCCTGATATAAATGTAATTTACAAAATAATGAAGATTTTTTTACATATTTCTATTTTAGGATAACATATGTTTATTCCCTAAAAAAATTAGCCACTTCCTATTTCATTTGGGTACCCAAAAAAATTCATGAAATTTGGACAATTTTTTTTGGCCAAAAAAAGTTACCCTTTTTTTTTTCATTTCAGATCTTCACCTCCATGGGTCTGACTTCATCCAAAATACATCAAGATGTGTCCTAAACATTCAAGAATCAATTCCTAAAAGGATTTGTGTATATATGTATAAACTTTTTTTTATGAATTTTTATGTCAGGTCTTTTTTTTTTCTACTTAATTTTTTAAAATATTTATAATAAATAGTTTTTCTGCAGATGAGTAGTATTTATCTTTACAGTTGTTTTAAGCATTCATTGAAGTTTTTTTTGGCAAAAGAAAAAAGGAGGTTACTGCAAAAACTGATTTTTCAAGAATTTTTTTTGGCGTCGGGGTCGTTCGCGTCCGAGTATACCCTTAAAGGGGTGTCCGAGGACCGTACCTATCCAGGGTTAAGCAAGTAGCAGACGACAAGAACAGCTCCACCTGTTGCGGATGCGCCCTACTAAATCGGTCAAATGCTCACAGAAATCCAAGGGACTTCTAGTCTTCCCTGTACTGTCTTTGGATTTAACCCTTCCCAGCCCCCCCCCCCCTCCTTTCGTAACTACAATTTGTGGTCGAAAGACTCGAATGGGGTTTCCGAGTGGACTTCTTTAGGTACCCCTTCTCATCAGAATTTAGATTTGGAAAATTTAGAAATTTATATTAATGGGGGGCATAGCTTAACAAATTCAGATTTGTAGATGATATAGTTGTGTTTAGTGATTCAAGGGAGGCATTACAAAAGATTATATAAGATTTGAAAAGAGAAAGCAGAAATGGGGAACCGAAAATGAAGATGAGTAAAACTAATATAATGTTCAGTGGAAATGCAGACAACGAATAAGAGTTATGGACGAAACTCTAGATTTTATTAATGAATATACATACCTAGAACTGACGGTAAGTGTTTCCTCAGGACACGAGACCCAAATCAAAAGGATAAGCATGATGTGGAGAGCATTTGGTAAACAAAATGATATTTTGAAAATAAAATGCCATTTTCTCTAAAAGTAAAAGTAAGTAACTCATGCATCAGAAACTTGGAGTGTTACTAAATCATTAGAGCATAAGCTACTTACAATTCAAACGCTATGGAAAGAATGATAAGAATAACACTAAGAGGCAGAAAAAGAGCAACATTGATACGAGAGCAAACGAAAGTAAATGCTATTCTAACAACGTGCAGGAAAAATAAATGGACAGGTGCAGGGCGTACGATGAAAAGGGCAGATAAAAGATGGACAGTGAAAATAAAAGAAGCAGGAGAAGGAAGACGATTGGTTGACAAACTAAGAAAGTTTGCGGGTGTGGGTTGTCATAGGTATAATATAAACAAATACAAGTGGAAGGACATGTCTGAGGCTTTTGTTCTGCAGTGGACTAGTAAGGACATGATTATATATATATATATATATATATATATATATATATATATATATAAAATAAAACCTATTTAAAATTTAAAGAGTTATAAAAAAATAATAATGGAAATAATACTGACAGAAAAAGAGCAACATGGATTCGAGAGAAAACTAAAGTAGAGAATATTCTAACGACATGTAAGAAAAAGAAATGGACGTGGGTAGGACATATACATCGTAATTATGCCAGATAATAGCTAATATGTGAACAGTAAGAATAACGTAATGGTTCCCAAGATATTGCAAAAGAAGGGGATTGGGAAGGAAGACAAGACGATGGATTGACGAACAAAGAAAGTTTGCGGGTGTCGACTGGCATGGAAAGACCATAAGCAGATGCAAGTGGAATAACATGTCCAAGGCCTTTGTTTAGTAGTGGACTATTAATGGCTGATGACGATATATATATATATATATATATATATATATATATATATATATATATATATATATATATATATATATATATATATATATATATATATATATAATGTGTGTTTGTATGTATTGTTTTTGGTGACTCATCAGGTACAAAATTCCTTTGAAAGAATGCGATATCTATTGATTCTTACAATCAGGCTTTGGTTAGTGGTTTTACAGAAGATAAAACGTTTTTATTGGAAAATTTGTCCTTTTATCACCATTGTTGATTTATTTGGTCAATTTGAAATGGAGAACAATTGTAAACCAAGGGA
The DNA here is from genome assembly GCF_036898095.1 of Palaemon carinicauda. Taxonomy (NCBI): domain Eukaryota; kingdom Metazoa; phylum Arthropoda; class Malacostraca; order Decapoda; family Palaemonidae; genus Palaemon; species Palaemon carinicauda. The sequence continues at coordinate 136,728,755 of NC_090725.1, read as the reverse complement.
TTTCTTTCCTTACATTGAAAATATGGAGACTATGTTTTTAGGGTATGAGAAAATAATCCAAAGCAGGTGTTGGATGTCAGAGTACTGTATGTTGAGCAAACTAGCATTGGGGAGCACAACATAGGTAGCCAAATAGGCCGTTGGCTGTATCCAGTTTGTTTACACTCTGTCAGATCTAAATCGAGAAAACCAACATGTTTATTCTCTTATATTATTAAAATAAGATATATGTCAGTGGTCATAGCCTATGTGGGGCAAAATGTAATTTTACTCTGTCAAATTTATGAAGAAGATCGAAGTTATACCCAAGGACCAAAAGACACACGGCCATATTTCCGACTTTTCACCTCACTAAATTCTTGTAGGACTCTCCTTTGCGAAACGACAACGTATTAAAAGAGTATCTCATCTAAAGGCCAAAGCCGGAAGTTTATTTTTACTTGTCACGTTTTCTTATACTATAGTTATATTTAGTTATATTGGCAGATTAACACGCTTTCTATTTCTATTGCAATTATGTCAAGTTTTTAACATTTCTTTCGTGATATAATAACTATTTGCCTTCTTGTAATTTTTCTATTTTAGCGTTATATCCTCCTTCATTCCTTTTTCCTCATTTGTTTCTCTTCGCAGTTGGGTTGTAGTTCTAATAATAATAATAATAATAATAATAATAATAATAATAATAATAATACTGGAATGCAAACAATTTCATACATCTCTTATTTTGAAATATAGATAATAACGTAACCTATTACATAATTAAATGATTTCAAGAAGGCTCCTTATTAGATTACTCGGGGCTTCTTATTTATGAACTAATATATTTATCGATAGCCACATCATGCTTTACATCATTCTCCTGTAAGTTTTCGGTGCGTTTTGCTGAATTTGACCAATTTCCTTTTGTCACCGAATGCAGTGCCTCTAATAAAAGTACCCTTAAATCATCCATTTTAATTTTTTCGCTATGCAGGTCTTCACTTGTGCCCAAAATAATGTCAATCGGATTATAATGGCAATAGTATGTGGGGAGACGAATAACGTTGTGACTTTTCCACTGCAGTTTTATCAATCACGTATACGCTATCTTTTTACGGGAATATTACTTGACCATGTCTAAAAGATGACCTTTTAACATATTGTCTCTTGGCACTGCGCCTTTTTTTTCCCTTTTTTTTTATTACACATTACGTTATTTGTGTTTTGTTGTTTGATGTTGTGGTAGGTATGTCTAATCTTGCTGAATGATAAGAGCATTATCCATAACAATTATGGAAGATGGTAATGTAACTGGTAGCAACTGGTTACAGACCATTGTTTAAATACGACACTGCTCATTCTGGCTGACAAATAGTTAATGATTCCTGCGCGTGTCTCCTTTTGATTGATTAATCTTTGAGGCATCTCTGTAATAGTGGTTGCAATTCTCTCTCTCTCTCTCTCTCTCTCTCTCTCTCTCTCTCTCTCTCTCTCTCTCTCCTGTGTATGGAGTTCAAGCTACTTACAGTCGCTGGTGGTTCCTACCAGCACTTTGCCGCATGGAATACAGTACTCCCCGACGAAAGGCGATTAATAAATGTCTATTGTTGACATGAACTATATCAGAAAAGTAGCAAAATTTGTGCCACTTTTCTTTATAGTACGAGCGAGTAATGATACAAAACTATAACAATTAAAAACAATTTTTATATAATTAAAATATTACATTTAAAGTAATTGTATTCAACATAACCGTCAAATGACACCCATTTCTCTTTATTTTCGAAATACAAAGTAGGAAATATGTTAACGTGTGTTTTTGTCCACTGATGCACCTTGACCTTCGTAAAGTTAACAGTTATTAAAATAAGATATATGTCAGTGGTCATAGCCTATGTAGGGCAAAATGTAATTTTACTCTGTCAAATTTATGAAGAAGATCGAGGTTATACCCAAGGACCAAAAGACACACTGCCATATTTTTATTGATATTTCTTGTAGGACTTATTCACATTTCTGTATATATATATATATATATATATATATATATATATATATATATATATATATATATACAGTATATATGTATATATATAATTATAAATTTTTTTCGAATATCATATATACTGTATATATGGCCTATATATATATATATATATATATATATATATATATATATATATATATATATATATATATATATATATATACACAAAAAAATGAAAGTAAATTTTTCAAATCACTGAGTTATATTTGAGTTTTAGCATTCATATTGTGTGTTTTTTTTTCCAAGAGGTTATATTTCGTGACCAAGTAATCAGAGATGCAATAAAACCTATTAAGATATGATAAATTTGGAGTTATGTGATGGTAAAAATAAAAACAATTTCTTCGGTGCATGTTTGCTAAGTGAAAGTAAAAAATATATTGTAGGAATGAGGGGTTTGCTACATTTTCTTCCTAAACAAATTCTATATCAACAGGATTTTTATTTTTTCCAATTTGACCGAGAAATGTTTATGAAGCTTAGAAAGAAAATTATCATAAACTAAAAAAAATCGGAGCATGAAAACATTGATCCCTCAAAAATACTGTTAATGTTTTTCCTTTGGTTATTCAGAACCAAATGGGGTATGGTTCAATTAATGCTCCAACACTAGCATGGGCATATTTTATGCTGAGGTTCAATCTCTTATTTTTAATATCTGAAAAAAAAAAAGACTGACTTCACAGACGTCCATCGGTCACCAAAGAGTTAACTTGAAGCTTATTTTCAACTTTATTAAAAATGTCTTCAAGGAAACCTACTCGCTATATGGGGTCCTTAACATTAAAAACCAGAGGTACTGCTGGATATACAGTTTTGGCCTAAAATGGTATTTTACTTTTATATATGAAATAAAACCGTTGGGTTTAAGAGCTAAACTTTTTTTTTTTATTATTAAATACAGTTTAGCAAAGTTAAGACTAATTTGTACCCATAGGGATTCATGTTTAATGGATATTGTAGAACAAAACTAATTTTTCTATATAGTGTTAAGTCTTTTAATGTACATTATCTATAATGCAAGTGTTGTTTTGAATATTTGTTTTACTTTTGCTTGTTGCTAATTAATGTACTATTTGATTTTGTCATTTCAGCTCCTAAAGATCACCTCCTATTAAGTAATAGGTCTCATGTGCTTCACACACTAGGCCGTGCAGAAGAGGCCTTAGATGATGCTGATGCTGCTGTGAAATGTCAACCTGAGTGGGCAAAGGGCCACTTCAGGCGTGCCATGGCCTTGAATTCTCTGGGTAGATATGAAGAGGCCTTCATTTCTCTTCTAGAATGTGCCGTGTTAGAAGATAGTGGCAGTATACGGAGTATTAAGGAGGAAGTAACTAAGGTACATTTGATTATCATTTTCTCTGCAAATAGATTTCTAACTTGGAATAGTAGCTGTTTTATTTTCTTAGGAAATCCTTTTACAGTTGATCTTGATAAGGCACAAGTTATTAATTTATAAATTCTTATATAATCTGTAAAAACGAAATCACTTAATACTTTAGCATTTGAATCTATCTGCTCTTATTATGGCAACTGAATTTTTTGTTTTGAAGAAGTATCTTTTGAATGTTCTCAAGGTGTAATACTTATATTTATGTGCTTATTACAGGCTTTACATCGAATGCTAATTCGACTTACAGTTGCTAAAAAATTTAATGTTGAAGCAAGAAGCAGTTGGTCTCACAATTTTTCTATCCGGATGACTCCATCTGTCTCAGATCCTGCTGGTCCTTCACTATCAGATTCAGAAGAAAGTGATGTAGACAGTGAAGATGGCAGACAACGGCGGCCATCTGGATCCACTGCCTCTCTTGATATAGAGGTAGTTCCACAGATTCGCAAAATGATTGAAAAATTTTATCTTGAACAGGAAAGACATAAAAGTAAGTTCTGTTTTAACTTCATTGTTTGTTGGTTTTTAGATGTATATACAGTATGTGGGAAATTTAAATTTGGGTAGTTATAATGTTCTTTTGATTGAAATTTTATTGCATTTCAATTTTATTCCTTTTCACTTTCATAATTATATGCTGTAGAGTCTGATTATTATATCCAAATTATCAAGCCCAGAATGAGAAAATCACTGGAAATTTCTCTTTCATTAATGGATTTGTGGGTGATATACATTAAAGTATTTAATACTGCAGAATTATCATTTTGATATCATGAGAGAAGGTAATATAACAATACATTATAAACATTAGTGATATAATAATGCTGTAGAGATGTTAATTTTGTGATGATTTAAAGGAAAACATGCGTAGAAAAAAAGATAATAGAATAATGGTTAGGATGAAATAATAGAATAACTCTTAGGATTTTTATTATATGTATCTTCCTACGTAAATACAAACCCTCATCATTAATATGGGTTTTGCTCTATTGCTGTTTTGCTACGCCCAAAATTAAAAGAGTCCTGTGAGTCTGGCAACATTGTATGATTGTCCTCTGGACGCACTTGCACTAGGTAGGTGCGTCTGAGCCTGCGGCCCTGTTCTCAGCATACTCTTGGTTGCTGTGACATTCGGACGCGTGCTACTTGACTGCTGTCCGAACTGTGCTTTTGTGCTTTGTCTTTCGGTGATTGTGTGTATGAGGACCTGCCCCGGCCTTGAAGGTCGCCCTTGTGGCACTTATGAATTGGGTGGATGTTGATCTGCATTCTTTATATAATTCCTTGGTGTCGTGACAAGAGATACTCAATGACTCCATTTGTGAAGTTTGTAGGGAGTAGTCGTCCTCCAAGTGTGAAAAGTTCAACAGTCGTCACAAGAAGAATTCTGAAAGAGATCATTCTCCTTTTGCTTCTTCCTCCAAAGAGGACAAAAAGCAGAGGCCTTCTCTTCCGATTCATAATTTTTCCCTCTCTGAATCTTCATTATTGGAGTTCCCAGGGGCTCTGATAACATGAGAGAGTGGCCATTTGTTCCAGTACGAGTTTGTTGAAGTGTTATCTCCTATTGTGCTCAGAGGAGCGGCGAATACACATAGTGATTATGATCCTTTGGCTTTAGGACTTAATCAGCCAGAAAAGGATTCTTTATAGGATCCATTACTTTCGCCATACGTATTTTGTGAACCCTAACGGGTCCCCGTTCCCACCAATGAGTGTGCTAAGCATGAGGGACCAACTATTTATTTCAGATCTAAGAGAGCAAGGAGATTTCTCCTTCATAGTAATGGAGGTTTCTCCAATTAAATTAGATTGAGTGTCTCCTCAACGTACACCAACATCGACACCAAACCGCTCGGCAAGCGTGCATTATGTGTCTCCAAGTGCACCTCCCATGAATGTCTCCTGAACGTACACCAACATCGACACCAAACCGCTCGGCAAGCGTACATTATGTGTCTCCAAGTGCACCTCCCATGAATTTAGAAGAGTTTTATTATTCACCGGTACAGTCTCATAGTGATTCGGGGTCTTCTCGTAACTCCAAAAGGCCCTAGGGGTAAGTTCTCACCTGAGAAGGAAGCAGCCAGCTTCTCTTCAAGAAAAGCATCGGGTTTTCCTGATACCTCATGAGAACCCACAGTGTAATCTACCTCTAAAAAAGGAAGTTATTTTTCAAGATCTTTAAACAAACAACAATGTTGGTCCTAGTGACCTGGCGCAAGTGAAAATCTCTCCCTGTGTCCGCAGATACACAAACAGCCCTTGCGTTCACTTCCTCAAACAGGTACAAAAGGGCACTTGCTGACTGTGGCATAAAACAGAAGCACTCACTACCTGAATGCACTGCCACAAGCAAGAGTCTCCCAGTTAGAGCACTAGTTGAATGGCAGGCCAGTAACAATACAGTACTGTACTCTTCCATCATTTCACGAATGTCAACAACATGCTCAAGCGTGTATGAAACAAACTCACCATCATCTAGGTCGATGCATTCGTTTACAATTACATCCAGAGATAAGTAATAAGAGATCTGCACCTAGATGAAATCCTAAGCAAGTTAATGATTTTTAAGGTTTCTGAAAGTTAGGGTATGTGACTATAAAAATTTTATTCTATTAGTGTAATGACTAGATCACCTCTTTTTATGCTTTGTGTATTTTGAGAAAGCATTTGATGGTATTTCACATAGTATGTCAAAAAAGAGTCTGAGGTACTATGGGATACCAGAAAAGATTGTAAGGATCAAAATGGAGATGCATAGTGGAACTTGTTGAAGGGTAATGGCTGGTGGTAGTCTAATAGTTAAGATTGGAGTACTTCAAGATGGAATATTGCCCCCTCTACTGTTTGTTATGGTGATTATGTTATGAACAAGGTAATTGAAAGAGGACCAGAGATTATGATCTTAAATATGCAGATAATATAGTTTTGATTGTCTCTGCAAGGGTTGAGATGCAGGAAATGGTTGATTGGTTAGTACTGGAGGGGAGAAAGGTTGGATTGGTGATCAACCAGAGAAAGCCCAAGGTCATGAAGATTCAGTGTGGCAATCAGACAAACTGCCTTATCGGAGGAGTAATATTACCCAAATCAAACTTTTAAATATTTAGGAACCATTATTACCAGCATTGGATCACTAGCTACAGAATTCAAGGAGAGAATAAGGAGGGCAGAACAAGCAGTGGGCATGCTAAAAACAGTTTGGAGGTCAAATTGAATATCAGTTCACAGCAAAATCAGAATACTGTATACATTTCCATGTAAGATTTGTTCCGTAACTGAAATACAAACCACGCTATTTACATGGGGTAATTACTCACTGAAGTAATTACCCCATGTAAATAGCTAAGGTTTGTATAGTTAGGAAAAATACAAATTATCTACGAATTTGTCATATCAATCTATGGGCACCAGTAGTGGTATAGCATTGTAACAACTGAGGCAAAGTTTCTTGTCTTTGAGAATGAAGCATTGAGAAGGATTTTGGGAATCAAATAGTAGAAGCATATAACAAATGCAGCAATTCGTGAGGTGGCAGGGATGCCCAATGTGATTGATATACAATAGATGGATAATCTAGATGGAGATGCATGGAGCATATTTTAAGAAGGGAAGATGAGTTAGTCTAGGATTTACCCGAGTGGAAGCCACTGAGCAGGAGAGGACGTGGTAGACAAAGAGAAACGTGGCTGATTACAATCGCGAGGGAGGTTGGATCTGAGAATTGGGTTGAGCTCAGAGATCTGTCACAGGAAAGAGACATAAGGCATGCATCTCGTTGGTGCTAGAGGATTAAGATAAGTAGACAGGTAAAGCCGCTTTACTAGTACAAAAGAAAAGGCACCGCAGAGCCGTATCCGCCATTTCTTTGCGTTAACCCTTCTTACCATATTACTTTGTGCTCAGATATAGATAATCTCGGTGAGACATTCCGGAAAGATTGAGATTACCTCAACAGTATTTGGAGTCGTAAAAGAAAACTAAGCCTTCTCTCCCATCTCCAATTTCTTACAAACACCAGCCTCCAGCTCGTAATATTAGGTATTACAGCCATTCATCCCCCTGAGCTTTTACACATACTTCAGGAGCAAGGGGAGAGAGGAAGGATATCCAAGAGAGGTTGAAGAACCCTAAGACACTCTTGAAACAGGTACCTGGACGACGAGTGTCCAGACCTAAAGCCAGATCCTCAAATCCTTCAGTGTTGATCGTCATAGAGGATCAAGTGGCTGAGGCAACTTTTAACAGAAGCAACAGGTGTTGAACCCCTAGAGGTACCAACTTTGGAACCGGGGGAAACGTCTCATTTTCTTAAAACAAAGAGCCTCAACTTGTATAGACGGACTCGGTGAACTGCCTCATGTCCAGGAAATGGGAAGACGTTACACAATCGATGGGTTCTTTTCAGAACCCCAGAACATGTACCTTAAGTTCGATGTCCTGTTTTCAAACGAGTCTTAGGACACCATGACCTTATTTTGACAAAGGAAGTTCTGTGTGCAAATCTGACACCAGGCACATGTAGTGATAAGCTAATTCACTTACCTTCATCCTTTTCTGCTCCAGAGGTGCAAAATATGATGGGAGCAACTATGTCAGCATTTCAAGCCTGCTCCTGGCTGGACCATTAGTCAGGGCTAGTACTGTATCCTATTTTGCAGTTTGCAGAAATCTGGCAAAACCTGAAACAAGGAAACAATATAAACATCTTGTCCGCTCTAGGGTGAAGAAAGTAGATTTTGCTCTCCATCAAACATCCTTTATCTGGAGCAAATGTATGCTGAAAAGTATGGACGCAGTAATTGTGAAGATTGGTAGACATATGATGCATAGAGAGACTATCTGAGAAACTAATATTACAGATCACCCAACTTTGTCTCCCCCACGAAAGTAGGAGCAGCAGTGGAAAAATATGAGAGAACTTGCCAGATATCTTTCCTGAGGAGAACTGCTGTATTCAGGTTCTTGGCTCCTTCTCAGTAGATGCCAAAACAATCCTCCCATAAACAAGCTCTTCAGTGTCATCTGTTACCAGAGTCAGACAACATTCATCATTATAAAAAACAGCTGGAACCTTACACTTCGTTTCACTGCAGAGGACATCCCTTCCTCTTTATGAATCGAGGATGCAGGATGCGAAGGCATCTGTTAGACATGGCAGATCCCCCGACTTACCATCTGTAAGGGGATGCTTGCAACATTGCTAGACAAGGTCGCAGTTTTTGCGAAAGATTCTTGGGGTGCAAAAATTCTTCGCTCAGGTATCGCATCCTGTTCACAAGCTGTTGTACTCCATTAACTCGGACTCAAAATGATCCTATCATTGTATTTGATTAGGTCTCGGAAAAATCTCCTACAAAAGTGAGGTATTACAGATGCTGGAGAAGGAGGCTATAGAGGAAGTCTGGGACAGGCCCCCTGGTTTCTTCTGGAATTTCTTCCAGGATAAATTGATATGAGGTTGAAGATCTGTCATAGAGCTTTCCCGCTTAAACCAGTTAGTGCTCCAAACTCGGTTCAAGATGGAGACCCCCAGCTCAGTAATACAGGCCGTAAGAAAGATTGACTTCCTTCAGTATGGTTACTTCCTGATCCCAGTTCATCTGAGATCAAGGAATTACCTGTGTTTTATTTTCAGGGAAAGAACTTACCAGTTTAAGGTATTGTACTCTTGCTTGTCGACAGCCCCACAGGTGTTCACTCTAGTCTTCTCATGGGCACATGCCATGGGAATAAGGCTTCTGCACTACTTAGATGACGGGCTTCTACTCGCGGAGTCCAGATCTCAACTTATCTGCCACAGAAATCTTCTTGAATTTTACCCTGATCTAAGGAGTTGGTTAAATTACAAGTTGAAACTTGACCCTCAGTGTTGTCTGTGGTACTTAGGTATGGACATAGACTTGCTCCAAGCCAGAGTATTAATATCTACAGAGTCCAGCGACATCTTTTCTCGAGAAAGAGTTCCTCTCAGCCCATTTATGACAGAGGCTTCTCTGTCATATCACATCCTTAGAGAAATGTACCCTTCAGGAGGATGCATCTTTGTTCAGTACAATGAGCACTAAAAAGCCAATGGTCACAGACATCTGAATCTCCATTGGCTATCTTGAAAATCCCTCGAGATGTGAAATAGAACCTCTATTGGTGGGTAAAGGAGGAGAACCTTTTAGCCAGATTCTCTTTACAGGGTTCTAGCTCCAGACTTCTTATTTTTTTCTGTTGCTTATCACCAAGGATGGAGGAGCCTATGTAAGGGAGGAACAAGTTTCAGGGATATGGTCACATGAAGTCATTCCACATAAGTTACCTGGAACTAAAGCTAGTGTACCTAGCATTACTCATCTATACAGAGACTATTGATGGTCACTCAGTAGTGGTAATGAGCGACAAGATAACTATAGTGCCATATGTCAGTAAGTGGGGCTTTGGTATCCCACCTCCTTTGTCAGTTGGCAGTAGGGATGCAACGCTGGGCACAAGTGAATGCTGTTCATCTCTCAGCCTGATTCATCCTGTAGAAAAATAATGTAATAGCATCCAATTTGAGCCAACTAGGGACAATAGTTGGTTCAGGATGGTCTTTGAATCCTCTAGTGGAGAAGAGTCTCCTGACTTTGTTGGGTTCCCCGATCTGATATGTTTGCCACCTATCTGACCAACAAACTACAGTACCAGAGTATTGTTCTGTAGTCCTGGACTCAGTAGTAGTAAGACGCTTTTCAATACCCCTGGGATGGGATGGGTGTCTATGTTTTTTCCCTGTTCGGCCAGATCTGTCAGGCTTTGAACAAAATGAGTATGTCGCAACCTAAGAATAATGCTAGTCACGCCAGGGTAGCCGTGAGTGGAGTGGTACTCGGACTTTCTAGAGCTTCTCAGAAGTTCCAAAAGAACTTCCAGATTTGCAATTGGCCAAACCTTTTATGTCAGCCTCACATGAAAGTTTCACAAACCAGTTCACTGCCTGTTTCTTCACTGCTGGAGGTTATCCATTACTACTCTGAAAGAAAGGCTTTTCAAGACCGACTACAGAGCAATATTCAGGATATTTCCACAAGTCCTCTGCAGCAGTCTATCGGGTAATATTGTCACTCTTGTGCCAATGGTGTCAAAGAAGGAACGTGCTCCACTCGAGGTCACTATACCATTGATTGCAGACTTTTCGGTTTTTCTGTGAAAGGAGAAACTTCTCTCGGTCTCAGCAGTAAAAGGCTATCGCTCAGCCTTGAGCCAGGTCTTTAGACTGAAGAGAATTAACCTCTCCTCTTTGTAGGAACTTTTGGCTTTGATTAGAAGTTTTGAGCAGTCTTGCCCACCTCGGAAACTCAAAACCCCACCTTGGAGTGTGGTAAATGTACTGAGGTCACCAAAGTTGACACCCTACGAACTACTCCACAAAGCAACAGTCTGAGATCTAACAGTGAAGACAGTGTTCCTCTTAGCTGTAACATCATCAAGAAGAGTGAGCAAGTTACATGGTTTTATCTTTTTTAGTGCCACTCTCCAAGGGTTGGAAAGATCTTTCCTTTTCATTTGTGCTAGGAATCATGGAATCATAGCCAAGACCTAAAATCTATCAATTAATGATAAGCTATTTGACTCCTTTACAATTTCAGCCACGAACGAGGTAACTGATGATCTGGACAGTTTGCTACTTTGTTCTGTAAGGGCAGTCCGTCCTTATCTATAGAGGACTTTCCCTTTTCATCGAAACATTCTTAACGTGTTTGTAAGTACAGGTTGAAACAAGATGGGAGTAACTAGAACACCATTTCTTTCTGGTTATGAAGAAAAACTCTTAAAGCATGCAAATCTTCGGGAGATGTGTTGACTGTGTCCCCTCCCTAGTCTCATGACATTCAAGGTGTTGCCGCAACCGTATTTGGAGACCTTCTCCTTAGGTCCAGTGGTAGCTGCTCAGCAGAAAGTTTAAAACCTATGCCCTTGCAGGACAGTTAGCAATATGTCACGTCATCCATTATTTCCTCTCTTCAAATCCTCCCATCCATGAAGAACCTGCAATGATTATCACTTATGCTAGTAAGAATACCACTGTGATATTATGTACTGTATACTGTAAATGAATATATTTATAATTATAAAAGGATAAAGTTGTTCTTACAAAAACTCAAACTTGTTGAGTTGTGACTGTACCACCCCTCCCTCCAATTCATTTGAGGCTGACATCATGATCTTGGCTCCCAATGAGCTGGTCATGATAGTCAAATTTAACTTCTTTTGGTTAAGGGTCAGATAGATTCCCTAATTTTGTCACTGGAGGACTTCCTCCCGCCTGAAGAACACTCCCATATAAATGACGAGGGTTTGTATTCATGTAGGAATAAACTATAAATAAAGTAATTAGTATTTTTCCAGCTATACAAACCTGAGTCATTTATTCATATTGCCCCCTCATCCATCCTTCAAGTCTTAACCAAGAGCAAAGTGAGAACAGAGCTCCAACACTCCTACCCAGTACAAGTGGGTTCAGAGGGCAACCATATAATGTTGCCAGACCCACAGAACTTCTTTAATTTTGGTTGTAACAAAACAGCAACAGATTAAACTCATATACATAAATAACTCAGGTTTGTATAGCTAGTAAAAATGCATATTACTTAAAAGATTTGTAGTGTTGTATATGTTGCATCATTTTCCTTTTCATTTTGATTTACTTTAATAATGTTGATTTAATTTTTACAGAAAGCAGCTCTGGATATGTGCGTAGTGCAGATCCCAACAATCTTGAGAAGAATGACTTTGAATGTACACTATGCTTTCGTTATTTGTTCCAACCAGTAACAACTCCGTGTGGGCATAGTTTTTGTCGGACTTGTCTAGATCGATGTTTAGATCACTCGACAAGCTGTCCACTATGTAAAACTTCCATTAGAGTGGTAAGTATGATGGAGAAATATGTTGCGATAGAATTTATACTAAGTGGCTTTTTGAAGTTTAAGGGATACCTAATTTTCTCCCATTTAGTAACTAGAGTTTTATAGGTAGTCGTCGTCGACTTCTGACCGAGATAGGGACCGAGAACTTTAAAAGTGAAGTTTCCGTAGATTTATTATGATTTGGCAATCATATGTTGTATTTTATCAGTATTTTCTTACTGTGTATCATTATTTCATAGGATATCATATGCTCTATTAAAACATTTTTGTATTCTATTTTCAAATTTCGGAAGCAGTTTAACAATCAAGAATTACTTCATATTTTTGTTTACCTTTGGTTATGATAAAGTGATTTGAAGTTCCCACTACCTTATCGAAAGATTGCGCATTAGGAATGGCGTAATTTTCATATAATTTCTTAATTTATTCGAAATATCTTCATGATGAATATTACATCAGGACTAATATGTTACAGGATATCAGTTTTCATACAGTTCGTTTATAACCATTATTATTAGTTATGCAAATAAGTTCTCGCTCTTTCTCTGTGCATGTGTGTGCGCGCGTACAGGTGGTTCATTTGAATGCTTCATACAGTATTTAATTTTTAGTTCATTATTAAGCCTTCACATTCCATAAGATATTGTGTTTAATTGTGGTATATTAAATCATGTTTATATTCTATTTTTTAATTTCTTGAGCATTTCAATAATCGTTTCCTTTCGATGGGCATCAGCTGATCACAAGATCACGCCACCGCATTACAATTATGCACACCTACCGTATGAATAACATGAGTATATATAATTTTCTTTAACATTTGAAATCTCTTTATAATGAATATTACATCAGCACCAATATGTTATAGGGTATCACAGTTTCCATACAGTTCGTTTATAGACCTTATTATCAGTCATCATACTCTCTCTCTCTCTCTCTCTCTCTCTCTCTCTCTCTCTCTCTCTCTCTCTCTCTCTCTCTTCAAAAACAGATATGAATATAGCTAATACAATTATGACTCTCTCTCTCTCTCTCTCTCTCTCTCTCTCTCTCTCTCTCTCTCTCTCTCTCTCTCTCTCTCTCTCTCTCTCTCTCTGTACAAAAAATAAGAAAAAATATATATAAAATTATTTTCTCTTTCTTTTTAATTCACTGTTAAATCAACATATTTCTTTAGACACTATTAGAAATTCTTTGAATCATTACTCGATAATTTGATAATGGGAGCAATAAGATTACTCAGTAATACTCTGATAGGAAATCATTCGGTTTACCAGCGCGGCTTTCACCAAACATATGACGTCACAGGACGTGACGTGAACTCAACAAAGAAAGACTTGCGAAATATGTAAAACCCTTTTCTTTTTTCTTGCAGGAAATGAAAGAAAATACAGTACTAAATTACCAAGCAAAAGTATTTAATTTTTATAATGTAAAAGAAAGTATATTATTTCTAAGAAAATATTTGTCCTATTAGTGTACGGTACTAACTTTAGATAAATATCGATCTATTATCAGAGATGAAATAAAACTAGTGTAGAGTCAAATATATGCTAAGTAGTACTCATAACAACCGATATAAAGACAAAAGACTTTGTATCCTTACTTGATATGTCGATAATGGGAACACTAATACTAATCGTTAGCCTATTGGAAGGAAATCACTCTATTGCCCGCTCGCTTTCCGCCGGCAATATGATATCACCAGACTATGATATGAACTCCACAGATATTAGAACTTAATGTATTCTTTACTGAAAATGAATACTGTATATTATCAATGAAAGAAAATACTAACTTACCAAGATAAATCATTATCATCATCACCACCACCTACGCCTATTGATGCAAAGGGCCTATATAGAGGATTCATTGGCTAGATTTATCAATGGATAGCTAGTTCCTTGTGATGCCCAGTGCCTATCTAACCAAGGCAAGTGACCCCTGTCGGACCATACTAATTCTAGTAAGATCATCCGCCAGGCATCAGAATAGAAGCCGAAAGGACAACTTGTCTCTCGCTTTATACCCAATCGTCACCCTGCGGCCAGTAACTTCTTCGAGATTTAGGGAAGCATTTTCTCCACACCCTAAGTTCTCGTTACTCCACCACGTCACTCATCCGCTTATATAAACATGTATTGCTAAGATATTCTGCCTAGGACGATATCAAGATAAATCTGTTCATTTTTATTCAAGAAAATAGATCATTTCCAAGGAAAACTTTTCCTATTAGTGTACTATTTACGACTTACTTGTAATGTCATCACAGTGAAGAAAGTGGTCGTAAAGTCAAACAGTCATAAGCCGCATAGGTCATGAGTCGACGACTACCTGTAGATTCGAGGCATCGTTAATATTGTGTGTTAAATATATTAATTCACAAGAAACGTGAATTCATCTATTACATTCCAATTTATAGTCCATTAGCTTTTAGGTGACGTAGTATGAATTTAGTTGGGAATAAAAATTTAAACTTTATGAACACTTTATTAGGTGATTTTCTAATTTGAGGTGGGAGTACAGAGTTTTCTTTGACAAATGGATATTAGTTTATTTACACTTAATACAAAGTACGCCTTAAGCCATATGCTGTTTTATATAGCCCTTGATTTTCATTTGCTATTTCATATGTGTAATATACTGTAATTAATTACAGTATATATTAAGAATTATACCCATGTCACATTTAAAAAAAAGTTGCTTAAAAAACATCTTTGATCTGGGGTTGCTCTGTTTTGTTACGATTGCCCTAGCTTATGTGGAATACTGGTTCTTGCTTATGCAGCCTGTAATAATTTGGTGGTGACATTCAATAGTATTTCATGCTATTTCATTTCATGAAGGTTTTTTTTCTCTTTTAAGTGTTTAACTGAACGAAGATCTGCTGTAACTGAGTTTTTGGATGTTGCTATGCAAAGCGTGATGCCAAATGAATGCATAGAGAGGCGGAGGCAGCATGAAGATGAGCTTGAAGAGTTGGCTAATGCAGGAAAAGACCGTCATCATGAAATTCCAGTTTTTGTTGCAACGGTAGCAATACCAACCATTATGTGCCCACTTCATGTATTTGAACCACGTTATCGTTTGATGATCAGAAGGTGCATGGAATCTGGCACTAGAGAATTTGGAATGTGTATGCCATTGGATAATGCAGAAAATGGGTATGTAACACAGGACTTTATCAGTGTTTATTCATACTGTTTCTTCTTGTTCTTCCTCAGTGTTATCCCTACATTAGGAGGTCGGTTGCCTGATGCACCCTCTCCAATGCCTTCTATCAAAGACATCCTCTTCCACTGAACCTCTTCTCTCCCTATCAACCTTCACCATATCTTGCCATCTAATTCTCTGCCCTCCCTTCGATTTTCTCCTCCTAACAGATTCCTCCCAAGCCTTCCTCATTCCCTCCTCACCATCCATCCTCTTCACGTGCCCACACCATATAAGTCGTGACACTCTTATCAGGCCTGTAATCTTTTTATGCCTGCCATTCTTCCTATTTCATTATTTTCAAATCTTTCAAGCTGTGATATTCTCATAATCCACCTCAGTAATGTCATCTCTGTTCTCTCAAGCTTTGCTTCCTCTTTCATCTTAGTGCCCCAGTTTCCAATCCATACTACAATCCTCCTTCATAATCTCATCTCTCTCCTCTCAAGTACTGCTTCGTCTTTCGTCTTAGTGCCCCCGTTTCCGATCCATACATTAACAGTTGTCTTATTACTGTGCTATAGATCTTGACTTCTAGCTTGATTGTCATTTTCTTATTACATACCACTCGTGCTACCTCCCTTCCACTTCCTCCAGGATGCTTTTATCCTATTCTCAACTTGAGCTTCACATCCTCCCTCCTGGCTTATAGTAGATCCCAAGTATTTAAACTGTTCCACCTGTTTTGTAACCGAATTCATGAGTGGCTATCCTGTCCCTACTTTCCTGACTGCTGCCTACCATAGCTTCTGTGTTACCCACATCTACACTCAAGCCACCCCTGTCTAAAGTCTCTTGCCACTCTACAACCCTTGTCTGTTCCGACACAAATAAAAATCCTCGTCCTTTACATAGGAATAGATATCAGCGAAGCTGGATTACTTTTCAGTTAAAGTTTTACAACGCGATGTAATCAGGTGACTGGTAGTTACTGTCCGAGAGTGGGAAAGGCCTACCCCTGCTTGCTTAAAGAGCACTTGCTCTGATTTTAGCCAACAGTGAGAACAAACATTCTTCCAATTTTTGGAGTTTCTTGGCTTTTTAATTACTTTTCATTTTTTATTTTCCACATGTTTAAGATTATTTGCTGCTGTGGGGATGATTAAAGTTAAGCAAACTTGGCTTTTAAATGTTTCTTTCTTTAAATTTTGGACTTCATACCCCAGAAGGACAATAAACTTCAGTATCTTTGACAGTGCCCGTGAGACAGACTTCTGATGGTCGAAACTCATACGAGTTTAGGAGGAGACAATATCAGGAGGCACAAGCTCTCCTTCCTTCGTTTGATTCACACACTTGCAAGGAAAAAGTACGATGAACTTGCTGCTTTGCGCGCACACTTTCCCTATTAGATTGGAAACGTGTGCCAGATCTTGTCTCTGCTTAGCACACTCCTAATACACATAATTTTAGTAAGTATGGGGCTTGTTCACACTCTGGCACACTTAAGTGAAGCCGCTTCATGTGATCCAATGGATTCGCTTGCGCCTTCTTTAGTGCGTTCTCCTCATTGAGGAAGGAGACATCCATGTTGGCGAGTAACATGTCTCAATACAAACAGGCATGGCTGCGTGCGCATACCTGATCGAGTGCATGGATTAACTCTTCTGTCTGCACTTACAATTATAACCTGCAGGTCTATCCAATAGACCTTCCTGACTACCGAAGGTGTGGCCTTCGGCGCCCGGTTACTCCTCTGGGTGATTTTGTCAAATGTGGCATGAAAAGGCATAACCTGATGAATAGGAGCTAGGAGTGTTGGTGGAAATGGCAAAATAAAAGGAGATATGACTGATTGCAATAATTACAGAGGTATCACATGTTAGTTGGCATGAAAATATATAGTATGCTTATTCTAAAGAAGGTAGAGAGAAAAATTGATGAAAAGCTAAGAGAAGAACAAGCAGGATTTAGAAAAGGAACTTGTACTGACTAAATTTTAATTTTAAGACATTTATAGCAATGTGTAGAATTTAGAAATCCAACTTTAATGACGTTTGTCGACTATAAAAAAAGTTTGATAGTGTTTACCGGCCAATTTTGTGGAGAATCCTGCATTATTATGGTGTGCCTTTTAAATGTGTAAATTTGATTATGTTCATGAACATAGTAAGTTCAAAGTTAATGTTAGGTGAGGGAGCACTATCAAATGAATTTCCAGTGTACAGGTGATGAGTACTCCAAGGGAATGTGTTGTCACCTGTTTTTTTTTAATCCTCCTCATGGATTTTGTTATGCATAGAACAGTTGGGGAGGGTGGAGAAGGATTGGACTGGATTGGTAATAGGAAGTTAGCTGACCCAGAGTATGCTGATGACTCTCCTTATTAGCAGAACATCTCAGTATTTTCAATACTTGCTTACTAGAATGCATGAAATATCACTGGAAGTTGGGCTCAAGATAAATAAAAGAAAGAAAGAGATGATTAGAACAGAATATGCAATGGAAGATGAAATATCACTGGAAGAAAAGATTAATGAGGTAGAATCATTTAAATATATGGGAACTATCGCTAGAGAGTTATGGGGGTCTTTTGATAGTACTACATTGGATCCTTCTCTCAGGTTATGATTCATTTTCCCTTTGCCTACACACACAAAATAGTCTGGCCTATTCTTTCATATTCTCCTCTGTCCTCTTACACCTGACAACACTGAGATTACCAAACAATTCTTCTTCATCCAAGGGTTTATGGCACTGTAATTGTTCAGTGGCCACTTTCCTCTTGGGAAGGGTAGAAGAGACTCTCTAGCTATGGTAAGTAGCTCTTCTAGGAGACTCCAAAATCAAACCATTGTTCTCTAGTCTTGGGTAGTGCCATAGCCGCTGTACCATGGTCTTCCACTGTCTTGGGTTAGAGTTCTCTTGCTTGACGCTACACTTGGGCACAGTATTCTACCTTATTTCTCTTCCTCTTGTTTTGTTAAAGTTTTTATAGTTTATATAGAAAATATTTATTTTAATGTTGTTACTCCTAAATTATTTTATTATTCCTTGTTTCCTTTCCTCACTAGGCTATTTTCCCTGTTTGGAGCCCCTGCTTTTCCAACTATGGTTGTAGCTTAGCAAGTAATAATAATAATAACAACAACTATGATCTCTAATACAGGGTCTTTAGAATTGGAATTGAAAAAAAAAGCAAATCAGACAATGGCAAGATTAAGTAAAATTTGGAAATCAAGTCGCCGGAAATTACATATAAAAATCAGGCTACACATCAGTGTGACTGTATGGACGTGAGTCTTTATATGACAATGAAACAATCTCCAACAGATTCAGTAGATTTGAGAAAAAGCCCTCAGAAGAATATTGCGAGTTAGATTACTCGAGTGCCATATATGAATGCGATCATGGTGAGGGGTAGATGGAGATGTTTTGGTCATGTTCTTTGCACTCCCCAAAAGAGATCGATTCACCAAACATTTAATTGGTCTCCACAAAGCACTAGAAGAGTTGGAAGACCCAGACCTATATGGCTGAGGACTATAAAGCGTGAAGTAGGTAATGAATGAAATATTGATTTAAAAGCTCAAGATAGAGGCAACTGGCAAAATCTAACCGAGGACCTTTGCATCAGTAGGCATAGGAGGAGGTAATGATGATGATGACTTCTTAAAATATTTTATTTTTTACTTGTTCTTTACTTCTGTAGTTTGTTTATTTCCATATCTCCTCTCCTCATGGGGCTATTTTTCCATTGGAGCCTTAGGGCTTATAGCATCCTACATTTCCAACTAGAGTTGTAGTTTAGTAATAATAATAATAATAATAAATCCATTTTGGTTGGGATCAGCTGATCTCAAGTTGCTGCTACTACATCAAGAATATGCATTCATGCGGATAACAAAGAGAATTGTTTGTACGTATAACTTCGTAACTTATTGAAAACATCTTCATAATGTTTATTACATCAGCTCAAATATTTTATAGCCTATCATTGTTTTTTTGTAGCTATTGTTACTTTACTGTACCCTATTAGTTATCCCTCGAACATATGAATGTTTTCTCTTTTAAAGGTACTGTACAATACATACATTAGCAGAGAAAATAAACATGTTTCCTTAAAAACGGCAACTACTGTAATACTACACATAAAGTATATTTTTTCAAATCTATGTTTGACAGGAGGCTGGGCATAATACACGGCAGTCAATTATGTCTGCTGATATTTAGTCGACAACGTAATGTATATATATGTACAGTACTGAAAGATGTCTAAAATAATTATGATTTTCGATGTTAACCCGAGCTTCATTTAAGAATTTTTGTACTTTTCTATTATCAATTTAAGGTACATTTTAATAATAGTAATTGCCGATTATTTTATTTTTATTTGTGGATTACTAATGCTAAATTTTGCGTTTTGACTTTACGCTTTTTAACATTACTCTGTATTTGGCAGTTTGTAACTGAATTTTATGTCTTGATTA
Source organism: Palaemon carinicauda (assembly GCF_036898095.1). Lineage (NCBI taxonomy): Eukaryota > Metazoa > Arthropoda > Malacostraca > Decapoda > Palaemonidae > Palaemon > Palaemon carinicauda. The sequence goes on along the minus strand of NC_090725.1, from coordinate 136,708,784 downwards.
ATGTTCTTTGGTGAATTTTAATATGTACAATATTATTTACCAGTTTATAATGCTAAATTTCATGTTTTGACTTGTGCTTTTGAACATAATTATGTATCTAAAGGCATAACTCAAATTTCTAATTTTGACGAAGGTCGTAATCATGCGTCACCAGAAATCCCAGTCGTGGTCACGGTTATAGAGTCAATCGGTCGTAAGTTGAAGAATATCTGTAGTTCTGTTGCCTTCACTGTCACACAGACTTTGTTGTGAAGACCCAGTACCAGCCGGTCTTGAACCACTGTTTGGAGCCTTGTTGATGCTATCCCTCCGATCTGAAAGTTGACACGAACATGTCTGGTGTCCAGTGAGGGCTCTACACTGCTACTTGAAGAGGAGTTAACATCTCTTAAGCAAGTGTCTAACAATTCAACTGCAGTTCCAGCTCGTGCTGAAGTCATGCCCTATTTTAAAGGACTCTAGGGGTTTTGTGTAGCTAGAAAAAATGCTGATTGCTTTAATAATTTGTTATATTGTTCAGAACAGTAGTAGTTTTGTAATTTCAGTTTGTGCACTGGAATTTTCATTTAGTTGGGGAATATTCTGATATGTCCATTAAATGGTGGTTCTTTTAAACAATTGAGATGTAACCGGATGGTCTAACAATTAACAATTTTATTTTTTTCAGGTATGCAGAGTATGGAACCATGCTTGAAATTAGGGATATAGAATACACACCTGATGGAAGGTCTGTGGTCAACACTGTGGGGTCTAGAAGATTTAGAATTGAGAGTAAAAGTGTGAAAGATGGTTATAACACTGCTGCAGTTGAATTTCTTCAAGATGAGGCAGTTGCATCTGATCAAGTAGGAGAAACACGTCGCTTGCATGATGCTGTTCACAGTGTAGCGTCTTTATGGTTTGAATCTGTTGAATCTACTACGAAAAGACGAATCCTTGGTCACTATGGACCAATGCCAACAGTTGAAGCTGAGTACTGGACACTACCAAATGGTCCAGCTTGGATGTGGTGGATAGTTGCCATCTTGCCTCTAGATTCTCGTATTCAGGTACATATTTCATTTTCAGTTACGTTATGGTGAAGATTAAAAATGTTCTTGCTATATACAGTTGTAATAATTTCAATATTTAGCAGAAAATATGCAGCTTCATTTAGTGTAACAATTCAGTACTGTGTAATTGTTTTTATTTTTTTTTTTCAGCATTCTGTGTTACGGGAAACAAACTTGAGACGGAGATTAGAAGTCATTCAATGCATCTTAAGATGTGTGATGGTTCAGCAACGTCAATGTCAAGTTAACTAGGATACGTTTTAACCTTGTACCTTATGCAAATGCAGAAAGAGTTCTTTTTCCTAATGGCAGTGGTAGTCCTGTTCATTATTTTGTATTTCACAGTACAGTTACTGGTGAACTGATTCTGCATTCATCTTTCATCATAATGTTTAGTTAATGAGACTGATCTCATATGCCAAATAATGTTATTACTCTACAGTATTTTATAAAGCTTTTTATTAGCTCGGTGTTTTCCATACTTTCTGCCGCCGTAAGAATGTTTGGGGGAAAAAACGCGATTGATAGGAAAAGTAATACTTAGCCAGCTCTCAAGAGGTCTGGTTAATGAACTTCTCAGGTCCAAATTTGTTGTGTATGACAAGTATTGAACTTGATTGTGGCCAAGATTTATTTATTTAGTTATAAGGCTTCATAATTGTATATTCATTTATTTATCATCACATATTTACTTTCCAATTAGTTTGAGATTTAAACTTGCTGAAAAGTGGGCTCATCACAGTATACTGTTTACAGCATTGTTTCTTCATTTAGAAATGCTGTATTAGCTGCTAATCTGCTTTACATTTATTTGAACTAAAAATTTTAAAATTGTAACTGCCCCTTGGATAGAACTATTTGGAATAGGTAGTATCGTCTTGTCATCTTAATTTTAAAAATATTTTATTTAATTCTACTTGTACCTTTGGTCTGGTTTTGACATGATTTCTCTCCTGTATACTTATTTATTTACACAAGAGCTGAAGCATAAAATTCACGTGGCCACCTTAAGCCAGCAGATGGAACTGGATGTTTGAAAAATATTTCTATGTTATTTTTTAAATATAACTTCTTCATTATATAATTGATTTATTTCCTTTAAGGTTCATAAAACTAGACACACTGTAAATTCCTTTTATTCACTTTAGTATACTAGTTGAAATACTGCTTGCATTTATCTAGTATACAATTAACGTTTTTCATGTCCGCTGTACATGGATTCTCTCACTCCTCATATGCTGTACAAGTCTGTGACTTTATACAATAAAATCTTAACTTTAGTGCAATACACTAATTTACAAGATGCTATCGAGTGGGTAAGGTTTATTTGACTAGCGTGAAGCTTTTTAGTAATAAAAACTTTGTATAAACTCATAATTGTTACTATAAATCACAGACAATGAAAAACACATAACTCAAGTGTATATATATATATATATATGCTTACACACATTCATCAATAAAAATGGTAATGGGAAAATTTATTTTGTCTATGAGGAAGTATCCATTCATTCAAAATAATGTACAAGGCAATTAATATTATGCTGAAGATCCACTCGCATTTGCTACCGTCTGCAAGGAAGGACGTTTTCTTAGTCCAATACATTAGCTGTTAATATTGCATTTCATTAAATAAAATATCCTGGCTTGCTCCTAAACCCACTCGAAGCTTGATGACACACAATAGCTCTAAATTTACACATAGTACCACTTGGTAGCCACATGGCTTACACTAAAAAAAGGCAAATAAATCGAATGAAATACAGGGAGCAACTAGGTTATGAGACAATTTTTGACAGTGGCACTGGCACTGTTGCTCTCCTTGCCATCTGTCTACTATGGCACTACCATTCATACTTCATGTAGTCATTTTTGTCAACTTTTATTTGGTCAGTTATCAATATATAGTCAAGAAATAAAAACTATGTAAACAAACCTATAGCTAATATTTAGGACTTAAAATCTAAGACAACAGATATATAAAAAATTCAATTTCAAAAATTTTTTTGTATTTAAAATGACCAGCCAGTTAACTAGAGAATCAAAATACTGATTCTGTTACAATAAAATACTACACCGAAAACTCGATGTCTTGCAAGATGAGGTCAAAAATAATTTACCTCAAAATTGCTGCTATAATATGGCAGGATATATGAATTTCTAATGATGGATGTAAGTGAGAAGCAGTAACTGGCACATAATGGAATGCTTCACACGGCCAAACTCCCTATGTGATATGTTGCGAGTTCCTGTCACAGCGGATTAATGATTTAACAAGAATGATTGGTACTGCCAGCCAACTTCCTGGTGGTCTCTCACTGAAACATCTATTAAAACATTTTAAAAAGCTTTTACAGAAAAGTTATCTGCTTTTCATTATCTGAATTACCTACATTTCTTTAACTACACCTGGACTTTTATAACACCTTGGATACAGATGAAGAACTATAAAGGAGTCCCCAATGACAAAAGAGGAAGATGATAGAAGGGAAGATTATAAGTGGTTCTAAAGGACAAAGAAACACATGCCCACGGACTGTAGATAAAAAAAATCTGCCTTCAAAGTAGTTTGAATTTATGGCACATAGAACTCTTTGCACGAGTCGGAATGTTTGATACTAACCAGGTACTATACTTGGAATTTTGTCCTAGTTAAGCAAGTGACTTTGGCAGTTTTACTTCTGTTCCCAAAGCATAAAGAGGAAATAAAAGAACCTATTTAGAATGAATTTAAAAATCCATGAGTCTATATAACAACTGGTTTTATTAGTATCAAGCAAGAAAAGGAAACTTACGTCTGGACAATACTTTCAAATCCCTGTAGACAGACATTTCAGATTATTTGAAACTTGCTATTTTACCATATGAAACTGCAATTCTGCAAGTTGAGATATCAAATAATTAATCTTACCTACTGTTAATTTCAAAATTGTCTGCTAGAATACTGCTTCATGTTTCATCAAGTAATGTACTATAATCAGCCGTTAAATCACAAAATTAGTACCAATAGCTTATGCCAGTATGTCAGTAAAAAATGGCTAATAAAAATTGATCGAAAGTTAAAAACTATAAAGGTGTCAATATTGCTGATACAACAAATCGACCCTTAAGCCCATACCATCACTATTTGGCGAGTTAATTTCTTTGGTAGAGGTTCATTTAATTGCAAACAGCACACACCAGTACACTTGAGGTCACCAATTACACTACTCAAAAGCCACAACCTTAAAGCACTTCTTGATATATCTCAAGAGAGTAATATTGTCAGTTGTAGCCACGAGTTCTTTCACTGTTAATAACAAGGCTGTAGCCAAAAGTTCTTTTACCGTTATTAACAGAATAATTAACATTGGCATCCAGATGTTGGCTGTTATAAGCAGACAAAAACAACCTTCTCATTCCTAGCTCACAGGAATGGTAATGCAACTCTGGGTGATACTGTTAGGGATAGGAAGGGTTCAAGTTTTCATGTTAAACATAAGCTCCTTTGTTTATTAGAAGTTGCATTCTGACCTGAGCTAACAAAACACAGCTAAGTATAAACAAATTGAGTTATGTTTACCAGGAAAACACTGCTTAATATCAGACCATGACATAATCCTCTTTTCCTTGGAACAGGAATGGAAACTGATCTATCATTGTCTGTATAATATCTTCGATGTGAGGACGTTGCGATTCAAATTCACTAATATCAGTGAATTGTAAAGTATGAAGTAGTGTAGGCCACCAGCAAATGGCAAGATTCTTACTGTCCATTGAATTTAACTTGCAATTTTCAGCAACTCTGCAAAAGATAAAAATTTAAAGTAGTATTGGATTATCAAATAGAGTATAGCAGTTTAACCAGGAATAACTTCAATAAAAAAAAATTATATGCTTTAGAAAGAAACATTAATTTAAATTTATATTATATATTAGTTTTATACTTCACAGAAATTGAATTCTTTGGTACAGTACGTTGCAGTTGGAAAGGAAAGCTATGAATTGCCTTAATTATTTCATGAAAAAATTACATTTTGTTCTCTCTCTTTGATTAGATTCATGAAGTCTATGAATTGAGTGTTGACAGATTTATTTTTAGTAAACTAAATTGAACTACTGTAGTTTGACAAATTTCATATTACATGGAGAAAATATTTTCTAAAGGACTAATTCCAAGATAAATGTAGGTGGTGAGATGGTGTGAGAAAAGGCTGGAGAAAAGGAGGTAAAAACTAAAACCATTGTTTAAAAATGTTCAAGGAATACATTTCTAATGTTAATGTGTATCAAGAAGTCAACCACTGCTGAGAAAGTTAACTTAGGAACACTGCGAAATATCCAGAAATGTAGCAAGCATGTACCAACAGATCTTACAGTATCAGTTACGCAATCATTGGTACCGACATAATTTCAACTTGAAAAAATACATTGCAGACTTTATATGGAAATCTATGCTGCTCCATTTGCCACATCTATAACAAGCAAGGTTGGTCCTCTAGTTTGGGCATCTGATCATACCTTGGTTTCGTTAGCAAGATTGAGCAGCCTGGCCCTCGTGTTACAAACTTTGAAGATATGTACAAAATCTCAAGCAGACTGGAATGGCATTTTGAGTAATCTTTGACATTTGAAAATGTCACAATCATATAAAAGACAACAGCCCATTGTTCTCTTGAATATAAATCTGGTCAACACGTGTATCCCCTCCTATGTTAAAATACAGAGTGGAGTACGAACCGTTTCAATCAAAATTATAGACACGGTTATTTGGAGAATCAGTAGGCTTACGATTTGACTTGAAATAACTACATTCAGCTAAGAGCTTTGAAATTTTTCAGAATTTGTTTCATATAACCAAGGAGCATAAATGGCGAGCTACCCTCAAATTTCCTCTTTTTGATCCAGACTTAACAGTTCCTCTCCTACTTAAACCAGACAGCTCTGTCACTGTCCAAAGGAAAAGGCAACCCTTTTGGCTGATGTGTTTGACAGTAAGCATCATAATGAGAACCTCATTCTTCTGCATTTATGTTTTCTTGAAGATAAACAAACTAGTTTAACTTTCCAGTCCACTCTTACTGGACCTTGATACTAATGAAGGTGTAGATCAAGACAATATTTTTCCTTTGTTTTTTTATAAAAACTACTGATTTCTTAACTCTTAGGTTTCTATTATTTTTTGCAAGTTACTAAGAAGAGGTTCTTTGTGCACTTGTTAAAAAATAGGTAATGTTACTCCATTGACTAATGTGTTTGTGGTAGCTCAAGACCTGCTGATTACTGCCATTTCCATAACTCCCACAATATCTTAAGTTTTTGAGCATCTTTTGGCAAAACGTCTAAATAGGTATGCTGAAGGTAATCATCTCTTCCTCTAATCTGCAAAGGACCTGGAACACGTGATCCCCTTCTTGTAGTTTAAAATGCTGTACAAATCCCTTGATTGTGGTCAGGAAGTTTGCATGATAGGCCTTGATTTAGTTTTGCATTTGGCCGTGTTAATCATGAGATGAGGCTCTTGTTTTCTAACTGAAATAGATGGGAATAGGTGGGTCTTTTTAACATCATTATCAAATTCCTAAGCTATAGATTACAAAGTGACAGTAGTAATGTAATATAAGGTGTTCCTTGGGGTAGCGATCTCTGCCCATTACTTTTCATACTGTATATGCATATGTGGTCGACTTGGAAAACAAGCTTGTTGCAGATGTAGATGATGCTACGCTCTTTGCATTATATCCATCTTCAGAATGTAGATCAATGGTTGCTCAAAATCCGTTCATTATGAAATTTAATGTGGTGATTTTGTAGGGCTTTAAGTGAACGAATTACACAATTTGTATGTAAAACTGGCCGCATTATACGAAAAAATCATAATATGAAAGTCACTCCGCATCGAATAAATTTCATATATAGAGGTATTACTGCATTGTTAAAACCCTATTACTAAATATTACTAAATCTGTTAAATTGCAGCCTCAAATGTTACAATACAGACAGGCATGAAATATTGAAGCAAGTTGCTCTAACCATAAGCTTGTACTCTTAGATTACATCAAACAGGGGACTTTGATAATTTTGCTTCCATTAAATAATGGTTTATCCTCTTACGATCAATTTTTCTTTCAGATGCTATAATGATAGCTAGGTCCTACCTTTAAAGACAATAAAATATTAAGGCTTGCCTTTCCAAAGGTTCACACCATAGTGTATCTGGAAAAGAATCTTCAGACTTACCTTACAAAATGTTGGAAAATAAATTTGAGAACTTCAAAATTCACACGTGGAAGGCCAGTTAGCATCTCTTTTAATCTCAACAACCTCAAACTTCGATCTCCAATACCTGGAAGAAATGAAAATAAGAATGTTATGGAATTTTCCTTTCCTAAGATACAATGTCTGTTACCCATCAGATATTCTTCGTGACCTTTCAATATCTAAATGCCTGTAAAATCAGATGTTCATATGTAAAAAGCAAAGTTTAACATTTAATATTTTCATAGAATTATTCATCATCATTAAAACTAATAGGCCGCTCTGAAGAGTAGGTCTATGATTATTGTCCAACATATAGAAAAAGTCCTAACAATAAATACAAATTTTGCTGCTTTAATTTACTTATTCTTTGTTAAATTAATTCTAAACTCTAAATGCTAGAAGAATCATGACTTTCATAAACTTTTACAACTAAAATTCATAAAAAAAGAAAAAGAAAAAAAATCAACTTTTTGCTGCTGTCTGTAACAGCAGCAAAAGAAGTGTCATCTACCCAACTTTACTTTCACCCCATTTTCTTCAGTTTACAATGTCAGGTGTAAGAAACGGTAGTTATGTGGGAGGAAAGGTTTACCAGTTAATGCTGTTAGGAGTTTAGAGAAGAGGCAAGGAAATATTTGTTTGAAGGTCAGAAATGTTTACGTTAATGAATAAAAATTCTTAACACTTCAATATTGTTCATTTGTTTATCGTGAAAGATGATTTAATAAAACAAACAAGACATTTTTAACACCAATAATATTAGAAAACTTACATATACTAGAAATCTATCTCTCTCTCTCTCTCTGATGTTAATCTCAACTTATAACAATAAACTAATTCTATCAATTATAAATTTGTTTACCATAAATTTGTTTACAGTACACATTTTCGTCACATATACACAAAATCTGTGATTAGTGTCTGAATTCGTTGTTATATAAGTGTCTTGTTTGGTAGTTTTGTTATCAAGCAGGAAAATTATAAAATTTATGTCAAAATTAACACTCAAGGTATGAAGTTAATTTCTTACAGCAATTTTTGTGTTTGATGGTAATTCAACTATAATTTCTTAAATCTTATGTTAGTCTCTAAAATTGAAAAGTCTGTCACATCATGATGCATTAATGTATTTTAAGTTTTTTCATGTAGCTATCTGAATTCCTGTTATCATTATGTTGATTTAATCCATCTGATCTGGGATGGAGGTCACTGCTTAGTATTTTCCTAATGCTTCGAGACCAAGCTGGTAGGTGTTTTCATATACACATTCATAATTTTTCGTCCTCAAGGCTCGAACTGTTTTATAAGTAGTGGGTTTCTTTGGCATATATGTTTATATGCAAATCAAGTATTGCTATAATCATTAAAGATAATCTAATTTCTAAGAATGAATCTAGTTCTCCCAGAAATATTATTTTCTTAATCTCAAGAACAGTTGAATGTTATTATAGACATTTATCAATACTTTTGCTGTTTTGTATCAGGCTTGTGAAAGTTTTGTAAAAAAAAAAAAAATTACCTTTCCTGAAATAAATCTTGTTCCCATCGAAGTACCTCCAGAAGCTAATATTAATTGCTATATCATCCATTCTGATTAAGAAAATCTAACATAACACCAAAACGAATGTCGCCTTGGCTTATCTTTAAAATATGCCTCCTGTGATCACAAATCTCAGAAAATGTAATTTCCCCTCGTAAAGAAACGCTATACTTCTGTAGAAGCACGAGTAAGGCACAGTTGAAGGGGGGCAACACTCGGTATGAAGCAAAAATTATCAAATAAAGGAGCAAAAATGTAAAAATTGGTATTATTTTTTGGGGGTTGGATGTCGGCTGAGGGGTCAGGGTAGCTTGGCAAATTGTTGGGAACATTCACAAATAATGTTCATTCATGTTAAAGTATTGGAGTAAGTGTTCTTGCCTACAGTGAGAGCTATGGATATTCCTAATCCACTCCCTATAGTTTTGGTGCTTGACAATGGCCTGATTCATAAAAGTCAAATGGTGAAAAAGTGATTCAATCCTCACCCAGAAATGGATGATACTCGTACAGTTGGCCAGCAAGGGATGTGCCCTAAATTCCACAGAGGACCTACTGGAAATTATAATTTGTAACTGGATAGTATGTAAACAGCGCATTAGTCAAGTCATCATAATGAAAGTCTTTAAGGTATGAGAGTCAATTTGATGTCACCCAAAAATATGCCAAAATCTAGTTTATGGGCTCCGACCTGTGCCGCCCAGTGAAATGCTCCTTTTACATCATTTCTAAGGTTAAACTGTTATGAATTTACCAGAGAAAAAATTGTATAGGAATGCTAGGTTGAACCCAGCTCGCTCACCTAATAGTTGTCGGTATAATATACTGGGGCGTGATAAATCACAACCTGAGGCCTCGCACCATTTAGATATCTCCTCTTAATGTCCCTGTTACAGCGAGGTGCCGTTCAACACCTAACTCCGATCTCTACTACCAACATTCCACAATCCGTTCTCACGGTTTTATTTTTCGTGGTGGTTTTTCTCGGTTTTACCCAGGATTTATCTATGATGTCGGACTCTACTGTCTCTCCATCTAAGTTAAGTACCAGATCTATGAGTTTTGAGTCTTTGGAGGTAGCCTTGCCCTTAGTTTTTATTATATCTCAGTTTTTATTTGTTACTGTTCGCGGCCCTCTAGAGGCCGCCATCATGGCTGGCTATCTCCACTCACTCGTTCTTAACGTCTTACAATTGGTCCTCTATACTAATTGTTTTTCGTTTCGAACCTTGCTGGGTATATTACCGTACACAACCACCGTTATTATTACATTTTGATCATGGTATTTTTCACTAAGATCAGTCAGTATGATATTACTCTACGTATCATAGTCAATGTTAGGTTGGCATGCCTGCTCGCCTTCGGGTGATCATAGTTGGTTACTTCACATTATTACATTTTAACGGAGGTGATTTCTAATTGCAGATTACGATACAGTATCTTATATTACCACCTAGTTATTTACTATAGCTTGAGTGGGACTCTCGCGAGGCAGTTTTTAGTTTTGTGTATTCATTTCGATCGGCATCTACCCGATTCTGTGTCATGTTGGCCCCCCTGTCCAGGTGGTACCTACCCGCACTGGAGGGCTCGGCGTTATTTCCCTGTTTTTATCCTGCGTCCCCCTCTTACTATGATAGCCAACAGTTTTTATCGCATGCTTCCCTATTCATTATATTATACCATGTTATCATATTATCTACGTAATATTACCTAGTCATTATCCGTTATGATCATTGGTTATTATCTGCCGAGGCTCATCGACCAGGTTGGTATGCCTATTCTCTCTGCCCCACGTGATCGCCTCCTGCCTCCCCATGGGCTTCTTCTCGTTGTAGGCGTCTGGCATCCCCCACCCACCCGCCTACCCCATCCCCACTCCAGGGATGCCTCTCGTCTCTATGAGGCTTGGAGTCAGCTGTTTTGTCTTATGGGTCGAGTCCTCTCGTTCCCCAGTCCCCTTCCCTCTCCCCCGGGGTGTCGACTGACGCTTCCCCCTACGGAACCATGAACATTAGTGAGGCTATATATTTATACGTATTTTTACGCTTACTCCTGCCCTTTCGTAGCCGTTCTTTCTCTGCCGTTCCGATTGGCCATCGATCGGCGGGAGTGATTTCTGCTATGCTTTGGGTTTTACAGCGTTTCCCCCGTGTCGTTCCGCACCCCACGGGACCCAGATAATAGGATTTCCCCCACCCTTCCCGTGTGACGTTCCGCATACCACGAACCCCACACGATTTTACCCTCTTTTATTGTAGGAATCTCTTGTGTAGCTTTCGAGCTTTGTTGAACTTTGTCGAGTTTTTTTATTAGGTCCTTGCGACTGTTGGTGAGTCTCTAACTCTCGACCTCCCCCCCCGTTTGTCCCGCCTACCCCGGTAGGCTAGCATGACCCCTGGGTCTCTCAGTTGTCTCCCCAGAGCCAACGGTTTTTTATTCACCATATTATCATTCATTTTATATATTTTCTACTCGACTTTTTCCCCTCTGAATGATCATAGCTAATGGATTTGATTTGTTATATTATTACCTTATTAGGTGTTTTATACTGATCGCCCTTGTGGCTTAGAATACATTATTAAGTGTTTTATACTGATCGCCCTTGTGGCTTAGAATACATTTCTACGCAGCTGTTGCTGGTTTACCTTAAGCTCCCGGAGCCCCCGTGCTCCTCTAGACCTACCTACTACAGGATACTTATGTATCTTTATTTTATAGGTGGTCCGCTGCAAGATGACAGCCTGTGCGGCGGTTCTCCACCAAGCTTGCGGCCACGATGTATGCAGGCCGCACGCCCACTGTGCTGACCTTGTTGACGACCTGACCGTCTGGCACCCAGACAACTGTCTGGTTTGTTATAAGCTGGTTTCGACGCTCACCTCGAACTCGGTAAGTGGAGAGGCAGTTACTTTTAGATTTACATTTTAATCTTTGACATTTCTGTTATTCCCACTTTGTCTTCTAATCGATGACTCTGTTTTCACAAGATGATATTTAACCTTCACTTCCTACGTTGAAGTCTCTTGCCACTATTAACGGTCGATTCTCTTTCAGAGCTCCCAGCCAGCTAAGACTTCCGCCCTGGCAAGCCCTTAAGGTCTGGGTTGGCGGGTTCGCCCGTAATGTTAAGGCTAAACAGCCTTACGTGCTGTCTGAAGAATGGTGTTCCCTCATCTACCTGAACGCCAAGTCATCGGCGGCGGTTCCGAAAGATGTAGCGGACCCCATCATTGCCATGATTGAGACCTTACTCCTAACCCAGGACTAGGAAGAGATGGGCGGCAACCTGACGGAAGACGTCGCGGCTTTCAGCCTCAATATTGAACCAATGGCCCTTGATGAACCGGAACCAGGTAGGGAGGTAGGTGAGGCAGGTGGGTCCCGGGCTAAGATCCCTCTCCTTAGCCCGACTTTCTCTTCTACTACTTCTAACCATTCCTCTTTTCAGGGCTTCCCGGGGAAACACGGGGCTGATATCAGGCCTCGCCCAGTTACCCCGAAGATTAAGGCTCAACGTAGGCCTTTACTCAAGACCTGTAAGTCTTCAAAGTCTCCGAAGTCTGTCAAGACTTCTTCTAGAGTCCCCAAAGACTCTGCTGTTGCGTCTTCTTCTTCCTCTCATGGTTTGAGAACGACGCCAGCCTCCGTTGCCACCCCGGTGGTTTCCTTCGACCTGGAAGCTTTCTCCAACAAGCTTTTGTCCGAAATCGGGTCCATGATATCAACCCTCACTGAGAGGGTACAAAATAATGAGAGCTTAGTAGAAAGCCTCATGCGCTCGGGACTGCCACAACAGCAGCAATATGCCATCCCCGACGCCTCTAAGCTCCCGGAATTCACGAAGAATAATCCGTGGAAGATGGCTCTGCATTCTCCGTTCAAGGATGGCATGCTGACCATCGAAGGTTTTGGCACCCGGCCCATTGAGGACTTTGAGTTCTACACTCCGGGCCTCCAATTCCCCTTCCCCGACTTCGCTCATTTGACCGAGGAAGCTCTTATTCGATTAGACAAAGTTCCCAGGGAGACTGTCATCTACCCTAAGGAACAAGCCCAGTCCACCTGGGTTTGCACTTTGAATGAGTGGGATTGTGTGAACACTATGCTCACACCCCACAAGAGCTCATACACGATCTTCGTGGTTGATGAGCAAACCCCCACTCCATGCGTCACCAAGATGATGGACCTAGCTTATCAGGCCATCAAGGAGGACAAGCCGTTACCGCAGCTCCGGGAGACGGACCTGACTTCCCTCCTCTTCCCGGGTGACCACGAGCGCTGGCATAACGCCCCGGCCACCTTCCCGACAGGCAAACTGAACGCTGACTGTGCTTCCACACAGTTCAGCGAACGTCTCCCCAGGATTCCGGACTCGCTGATTCGCCTTGAGTTCGAAGCCCGGTGCAGGCTCAGTAGATCCATTAATTCCGCTACTATGGACGAGATGACCGCCATTACATACGAGGAGGAACCTCTCTTTAAGGTCCTCACTAAATCCCTCCTGCAGACTCTGTTGGTCGACGCCTACGAGTTTCTCGCTGCCAGGTTTCGTTGCTGCAGACACGTTTTGTCTGAGGCTACTATCAGACATGAGACTAACAGCTCATTAAAGCCCCGGTCTGGGGTCCGGATCTATTCCCGGAGGACTTGGTGAACACCGTCCTCAGCGAGGTGGCCAGGGTTAACCAAAGCCTTAAGGTTAGGTGGGGCCTCGTCCCCAAGCCGGCACCTCCACTCGAGGCAGGAAAAGCTGAGGCCCTTCCACTCCTCTCAGAATCGACAGCCCCTTCAGTTCATGCAACCCGTTCCTGTGGCACAAGGTTCCCAACCTTCTACTTCGAAGGGACACTCTCAACAACAGTACGTGTTGGTCCCTCAGGCTCAGGTAGCATCGACCTTATATGCTACTTCCCCTGCCTAACCCAGCCTACGAATCTCAAGGTTCCTTCCAAGGCTACCAGCGCGTCAGAGGCTCCGGCGCCAGAGGGGCCTTTCGTAACAGGGGTAGCGGAAGGGGTTTCACCCGAGGCAAGACATTCCGCTGAGGCCGAGGAGGCAAATCCTCTTCAGCCCATTGAAAATCCTCAGGTAGGGGGAAGACTTTACGTCTTTCGAAATTGTTGGAAGTTCAGCAATTGGACTTTCAGCATAATTTCCAAAGGTCTGGGGTGGAGTTGGATAGAAGGGCCCCCTCCACCAACCAGTTTCTACCAACTTCCAACGGAAGAGCTAGTTTCGTTTGCGGACGACCTATTGCAGAAGAACGCAATCCAAAGGGTTCATCAATTAAAATTTCAAGGTCGCTTGTTCAGCGTGCCAAAGAAAGGCTCAGACAAGCGAAGAGTAATCCTCGACCTGTCTCGTCTGAACTCTTACATTCGATGCGACAAGTTCCACATGTTAACTGTCTCTCAGGTGCGGACCTTACTTCCCCGTGGGGCCGTCACCACCTCTATAGATCTTACAGATGCCAATTATCACGTTCCGATAGCAAGGCATTTTTGTCCTTTACTAGGCTTCAAACTAGGAAGCCAAGCCTACGCATTCAAAGTGATGCCATTCGGGCTCAAAATAGCGCCCAGAATCTTCACCAAACTGGCAGAGACGGTAATTCAAGAACTACGGACCCAGGGGATTCAAATAGTAGCTTACCTAGACGACTGGCTCGTCTGGGCAGACAACGTCGAGAACTGCCTCACGGCAACCAACAAAGTATTAACCTTCCTTCGACAGTTGGGGTTTCAGGTCAACCTCGACAAATCCCGCCTGGTCCCGGAGACCAAGTTTCAATGGCTGGGGTTACAATGGGACCTACGTTCCCATACGCTATGTCTCCCGAAAGCCAAGAGGACAGAAATAGCAAAGAATACGAAACGCTTTCTAAGGGACAAGTTGACATCCAGGAGGAACCAAGAGAGAATCCTAGGCTCCTTGCAGTTCGCCTCCGTGACAGATATTGTTCTGAAGGCCAAATTAAAGGACATAAACAGAGTATGGCGCTCCAGGGCAAACAGGAAGTATCGAGACAAAAGAGCTCAACTTCCTCCAATTCTCAAAAAGAGACTTTGACCATGGACAAAAGTCAAAAGTCTGTCGAAGTCAGTCCCCTTACGGCATCCGGCCCCAGGACTCGTCATTCACACAGACGCCTCCTTAACAGGTTGGGGAGGATACTCCCAACACAGGAAAGTCCAGGGACTATGGTCGACTGTCTTTCGACAGCTTCACATCAATGTTCTAGAGGCCATGTAGCTTTCTAAACATTTCCTAATCTAAATGATAGCCTACTTAGATTCATACCAGATCTATTATCAAATGACACCAGTTCAATAATTAAAATTCTTCTTTGTCTGCATCATTTCCCACTTCTATGTGGGGTGGATGTTTCTGGCCAGCTTTCTCCATCTACCTCTGTCCCACACCCCATCACCGGCCAATTTCCTTGATCGGTCACCCCCGACACAGAAGAAGAATAATTTTAATAATTGATCTGGTGTCATTTAATAATTGAGCTCGTATGAATCTAAGTAGGCTATCATTTAGATTAGGAAATGTTTAGAAAGCTACAGTCAAGTATTTTAAATAGCTTAAACAAACAATCTGCAGTCCCATATTTCAAACCCTATTTTGATATGGATTTGTTAAAATGAAACCAAATAATATTGAACAGCTCTTGCTAGACATAGAAACCAGTTTCCTGCTGAAATGCTTTCATCCATTTTCAGAGAATGTGTGAAAATAATTGAGGCAAACTCTTAGCTTTAAAATTATTTAGGGTTGGAAGGAAGTTCCTTCGACAAATAGCATTTGCAGCCCACTTATGTGTTTTGTTAAAGCTAATGCTAACAAAAGAACAGTTTTAGATGTGAGATCTTTAAGGAGCATGACTCTCGGCCTCTGCTAGGAATTTTGGAAATTCAGATTATTGCATTCTTGGCTAGGAGAACATCTATATTTCATGTTTTAAATATTTTTACTAAAAATAATTTCTTTTATGGCTAAAATGTTCTTTCCTTATATTTACATAAGCCCATCTGGGCAACTGTTTTCTTATCAGCGTATCTAAATAAAAAATTTTCTTCAAGAAGTTTAGGTTAAAATTATCATAGTCTCCCATAAATTTCACTTGAACCATTTTCTCTCATTAAGGGTAAAAAAAGAGAACATAGAATTTTTTTTTAGATCATGTCTTGAAAAAAAATGTTGTTTTTCTAATTTATGTTTATTACATTTCTGTGTCTGTTAGTTTATATATTTACAATTCTCCTGTTAAAAAGAATATTTCGACTTGAAAATTCAGATAACAATTCTCCTGTTAAAAAGAATATTTCAACTGTTGAAAATTAAGATATTTTGAAAAATGTAAACCCGCATCCAAATTCCAGAAAATTGACTTTTGGTAATTAAGGCATTTTCAATACTCGACAATGCAACATAACAGCTATAATACCTGAAAGTGACCTGATGCTTGAACACGGATGTAAGCTTGGAACTAAATCCCTCAATAGCTAAAATTGAGCATTTCTTATCCTAGAAAAATATATTTGTGGTATTACAGCCCTCGAGTCTAAACAAAACCAAAATAACAAGCCATTCTTCATAATAATAACAACAATTTAGATTTATTCAAGATGATAAGGGCAGATTGAGAGGTTTATATGGAAGTTTTATCCTAAGATTTCAGGAGTACTTAACTTGTTTCCAACTGGCAAGTAATGTTGGATCTATGCAGAGGCTAATGTATTAAAGGTAAAACAATGGAACATCATCTCCTTAGTGAATTACAGTCAAGCCTCATTAATCGTGGTTTCTTACTTTGCAGTTTTGATTTTTTGGGGGCAAGGAGGTGTAAAAAAAAAGTTATCGTTTACCAAACATTAAGAATTTGATTTCTAATAGTTGGCAACAGTATTGAGATGGTCATGAACAATGCTATACCTATTAAATATCAGAAATTTTATGTGATTTCTATTTTTCCTAACAATACTTACCTCGAACTACTTTCATAGGAGGACTGGTATAAAACCACTCTTCTCCGACTAAAATGATTCAATTCCCACCCCAACAATGCCCAGCCGGGACCCGACAGCCATCTTGACCTCAAATCCTCAGTTTTCGCTCCAACTTTCGCCCACTCTCTGAGTGCCAGTTCACAAGGGGACGGATGGGAGGGCCATAACCCGAAAGTAGTTCGAGGCAAGTATCGTTAGGAAAAATAGAAATTACTTAAAATTTCTGATTTGTTCCAACAAGAGATACTTACCTCAAACTACTTTCATAAGAGACTCCGACTTAGGAGGAGGTGATGAACCAGGACCAGGGCCACCCTGGCCTCAGGGGCAAGAAGCCCCATGGTAGATGGATGGGCATATCCGGGGGGAATGAGAATCATATACCACACATTAATAATACACCTAGCAATCAATTGATAACTCACCTATTCAAACTCACATTCGTTCCTCCCGCTCTAAGGGCACAGGGAACACAATCAGGGGGGGGGGGGATCAGGAAGGATAGGTGGGGGGATCAGGAAGGATATGGGGGACGTGTGTGCATCACTAACCCTATCGCAAAGGAACCTTGTAGGACCTTCACACCTGCTGAAGACCTGCCACCATAGGACCTAACGAGAAGGTATCTAACGTCCTCCTCGTAACATCCTTTAAGTAATGGGCTGTGAAAGTAGACTGCCCCTTCCAGACTCCGGCCTTTAAGATCTGAGAAACCTCCATGTTCTTGGAGAAGGTCAAGGAGGTACCCAAGTCCCTGATGTTGTGAGGCTTAGCGTGCTTGGGGGGGGGGAGGCACTCCGGATGTCTGACAAGCCCCCTAATGACCTCTCGCAACCAAAAGGAGACTGTATTCCTCAACACTGCCTTCTTGACCAGGCCCATGGAGATGAAGACGGAGGCGAGACCCAGGCGGTACCTGGCTGTTCCACTCCAGTACTCCCTGACTGCTCTTACTGGGCATAATAGTAAGTCTTCTGGGTCCCACAAGGAGGCTATCTCTGGAACAGAGAACTCCTCGAACCTAGAATCCACCACCGAGGGGTTCTGCGTCTTCGCCGCGAAGAACAGAGAGAATCTAAACGAGAGGTCTTTCCACCCTTTGGAGTGGGAGACCTCACTGGAGAGTTCGTGCAGTTCGCTCACCCTCTTGGAGGATGCCAAGGCCAACAGGAAGATTGTCTTCAATGTGAGCTCCCTGTCCAAGATATCCTTCAGGGGCTCGAACGGGGTCTCTTCAGGGAGTCCAGGACCCTGGCGACATCCTAGACCCTGGTGGCTTGCGGGGGATATGACTGCTCGAAGTTGCGGATCAGCATGGATAACTGATCCGAGGCACCTAAGTCCAGCCCCAACTCCTTTGACTGCTGGTACTGAGACCTTCTTCTCCATCCTCAGGAAGATTAGGTAGTCTGCTATCACGGGGATGGAAGCCTCCAGTGGCTTCACTCCCTTATTCCTACATCATTTGCAAAAGGTAGCCCACTTGGCCTGATACACCACGGCAGAGGATTTTCGCAAATAACCCGCAATGTAGGAGGCCGCTGAACCCGAGAAACCATCACTCTTCAGCAGGCACTCGATAGTTGCCAATTGTGAAGGGAGAGCACCTACGGGCTTTTGTGGAATCTTAGGAAGTGCGACTGACAAAGGAGGTCTTCTCTTATATGAAGAGGTAACGAGGGATATGACGCTACAGCCTGAAGGTCTTCGAACCATTCCCTCTCGAGCCACCACAGAGCCACGAGGGTCATCCTCGCGCCCCTGGACTGGAGGAGCCTTTTCAACACCTTCCTGAGGACCCCGAAGGGTGGGAAGGCGTAGATGCCCATGTTGTCCCAGGAGTGCTGAAACGTGTCTTCCATCTCGGCCCCTGGGTCTGGTACCGGGAGTAGTAGACCGGGAGCTTCGCGTTCAGTTTCGTCACGAACAGGTCTATCACAGGGGAACCCCACCTCTCCAGGACTTCCCTGGCCACCTGAGGGTTCAGGGACCATTTGGCGCTTAGGACCTGGCCCTTCCTGCTGAGACCGTCCGCTATGCTGTTTCGTTTTCCCGGAATGAACCGAGCTGTGAAGTCTATGTGTCTCCTCTCGGCTCATTCCAAGATATTTTCTGTTATGAGGCAGAGCTACCTGGAGCGAAGGCCTATGTTTCTTGACATACGCCACCACTGTGGCGTTGTTGCACATCAGGGCTACCGTCCTGCCCTCTAGCTCCCCTTCGACCTCTGAATGGCCAAGATCTCCAGGACGTTGATGTGGGGGGGGGGTGTCAGCGGGATGCCCCCCCCTGGAGTTCTCCGGCAGGGACCACCACTATAGGGCCACCCTCCCATCAGGGGACAGTGGGACCACCTGAGTGGGGGAACCGGCCTGGCACCAGTGATCCTTTAGGTTCCACTGAAGGGGCTCCAGTTTGATCCTGCCCTGAGGGACCAGTTTTTCTAGGGAGGCCAGGTGACCCAGTAGCCTCTGCCAGTCCTTCGCCCTCAGGGAGCCCCTGGAGGAATGGCCTGGAAATCTCCCCGAGGTTCCTGATGCGCTCCTTGGAGGGGAAGGCCTTCTCCGAGGTTGTGTCCAGCTCCATCCCCAAGTATACCGTCCTCCTTACTGGTGTCAGCTGGGATTTCTTCATATTTACCACGATATCCAGCTCCCTGAAGAAGGCTAACAGAACGTCCCGTTGCTACTCTAAGAGTCCCTCTGACACTGAAAGCAGCAACCAATCATCTAGGTAACTCAGGAGTCTGAAGTTGCATTTGTGCGCCGACTCCGACACCAGGGAGAACACACTTGTGAAAACCGGAGGGGCCATGGATAGCCGAAGCATAGGGTGGTGAATTGGTAAGTTACCTGACTCCACTTCAGCCTTGATAGACTCGTTCAGGGCTGAGAGGTCTATCACGGCCCTCCAACCCCCCAAGACTTCTGGACTGCGAAGAGTCTGCCGTAAAAGCCTGGGGAATTGTACGACACCGGTTGGGGGGAGCCCTTGAGCAACATGGCAGAGATCTTCGCCTAGAGAACTTCCTTGTGGGAGTAGTTCTGGGATGCAAGGTGTCCGCCCCAGGGTCCCTTACCAGGGGAGGTGTCTCGTCCAGGAAGGGGAACCGGTAGTCTTCCTTCAGAACATGCACTGTCCATGGGTCGATTCCAGAATTCTCCCAACTTTACCAATGTTTTGGAGGCATCCCTCTACCGTGGGCGGGGATAGTGGAAGAGGGGGCCTCTCGCCCTACTTCATCCTAGGGACCCAGGCTCCTCTGGCTCTCCTGGAGGAAGAGGACCTGGGTTTGAAGGGACCCAAGAATCCTTGATGGGCCTTGAAGGAGGGCTGGTGGGAGGAGTCCCAGGACCTGCCTTCCTTCAAGAGTCTCTCCATCTTCCGCTCCACCAGGTTCTTTGGAAACAGACCTTCCCCTTCTATCTTAAGCAACCTGGAGTCTCTGTCCGGGATCCTTGAGCCAACTTAATGGCTTTGGTCCCAAACCGGAGAAGCTCTCGAAAGAGGTTAAGGCCTGCTTCGTTGGAGAGATCGAGGCTCGTGTGAAAAGTGGCCACTGCCGCAGACCACAAGTCCAACCAGGACATGGCGTGGGACAGGGACCAAGCAGAGGCCTCCATCAACAGGGTCTCCTGTAACGAGAAGGCCTGGCCTCCTTAAGCACCGTCCCCAGGGCCCTGTCCACCTCAATGGCGAAGTCCAGATCCCTGGGCTCTTCCGCCTCACTCAGGTTGTTCAGGTCCCAGATCCAGGCTCGGACCCTCCCGAACATGGACGTTTCCTCCGGTGTTGTGTCCGGCAACACCAGATCCCCGTTGAACCTGCGGGGGTAGCCGAGGGCTCCACTCAAGCGGGGAGACCCGTATCGAGGAGAGCCTCTGGGGGTGGCGGGAGACGTCATGGGCCTCACCACGCATGGGGAGCTCACACCCCTAAGCTCCCGCTGCGGGGTCACTAGGGAACCCTTACCCACTTTCGGCCGCACGGTGCCTGCCGCTGGGCGGGAGGCCGATGGACAGGTCGGAGAGCCCCCATGAGTCGACCATGCACTCCTCTCTCCTCTCAGGAACCCCAATCCCACGGGCAGCCCCCGCTGCGGTGGACGGTGGGGCTCACTCGTTAAACCTATGGGGGTAGGCGAGGGCTCCACCTAAGTGGGGAGACCCGTATCGAGGAGCGTCTTGGGGGGGCAGGATCCCTAATGGGCCTGCCCACCTCACTCAAACGGACCCTCACCAGGCCTGGGGAGCTCACACCTCTAGGCTCCCTCTGCGCGGTCACTGGGGGACCCCTACATATTATTGGCCACACGGGGCCTTGCCGCACGGGGCCCGCCGCACGGGGCCTTGCTACGCAGGGCCTGCCGCTGGACAGATGGCCGATGGACAGGCCGGAGAGCCCCGGGAGTAGACCAAAGGCCCCGCTCTCTTCTCGGGGACCCCCGTCCCAAGTGCAGCCCCTGCTAGAGTGGAAACGGGGGAGGGGACCCCTACCGGCCTTCCCTGGTGAATGGGAACTGCCATGTCTGCGATGCCACCTATTCCTCCTGCTGCTGCTCCTGCGACACCTGTGCTGCCTCCGCGACCTAGAATATTTATAGAGAACCTCGAGGAAGGCCGCGAACGGTTCCTCCTGCGCCCCCTGCGCCTTCTCCTCACGCGGGAGGAGGAACTCTCCGAGTAGGTCCCGTCCGAAGATTGGTCTCCGTTGGGGGGAAGAAGAAGAACGCTTGGCTCTCTTCTTCACTGTTCATTGCAGCACTAGACGACAGGTTTCACCACACTACCTTCCGCCACCACAAAATGTTTCAACGCGTGCACTTGCTTAACATAATGTTTATAGAAAACTCTGGAGGATTTCCAACCAGTGTATGAGCGGAGATGCTCAAAGTCCATATACTGAAAGAAGTTCAGTGAGGAAGCAATTTTTCGTGGATCATAACCTGCGGGTGTACTATCAGGATCCGCTCTGCGAATAAAGTAGGTGAGCTTCGCCTTCAGTTGTTTTAGGGATTAGTTTGATCCTGAGGTTTTGCCTTTGAAGAGCTGTCCTGCCTTGAAGTCTGAAGTTCTTCGAAGATAGACCTTTAGACACTCTACTGGACATAGAGAGACATCTTCCTTCAGAGTGCAAATTCTCCAGGGAATTCACCTTTTGGTGGATAGCTCGTTTTTGGCGAGAAAAGTAGGATCAGAAAAGAGATTGTTCTCCCACTTCTGTGAACTGAATATGGCCCTCGTCTCGTGATAGGGCTACTATTTCACTAACTCTAGCCCTTGAGGCTATAGCAAACAGGAATATCACTTTTTGTGTTAGATCCTTGAGAGAACAGTCTTCATTGTTCAAGGTTGAAGCATAGAGTAAGACTTTGTCCAGAGACCATGAAATGGGCTTCGGAGGGGCTGCTGGTTTAAGTCTAGCGCATGCCTTCGGAATCTTGTTGAAGATTTCGTTCGCCAGGTCCACCTGAAGGCGTAAAGAAGAGGTCTAGTCAAAGCTGACTTACACGTAGTTATCGTGGTGGCAGCCAAGCCTTGCTCGTGAAGGTGGATGAAGAAGGACTGGTAGAAGTCTATTGAGATTTCTTTCGGCCTGTTTGCCTTAACAAAAGCAACCCACTTTTTCCAAGATGATTCGTATTGTCTTCTGGTTGACTTTGACTTGTATTCTTCTAGGAAGTCTATACTGCCTTTCGTGATCGCAAATCTTTTCTTGACTGCTAAGGCGAGAAAATCATGAGATGAAGGCTTAAGGTTCTCTGTGATGAAGCGAAGACAGTCGACTTCTGAACCAATTGAGATAGAGCTGGGTTCGGTAGAGGGACCAGCCTCAGTTTCAGTTCCATCGCTAAAGGGAACCAATTGCTCTTGGGCCACTTGGGGGCCACTACTGCTGCAGTTCCCTTGAAGGATCTCAGCTTGTTGAGGACTTTCAGCAGGAGATTCGTTGGAGGGAACAGGTAGATCCGGGTCCATCTGTTCCAATCGAGGAACATGGCGTCCGTCGCTTCTGCCAGAGGGTCCTCGTATGGGGCTACATATCGCGGTAGTTTCTTGCTGTCGCTCATCGCGAAAAGGTTGATCTGCAGTTCTTGGACTTTTTCCAAGATGAAGGAGAATGAGTCTGCATCTAGGGACCATTCTGACTCTCGGTTTTAGCCTGGATAGAGTGTCCGCCGTCACATTGCGGAACCCTTGTAGGTGAACTGCCGATAAGTGCCATCTCTTCTTTTTCGCTAAACGAAAGATGGCTAACGTCACATGGTTGATGTGGGGCGATCTCGAGCCTTGTTGGTTCAGACATCTCACTATCACTTCGCTGTCCAAGACTAGCCTGATGTGGGCTGATCTGTGAGGGGATAGTTTCTTCAGCGTCAAGAGGACTGCCATGGCCTCCAAAATATTGATGTGAAAGGTCTTGAACAGGGATGACCAGGTTCCTTGGGCTTTCATTTGACGGGAGTGACCTCCCCATCCTTCCAACGAGGCATCCGCGTGGATAGTCACCGATGGAGGAGGTGGTTGTTAGGGAACGGTCCTTGTTAGGCTCTTGACCTTCGACCACGGCTTGAGAAGTGATCGTAGTAAGTTCGGTACCGGTCTCTGTAGATCTCTTCGAGCGTTTGATGTGTATCTTCTCCAGACTCCTGACGCATCTTTCAGCTGTGCTCTTAGTACTGGGTCTGTTACTGCTGCAAACTGGAGAGAGCCTAGTACTCTTTCCTGTTGGCGTCTTAAGATCCTGTCGGATTTCAGTAGTCTCATGACAGAACCCGCGATCTCTGTCCTCTTCTTTGGTGGAATGAAGAAGCGGTGTGACTTCAAGTTCCAATGGATTCCCAGCCATTGAAACTCCTGAGCTGGAGAGAGACGAGACTTTTTGTAGTTGATCTTGAATCCCAGATGTTCCAGGAACTGGATCACTTTCTTGGATGCTTGCAGACAAGCCGTCTTGGATGCTGCTCACACCAGACAGTCGTCCCACACCAGACAGTCGTCCAGGAATGCTGCTACCTGAACGCCTACTAGGCGTAGTTGTTGCACGACTGCGTCCACAAGTTTCGTGAAGATCCTTGGGGCTATGTTTAGTCCGAAGGGCATGGCCCTGAAGACATGCTTCATCTTCTGTAACTTGAATCCTAGGTAGGAGGAGAGGGGGCAGCTGACTGGGAGGTGCCAGTAAGCATCTGCCAGGTATATTGAGACTGTGTACGCCCCTTTTGGTAACAGGGTCCTGACGTGTTGAAGGGTTAACATCCTGAACTTGTTCTCGATGAATTTGTTGAGTGGCGACAAGTCCAGAATGACACTGAGTTTGTCCGAGTCCTTCTTGGGAACACAGAACAGCCTTCCCTGGAATTTGATGGACTTTGCTTTCCTTATAACTTTCTTGTTCAAGAGTTCTAAGGTATATTCTTCCAATAAGGGGGTGGAGTGTTGGAAGAATTGAGGAAATGAAGGTGGAGATCTGTTCCATTTCCATCCTCGTCCATTTTTTATTAGGCTGTGGGCCCAGGGATCGAAGGTCCACTGATCCCGAAAGTGTTGGAGTCTCCCTCCTACCTGTAGCATATCATTGCTTAGGTGGTCCGGAGGGCTTGCCACCCTGACCGCGCTCTCCCCTGACTAGTGAGGGGTGTCTTGAGGAGCCCCATCGAGATCCTCTTCCTTTCGGACGAAAGGTAGTAGTGTGCCTCTCAAACCCTGGGTTGAAAGCTGGTGACTGGGCAACCAGCTGTTGAGGCACCATTTGGAAGGTGGTCTGTGGCCGAGAGACCACTTGGGGCATCGCGGTCATGGTGACCGTGGGATGTTGCCGAGTAGGCCGAGAAGGTAGTCTTGGCTTCTTTGTCTTCCTCTTGGGTTGGGGACCAGCATCCGGGGAAGACTTCCTTTTTAAGGAGATGCCCCACTTTTGGAGAAGGTTCCTTTTCTCTACTACCTCTTGGACCACTTCTTTAGGGAAGAGGTCCTTACCCCAGATACTGGAAGTAATCAGCTTCCTGGGTTCGTGTTTCACCGTTGCACCAGCAAACACGAACTCCCTACAGGCTCTCCTGGCCTTCACGAAGGCGTACAGGTCCTTTACGAGGGTGGCCATGTGCATCTTGGCCAGGACCGTGAGCATATCTGGGGTGCTGTTGTAGCCTGCACACATCTCTATGCAGTTCTGGAGGGAAAGAGACGCGGCTAGCCTCTCCTTTGTCTCTTGCTCCCTTCGCAAGAGAAAGTCCGATAGCTTCAGTAGGTTCTCGCTGAACTGCTGTCCCGCGATATCTGCGTCAAGCTTTCCTACTGAGAAGGTTAGGTGGACCTCCTTCCATTCCTTCTCATCTGTGGGTAAGGCCAGAGACAAAGGCCTACACTCCTCTAGTGTAGGGCATGGTTTGCCTGCCTCAACTGCCTTGAGGACACTCTGAAAAGCCTTTGACGTGAAGGGGAAGGCTCTCGAAGAAGGAGCAAGAAAGGTAGGGTGTTTCTTGCTCAGTGCAGAAACTCGCGAGTTAGTATATCCTTCCTTCTTCAGGCTACTCGTCAAGAGAGCCTGTGCCTTGTTGTGGTCGAATACCATGACCTCCTTTGGTTCCGTCTCTTTTTTCGACGCTGGTTCACGCTTCAGCCGGATGAAGCACTCCGGGTAAGCGTTAAAGTTAGGCCAGAACTCAATGTCATCCAGGTGGACGGCTCCCAGCTTCTCTGAGATGTAGAGTTTGCCATTAGTGATAGGCATAAACTCCGCATACCTCCAGGGATTGGTCTCGGAGCAGGGTGGCAGGACCTTCACTCTGGGTCGCTTGTAAGACCCTCGGGAGGTGACGATCCGAGTCACTTCATGAAACTCTCTTGTCATCTTTTCTTGCAAACCTACGTTCTCCTTAAGTAGGTTTTCCATTAGGGTGGTAATGTGGGCCAAGACTGCATGACCCATCGCGTCTAATGGAGGGGTAGAAGCCGAAGACGTAGACGGTGTCGACTCTGCTGCCGGCACAGGCAGAAGGGGCTCCTTCGCTTCTGTCGAGTCGTAGTATTCACTTCCTCTGGGTGGTAGAGTAGACTCTTCTTCAGGATCGTCTCGAAGAAGATTCTTCTGCGTGTCCGTGGACACTTCAGACATCTTTTCCTCTTGGTGGATGTCCATGCCTTGCATGGCTTCACTAACGTCAGCCTCGACTGCGATCTGGATGCAGGGAGGCCCTGGTCGTGCCTGGGGTACGACGGCATCAGCTGTTGCCTTCGGGAACAGCAAGCTTCGCATCCTATCGTTGGGGAGGTACGGTCCAGGAGAGTTCTTTTGGAACCCTCGTACCCATTTCTGAAGCTTCTCGCGTGCTGCCTCCCTCGACTCTGTCGACTTGGGGTCGCCGAAACCCTCGGTTACCAAGGCTGAGCAGACGTTACAGTCCTTGGGGTCCCAATACCTCAAGGTTTCGGTTGTCACTACGTCACTACGCAGGCGGCATGAGACCTGCACATAGTGTGACCACAAAAGTTCCTACTTTTGTGGTTACAGTACATAACCTCACACTTCACTTTCTGGTCCTCCTGTAAAGAAAGGAAATTGAAAGGAGTATGTGGTAATTTATCACACTTGATAAATTAATAAAATGTCATGCATTAATTTTTGGTATTGTCTTAATCATTATAGCTTAGGATAGTAAGCTAGAAAGGAAATAGGAAAGACCCATACTTGTGCCTCCTGTCCAGCCAATTGCTGTGACCTCCCCCAATATCAATATTATAATTAACTTATTAAAGGAAAACCAAAGGAGAAGGGTTCTAACTTCTAGAGTTAGAATTAGTGTATACTAGCACTAACCCTTCCATAAAAGTATTAATATTGTGGGTTAAAATATGATCTGATGACTATGATTCATCAGTGCATTGAAGGAATACTTCACTTCAATATATGATTGGTCTCAACAATGGACTGTGAAAGGATGCACAGGGTATGTGTGTAGTTTTCTGCCTGCAGTATGTACTATACTGCAGAAATACTGGCTACTGTATAAGCATATACTGTAGTTCAGCCGGCATGACAGATAGAGAAAGTGTGGAGAGAAGGGCTACCTTATTAATATAGTTTAGTACAATAAATAAGGGTGTAGGTACTACTGTCCCTACTGCCTTCTTCCAGAATGAGGGTTCAAATGGAAGGGGGGAATGAATCATTCTAGCTTCCACCCAGCCACAAGATCTGTTGCCGGCCACTGCCGGTTTCAGGGATGTGGATGGCAGTCCAAGGGAGGACTGAAGAACACTCAAAGACATTAGGGTCTCTCACCGGCAGCCGTCATGGCCGGCACAACCTTTCCCGGAGCCTGCATCCGTAGGGGGGGGAAAGGTCAGAACGGCTATCAAGCCGCCTATGTAGGAGCCTGGCCGGCACCACAGTCCATCCAGCAAGCGGGGAGATTGTAGGACACCGGCCAAAGACATGCGATGGCTAGGCTATCGCTAAAGGACAGAGAGGGGCAGGAAAGGGTGTTGTGTGTTGTGTTGGGAGGCGGCGGCAGGATTGCCGGCCATTTCCAGTCACAATCAGAAACATCGTTTCAATATCAGCGCCGTCCTGGGCGGCAGAAGAATATGGATTTTTCAGCCCAGGACCTTGCCGAAACAAGACTTGTCTTCTAGACCGCAAGGGAGAAGGTGGCGGCGTTGTACTACCACTTCGGATGCGGGCTAGGGAAGCTAGGCTTCCTATGCCTGACTATTCCCCCGGCAGCCGAGTTGTCGGCATAATGACTGAATACTCTATGAGTTAATGTCGTAATACCAAGCCGGGATACTTGCCGGCAAGGGGGAAGACAGAAAAACACTAGCCTAGTCAAGTTGGAGTATACTACTCTATGGCAAGACCAAGATAGGGTTGTCGCCTAATGGCGACACTCAGAGGGAAGGAAGGGTTTACCCTTAAATCTCTGAAAGAGATGAGTGTCAAATTATATAATTTCTGGGTCGACCTGTGTTCGCCGGTGAAAAGGTCCTTCTTGTCACTTTTCTGATATAAATAGTTTCCAAAAATATACCAGAGAAAGTTTAAGCATTGGAATGCAGAGGTTATTACCCTCGCGCGAGCACCCCTACTATTCACAGGTCGTCTTCCATTTAGAATATTCCTTCGACAATATATACATGTGGGGTGCGCCGTAACAGCGGTCTCCACCTCACCAGTCTGGACCACCCCACCAACGCCCGACACGAGCGCCATCTGATATCCTTCTTTTTGGACTCGTGAGCGTTGTACTCTTTGTTTTGTGCTCGTTCATTTTGCCCTCTTTTTGGACCCTTTTTGAGATGGCTGAGGCTCTACTTTCCCCTGCGCCAATGTTAAGTACCCTAAATTCTGTTTTCGATAAAAGTTATAGAATTTTACTAATTACCCGCGTTTTAGCGTTTTTTTGTTAGCGCGGAGTTTTGGCCATGTGCGGCCATCTAGAGCATACACAAGCATGTTTTGTTTTTGATCTACCTTGTTTTGTATGATTCAGGGTTGCCCCCTTTTTTGTTAGGTTCGAATTATTTACCCCTTTTTTACAGTTTATTATCAATGTAAACATGCTTTGACGCTTCCGAGTCCCGTATTTGTAATTTTGGTATAGTCTTTTATGCGAGGAAGAGAGCCCCTACTTGGCCGGTGTGGTGTTTATTCATATATTTTGCTTCGTTTAGCGTTGAAAAGGATTTGATTCCTCTTTCCGTCCTGGCCTTTTAGTTCTCCCTTCCTCGCTTATTTTAATTTTATTTTGCCTATCCCATATTATTGTCTGTACTTGTATATTTTAATGTTTTGTGAGAGTGACGGGTTTCGTTCCCATAGAATTCAGACTTTATTCAATTTTTCTAGTGTGAAAAGAGGCTTTTCATTTGCCTTATATGTAGCCTATTTAGAGTTTTGATATAATCTCTAATGTACTTTACTGAAGGGAGGCTGGAGTATTCCCCCTCTTTTGACTTTATTTATAAGTACTTGCTAACCTGCCTAATGTACGTAGGCTACATGCTATTTTAAAGAAATTTTCATCTCCGAAGAAAGGCTGGAATACTCCCCCTCTTTTTATCTGCCTTATCAAGTATTTTATAAATTTGGCTACATTTTATAAGGTTATTCTGCTTACACGCTACTATACTCTCGTTAACAAATTGTTTTATTCAAGTGATAGTTTTCATTTATGTTTTGTGTTAGAGCCAGTTCTTTGTACCATATTCTGACATAGGTTAGGAACTCCCTTATGGCCAGCCCTCGGGCCGCCATTTACTTTCCTACCCTTTCTCCCCCTACCCTTAGTCCCTCCCCTTCTTCCTCCGCTATGGCTTGGGGAAGATAAGGGACAGTACAGAAGAGTGCGTAATTCGTTGGAATTGCTTTACGGAGCTCTATCGCCGGAGCTCTGCCGATGGAACTCCATCGGCATAGAAGTTTGGTTTAGGAACGTTATGGATATTCTTACATCCTATAAGTTACTAATTATGATCTCCGGTGATACCTATGACGATTGGGAGCACCTCCCCTTGACAGGCTATCCGGTTAATTGATATGGTACTCGTACTGGCTCTGGTATTATTTACTCCGTTGATCTGGTTTCACCGGAGATTCATGGTACTAATAATAATAGATTCATCGAAACAAAATGTTTAACTACCGTCTTACTGCTCGTTTGGTTAGTATATCAATACTCTGGCGCTCACCGGACCCCCGGGGCGCAACGGAGTAAAATAATGAATCCTATTTATCAATCTTACAAGTACTCATATGACATACGGTACACTCTCTCCTTTTATGGTGGTGACTTGCTCCGGCGGGTCTTCCACATACATGTCAGGTTAAGACTACTTGCATGCCCCATTAATTTAAGTTTAGATTAATTTTTCAAGTAAGGAGGTGGTGTACTTATTGAAAATATATTACAGAAAGCCCGCTGCGCCTTCAAAGGTTGTTCAGCAGCCTTCATCGATCCGGTGGGCCATGACGTCTGTCGGTCGCACGCCCATTGTGTGATTTCCTTTGCCTTAGAGGAGAACCAGACCCCTTACCTGGTTTGGTTCCCGGAATCATGCTCACTGTGTTTTGGGATGATTTCGATTTTATTGAATGATGAGGTAAGATTCAGAAAACGGAGGTTCATACACACGTTTTCTAGATATGCTGATATGGACATAGACCTATTTTAAGTTCTACTCGGTATGAGTTTTATAATCCTACCCCCTCTTTCAGGCGGACGAGGAGAATTTGACGACAACCAAAACAAGTCTTCGGCAGTGGGTCTCCGGTTTTGGCCGTAACGCTCCCCAAGGTTGCCCTTACGTTCTGGATGGCGACCTTGTATCCCGTTTGTTTCCTGGTTCCCCGTCGGCGGCTGTGGAGAAAGGAGTAGCTGCCCCCATAATAGAAGCCATTTGAGCTGCAATGGCTCCAACCCCAGAAGACCAGCAACTGACGGGAGACGTGGCTGCTTTGGACATCCATCTTGAGCCGATGGATGAGCAGGTTAGTGGTGCAGAGGATACGGCAAGATCTTTTCTTTCTCCTACTCCTTCTTCCTCTTCTTCTTTCTTAGGCTTTGACAAGCCCGCTGCGTCACCTTGGGAAGGAGCTAGGTCAGTCCGAGCCAAGGTCAAGCCCTTAAAGACATCAAAGTCTTCATCTAAGGCTTTGAAATCAACTCCGTCGGCGGCGACAGCGTTGTCTCCGGTCTCTAGGCCATCGACTTCGTCTGATTCATCGCTAGCTGCCAAGGTTCCTCCTCCTACTAAAGGACAGAGGGGTAAACCACTAAGTCCAAGACGACGGAGCTTGAAAAACAAACTGATCTTCTAGCGGACAGGCTGCTGTCCAGAGTCAGAGATGTAGTGGACGAAAGGCTGGATGAGAGGATGTACTCTCTTACTCCGGCCCCCACTACAGACACACAATCGGTTTCTGATTTAGTGGCGGAGCAGTTAAAGCCAATCAAAGATATGATTGCAGGACTGCTCCACTCCGGAACTCAAGCATCTCCGTCGGCAGTTCCGGATGCCTCAAAGCTTCCGCCATTCGATAAGAACAATCCTTGGCGGTTTGCCCTCCATGCTCCTTACTTGGACGGCACTCTTACCATTGAAGGACTGGGTACTCAGCCTTTATCGGACCTCGAGTTCTATCCAGAAGATCTCCGGTTCCCTTTCAACGGCTTCGTTCGGTTAACGGAGAATGCCTTGGTCAGGATGGACAAAGTTCCTAAGGAAACGGTAATTTTTCCTAAGGAACAAGCCCAAGCTGTCTGGGCCCGTACTTTGTCAGACTGGGGTTGTGCGAATACTAAGTTGACACCGCACAAGGGGTCGTATACTATATTTACGACTCCCCAAGATATCCCCTCTCCGTTTACGGATAAGGTTACGGAGCTAACGCTCCAAGCAGCACATGAGGATCTGCCAATGCCAACCCTCAAAGAGACGGATGCTACCTCCCTCTTCATGCCTGCCACTAGGGAATTCTGGCATGATGCTCCGTCAACCTTCACGGTTGGGAAACTGGACCCAGACTGTGCTTCCTCTTTGTTTTCAGAGAAATTACCTAAACTGCAGGAAAACTTGCTCAAAGCTGAATTTGAAGCAAGATCGAGGTTGGCCAGATCCGTCAACGCAGTGACATCACTAGAGTTGGTAGCTTCAATTTATAAAGGAGAACAGATCTTCAAGGTTCTGGCAAAGAGTCTGTTACAGACTTACCAGCTAGATCTCCATGAGTTCGCTACAGCCAGGAAGAGCTGCAGGAAATATGTATTGGCGGAGGCGTCTATTAAGCACGAGCCTAATAGACTAATTAAGGCTTCTTTTTGGTGCCAATATGATTAGAGTGGTTCGAGTGTAAGCTGAACCCGCTTGATGGGACCAAAGGTATTTTAAGGAAAAAATCATCCCCACTTTAATCATAATAGCAAGCCAACCAGACAGAATGCTAATAGTCCTATCTCTATGAAACAAGCTCACACCTGGAACCTGAGGGACAAATTCTTCTTTGAAAATAGTTCTGTGCACCAATATGGGAACACTGAGACTCTTTTGATCCAAACATTATCGGGTAGTTGGGTACACCATCACAGCTCCAATAATTAGTTTTGAAAAACATCAATCCCTACAACTTGACTCCAATTATTAAAAATGTAGAATTTATTTAAAGGTGAGCACATTTTGTGGTTATTAAAAAAAATGTCTGAAAGAGCTCTGATGAGATTGTTTATTTCAATTTAATATTTTTAATATTTTGTTCAGTAATGCACAATACCCATAAACACTTTTATAAAGATATAAATAAATATATGTACAGTGTGTATTAATTAGTATTGTGTTTGATTTCTCGAATCCCTTGTCCTTAAGTCATCACAAAAATCTGACACAATCAAGAGAACAAAGGCATTGAGTGCAGTGTCAATGACGGCTAGAGGGGGAAGAGAAGAAGCTGGTTGATCACACCCTGCTTTATAAAGGAAGCTTCATTTTCAAAGTGATCCATTGAGTAGCATCCACCAATCTCAAAAAGACTGTACAAGGAGATGAGGCAGCAACATACAGCACAGATGGAGGAAACTGAAGTATCAAAGGTAGAAGAATGTGTGAAGAAGAGAGGAGCATTCATCAGTCCTAAAAATTTACAAAATAAAGTGACACTGCCATGATAGATACTGTTGGAAGAAGTTTGCTCCTTGACAAAGCCACTAGAAAGGGACACTAAAAACAGAGTCTGGAGATATCCAAATGGCTTCTGTATATAAAACTTGTATAAGATCTTGTGTTAACAGGAGCCAAAAGACTATGGGCTAACTCTATCAGCTTGCAGATTATTCTAAAACTGATATCAATGAAAAAAATTGAGTTTTACCAAAGGCTTGTTTTACAAAAGTAAAAATGTTCTCTCATTCCAAAACAGGCCTCAGGACTGGTAACATATCAGATAAAGTGTGAATCAGATACTTGATCAATTCCAAACACAACTGCTCTATGCGTTTATGACAAAACTAGCAAAAAACACCAACTTCATTAGTACCACAAGTAAAAGTACAATCCTAAAAGTTAAGAAATCAAGCATTTGATTAACATCAGGGAGTCTAGTAACTTCTCTTTCATAGTAGAGAACATTCCTCCTACAATTGAATTGGCATACGATAGGATTTCCAATAAATGGCAGACATTTTCTCATATAGTTATCGCTTCTCTGGTAAACCAAGCTATATAGCCTTAATTGAAGAAATGTCTCTTGGTCTATTCAAACACTAATTCGCATAATCAACTTGTTTAGATGAAACCAGCTAAATAAGTTTGTTAAAGTGACATCCAGTGAGGACATACCTAAGAAACCAACAATAAGTGTAATAAAGTTGATAAATACTTCTTAGAGAAAGCTTACTCAATATTGATCTTAGCCTTAAAATTTCCAATATCAGGAGGTTAAATCTTGTTTGAGTAGACTAGACTGATCGAACTAACATTGAAAAACAATGAGAATCTGTATGGATTATTGAGTCTTCTTTTCTGAATCTTCTTCAGCAACTGTGTTCAATAAGACAAGAAAGGAAATTAAACCTCTGAATTGTATTCTTTCTCTAGAAGGATATCCCGTTCCTCCTTAGGTATGTCCTGTAAAACTTCAACGAGGCAGGAACATTAGCCGTAGTATGTTTGTGAATTACTAAAGCCACTAAAATCCTCTACAATCCTTTACAATGACAAAAAAACTCGCTATCCTCTACACCCTAAAAAACTAGTGCAAGGAACAAAAGGGATGGAAGGATTAGTAATAATACCTGCATTTTGGTTTCTAAATTGTCCTACACTATCAGTACGCCACATATTGCTAGATCTCTGTCAACTAAAGGTACTCTTGGTGAATTGGAATGTGTAAGTGAATCCTTGAAAGTATGTGATTGGTCAATCCAAAATCTTTTTTGTGCCAACAGAATGTTTGCCAAACCAAAAACCAGAATATGGCACATTAAAGAAAACAAAATAAAAATTATCCTAAAAGGAACTCTTAAATGCACTTGCAGTCGTGACTTAATCTTTTAATACACACTATGAGAGTATGGGATAAATCCAAAGTTTGATTGGCTGAAGAAGGTTCTCTAAAAGACATTAGAACCACAAAATCAAACCTCTGTTCTTGGACAAAATAAGGGAAAAGAAATGAAGTTTTCTCTGAAGGAATTGATTATCTTTGGGTATCTTAATAACAATAGGATCAATCAACTTAAGAGACTTTATTTTCAATACCTAGAGCCAAATTATTAAACAAATGTAGGTTATGGGGAATTGTGGGATAGGTTATGCTAGTGGGATCACTTGTAGCCAACATGGGAGAAGAGGAAAAGGATATGATATCAGTTTATGCAACAGTAGAAGAGAGAAGAGTAATCAGAAATAACAAGAACAGAAGAATCTAATAGAAAAAGTGTTACTGCATAAATGAGGTAAACTGATTGAATCCCAGAAATTTCAGTCCTTTCATCCAAAAGCTCACTTTGTTTAGGCTAGTGGCAATATGTGTACCCAACAAGGGAGGATAGGAAAAGCATATGCTATCAGCTTATGAAACATAAGGAAAAGAATCAGAAATAATAAGAGAAGTATAATAGAAAAACTTTCATAAAATCAGAAAATTATTCCATAAGAGAAACAAATAGTTATTTAATACCAGCAATTTCAGTCCTTACAACTAAATTTTCACCTTGTACTTGAACACTAAACATCACAACCAGCCTCCACAGTACTAAAAGAAGAAAAAGGAACAATAGCCTGAACTGAATTTTCCCTTGTTGCACAACTCCTTTCTTAAGCTTCTCTTTTTTATCATAAACTTTACTAGCCACCAATTTTTATATGATATTCTGTAATTTCTCCATCTGAGCAACTGGAGCATTCCAAACTTTTGTATAGTTCACATACTTAATCCCCTACACATGGTACATAGGGTAGGAATGACTGTCTTCAAATACTACCGCTAGGGAGTTATGGGGTCCTTTGACTAGTCAGACAGTACTACATTGGATCCTTCTCTCTGGTTACAGTTCACTTTCCCTTTGCCTACACAAGCACCGAATAGTCTGGCCTATTCTTTATAGATTCTCCTCTGTCCTCATACACCTGGCAACACTGAGAATATCAAACAATTCTTCTTCACCCAAGGGGTTAACTACTGGACTGTAATTGTTCAGTGGCTACTTTTCTCTTGATAGTGGTAGAAGAGACACTTTAGCTATGGTAAGAAGCTCTTCTAGGAGGACACTCCAAAATCAAACCATTGTTCTCTAGTCTTTGGTAGTGGCATAGCCTCTGTACCATGGTCTTCCACTGTCTTGGGTTAGAGTTCTCTTGCATGTGGGTACAATCGTGTACACTATTCTATTTAATTTTTCTTCTTGTTTTGTTTAAGTTTATATGAGAAATATTTATATCAATGTTGTTACTGTTCTGAAAATATTTTATTTTCCTTGTGTCTTTTCCTCATTGGGCTATTTTCCCTGTTGGGGCCCCTGGGCTTATAGTATCCTTCTTTTCAAACTAGGGTTGTAGCTTAGCAGTAATAACAATATTAATAGATTATTTGACAAAAAAGCATTTTAAAATAAAATTATCTAACCACTGTACGACTGAACTAAGCACTATGTATATACATAAAAAAATTCAAAAAAATTAGGGAGACAAAATGAAGGTCCTATCAATCAGCCTAAATATAAGTATGATAACACACTGGTTGATACCCCAGAGAGGAAGGGTATGGAGTGAATAGAGAGAGAGAGAGAGAGAGAGAGAGAGAGAGAGAGAGAGAGAGAGAGAGAGAGAGAGAGAGAGAGAGACATAATATATATATATATATATATATATATATATATATATATATATATATATATATATATATATATATATATATATATATATATATATATATATAAATATATATAAATATATATATATGGAATATATATATATGTATATATATATATATATATATATATATATATATATATATATATATATACACACACTGGAACCTCTACACACGAACGTATCTACATCCGAATTTTCCAACACCCGAAGTAAAATTCAAGCAACTTTTCGACTTTACACCCGAATTTTATTTCGACACACGAAGTAAGCAATTTTCGTCGTACCGGTTGTATCCGAATTTTTCGACACGCGAAGTACAATTCGAACACGTTCCTACTCTACACCCAAGTAAACAATACAGTACCCGTACGCGTAGATGGTACTCATAGCGCCGGATGTATTTTTTATTTCCGCCGATAGAAGGCAGCACTTCGACCTCGTAGGGACCCTCAATTAGCGTGGCTTGGGTCATTCCTCTGTTCTTGTTGGCTTCGTGTGGTTGTGCCCTGTGCGTTCTGCTATTAACTGAGTTTAAATCGTGATTTTTTACGTTTATCCTTTTACGGTTTTTTACGTAAATCATGGGTCCTAAAAGGCTTAGTTTCGCAAGTGGTAGTGGTAGTGGTGAGAAAAGGAAGAAGGAAATGCTTTCTTTAAAAGTAAAGCAAGAAATTATTGAAAAGCATGAGTGAACTTGCAGAAGAATATGGCCGAAATATGTCGACGATCTCGACAATCTTGAAACAGAAAGAAGCCATTAAAGCAGTAAAACCTTCTAAGGGGATCACCATCATTTCAAAACGTTGTAGCCCTGTCATAGAAGAGATGGAATGACTTCTGCTAATCTGGATCAAGGACAGAGAGATCGTTGGCGACACCATCACTGAAACTATCATCTGCGAGAAGGCGCATGCCATCTTCACTGACTTGAAGGAAGCGAGCTCTGGGGGTGATGCTGGGGAGAGTTCAACCGAACTTCCTCAGACGATTTCAAGGCATCTCGTGGCTGGTTTGAAAAATTTAAGGAACGGTCCAGGATTCATTCAGTTGTTCGCCACGGAGAGGCTGCTAGTGCAGACACAAAGGCTGCAGCTGACTTTGTGAAGAGCTTTGAAAGGACCGTGCAGGAAGAAGGCTACGTAGAGCAGCAGGTGTTTAATTGTGATGAAACTGGGCTGTTTTGAAAGAAGATGCCCAGTCGAACCTACATCACCGCCGAAGAGAAGAAATTGCCTGGGCATAAGCCAATGAAGGATCGGTTGACTCTTGCCCTATGTGCCAACGCTAGCGGGGACTTTAAAGTCAAGCCCTTACTGGTTTACCATTCGGAGAACCCTAGGGCCTTTAAGACACAGAATGTGGATAAGGACCAGCTTCATGTTTTCTGGCAATCCAACTTGAAGGCCTGGGTCACTAGGCAGTTCTTTGTCCAATGGGTTAACCAAGTTTTTGGTCCTTCTGTGAAGAAGTATCTTCATGAGCAGAAATTGCCTTTAAAGTGCCTGCTATGCCTTGACAATGCACCCGCTCACCCCCCGGGACTTGAAGATGATATCTTCGAAGAATTCAAGTTCATAAAGTTGCTGTATCTTCCACTGAATACCACCTCTATCCTCCAGCCCATAGACCAGCAAGTCATCTCGAACTTCAAGAAGCTCTACACCAAGCACCTATTCAAGCAGTGCTTTAATGTCATGCAAAGCACAAACTTAACTTTGCGTGAATTTTGGAAAAGCCACTTTAACATCGTGCACTGCTTGAAGATCATAGATCAGGCTTGGGTGGGATTAACTCGACGAACCCTTAATTCTCCC
This sequence comes from Palaemon carinicauda, assembly GCF_036898095.1. Lineage (NCBI taxonomy): Eukaryota > Metazoa > Arthropoda > Malacostraca > Decapoda > Palaemonidae > Palaemon > Palaemon carinicauda. The sequence continues at coordinate 136,671,257 of NC_090725.1, read as the reverse complement.
TGGAAGAAGCTGTGGCCTGATGCAGTATCTCCCCGAGATTTCGAGGGTTTTGACCCCGAACCTGATCCCGTGATGGGTGCAGCGGAAGACGTAGAGGAAATCGTCTCCCTTGGCAAGTCCATGGGTCTAGAGGTCGACGCAGATGACATCACGGAACTCTTCGCCGAACATCACAACAAACTTACTACAGAGGAGCTCAAGGAACTCCAAGCTATGTTTGAGCACATGAGTGATGACAAGGAAGGGATCGAGGAGGTAGAACATGTGTTAGGTTCGGCGCAAATAAAAGAGGTGTTAGGAAAATATCAAGACGTGGTCCGATGACAAATACCATCCAGAAAAATTTCAGGTTTGTTGTGTAGTTGCGCAGTTCGATGATGTTTGCCTAACTCATTTTCGAAACATTCTGAAAAGCTGTACCAAGCAACTTTCTATCGATAGCTTCTTTAAAAAACTACGAAGCGAACTCGTGGTGAAGAGGAAGGAAGTGGTTCAAAGAAAACGGCAAAGAGTGAAGAGAAAAAAATTCAATCAATTTTAAGTGTAGAGAGTGAAAGTGATTAAAATTAATCATCAAAAAGAAAAAAAGAAAATGTAAAAAAAATATAAAATATATATATAAAAAAAAATAAGCTAAGTTAGGTTAAAGTTCACTTGGTATAAGTTAGAATAAGTTACGGTAGTGTACGTTTATCATAGTCACCCTCTCTACCTCCTCGCCACCCGTCCGTCTCCTCTCTGCGTAGCAAGACCGACACCTGCGCTGGACTTTCTAAGGTAAAGTGACGCTAAAAACCTGTTTCTTATTTATTATTTCTTTATAATTATTCTTCTATACATGTCTATTATCTAATTTAGAGTGCATATTGTCATGTGTAATTATGTGTAGTAATTTATTAAGGAGTTATCATAGGTTTTTGGGCTCAACCACGGATTAATCCTATTTCAATGTATTCTTATGGGAAAATTCGTTTCTACATACAAACATTTTCTACACCCGAAGTCGGTTGTGGAACGGATTAAATTCGTATGTAGAGGTACCACTGTATATATATATATATATATATATATATATATATATATATATATATATATATATATTATATATATATATATATATATATATATATATATATATATATATATATATATATATATATATATATATATATATATATATATATATATATATATATATATATATATATATATATATATATATATATATATATATATATATATAATATTACAGCTCATAAAAATTTAGAAAACAGAATAAGTCAATCTTAGCAAAGGCTGGTATCTGTGTGATAGCAAATTATCATTTGTTAACCCTTTAGGTAATGACAAAGCTAAAAAGAATTAAATTTTGATTTTTCTATATCTCTATTTGACTAGTGAAATTTATGTACAAAAAATACTGACGGTATAAAATTTTGTATTACTGTATAGACCAATCAATAACACAAGTAAAAAAAAAAAAAAACTTTAATATCCATCAATACTTTCAGATACATATAATGATCCCAAACATATAGAAAAAATGAAATTAACACATTGATAGTAAATTTCACATTGTGATACATAATATTGCAATAGCAAAGGACACAACAGCAAAACTGTAATATAAGACTGAAATACAGTATTTTCATGGTAAAGGAAATTTATAATTCCCTTTTGAAATAAATAAAACATTAAATATTACAGCAGTTAAGATTTTAAAACATAACTGAACATCCTCCCACAAGAAGAAAATGTAAAAGTGGAAAATTACTTAAAATTTAAAATATACTTACTGGCTATGGTTGTTAGATCAAGTAACTGGTTTTGCGGTAAGAGCGGAGGTAATTGTTTCAAATAATCTTTAAGAGCTGTAGCTGCAGCATTAACAGGGATATCTAGCTCTGTAAAGTTTACTGCATTATCTGAAAACAGAAGTTCATTTTATCTCAAAAGGATTAAAGCATCAACAGAATTCATTGTAAATCTATAATCTGTAAAGAACCTGATCAATATAAGAAACTAATTCATCAGAAAATACAAAAAGGTTACAAAATATTTGAAATCTTTATAGTCAACTGGCTATAGACTGGATATTTTATTTAGATATAAATAGCACAGAAATGAGAGGCCATTTAGCACCCATATGCATCTAGTGTTAAAGTCTATCCTTATGCTATGAGGTAAAAGTTAAGGAATGAAGAAAGGAAGCAAGAACACTGGTTAAATAAATGGATAGAAAGCAAGTGCAGCTAAAGACCCAAGGAATAAAAGACCTTCAAGTGATGCTTAGACTACACTGTGTAAAGTGCTTTTTCAGCACTAACCCCCTGCAAGGTCAACTGGCAATGGTAGCATTACAGTGCACAAGTTCTACAATTTCATATGAAAATGTAATGGTCCTATGTCTGTATACTGAAAGTACAACTGGTAAACTATAAATATCCATAAAATGTGAGGTACTTACATAAAAAGTCTGAATTACGGAACAGTATGAATTGGAAAACACCTACCTAACACAAGCCAAAATCATTTTATATAATTGACCATTCAAAACTCTTAAGCAACCAAAGTTCCAGCTACCACTATGAGTACAAATACTTAAAATCTAATGTGCCTTCTCTTGAATCAAAACTAATAACATATATCCATGGAAGACAAAAGAAATGATAGGGAAAATCAATGTTGCTATACCAAATGATCAAAGAAATCCAAGAAAAACTTCCTGAAAGAAGCTGATCTTGAATATCCTTATTAAGCCTCTTGATAACACTATCATAATAATTATTACTTAATATTATTATTATTATTATTAAAAAATGCAATCTTAGCTGACAAAGCAGAAGGCTAAAAGCGCAAAGACACTAATTGGGAAATTAGCCCAACAAAGAAAAGAAACAGAAGTAAAGAATAAACTATAAAAAGGAATATCAAATTAAAGAAATTAAAATAAATAACTAAGTAAAACATTCAAGTAATGAATAAACTATAAAAGAGAAATAACAAGTTGAAAGAAATGAAAAAAAATAACCAAGTACTGTAAAACATTCAAGTAGTGAATAAAGTATAAAATGAGCTATATCAACCTGTTCTCAGTAAAAATATTGTCACAGCCAGAATAAAACTTCTACAATACAGTGTAGCATTGAGCCTTACTAAAGTAAAGGCAAGACTATTAGAATTAACTGCACACCTAGCAATACATAGTGGATGGTAACGAGTTGGAAGGTCTGAATGCAAATTATGGTGAATTACGAAAAAAAAATACACAGCATGTAAAAGGAGTTAACTGAATGATGGCATGTGAGATAAATATATAGGTCATGAACAAGAAATTTCATAGACTGTGTTTTTGCCCCAAAATTCAAGAAAATAGTTAGATACTGAAGACCAGATAGGACAACAACATTCCAAACGTGGCAGGATTGAAACAGGTCTCCTATATTCTTAAGACTCAATTCTTAAATGTAACTGAATATATAAAGTGAATTTATAATAAAGAATAACTCCATGAATACTAAATTCATTACCTATGATTAAACATTATTAATGAAAAGATCTGGGTGGTGAGGATTCATTATTTTAGACTTACTAACAATCATATATTGTGTTAGGGTTTAATTTTTTCCAAAAAAAAAATTCACTGTCACTGATTTTAGCTAGATCTCTATGATTCATCAACCAAAGGTTTACACTTGAGTGCTGGTATCAATGCAGAGAGAGTATCATCTGCATTAACAGTAACCTTGTTTTCAAGCCCAAACTACATATCATGCATATATAACAAAATTTAATTATAATACTAATAAATTCACCCACTCCCATCTGTTTAAAGTTTCAAAACAAGGGTATCATGATTAACATTGACAAAGGAAACACTAATGTCAAGTACAACCATATGAGAATTGTGGCCAGACTTAAGACATTTTTGTAGACCATTAAAAATTAAAAAGAACATCACAGGCACCAAGGCTTCAAAATTGGAAAGGAGGACTACTTCCAGAAAACAACAATAGATATTAAAAATATTAAATATTACAGTTGTAGAAAAGGAGCAATATTCAAATAGCTTAGAGCCAATATATGTATATTCACCTGAGAGAGGAACATTGCCAATTCACATTCGTTTAAAAAATAAAATTTCTAACTAAATTTGTTAAAACAAGATAACTTAGGAGCTGGGGATTTAACCGACTGTACAGAAAAATACAATTTGGGACTTCACTTCCATTGGCATAAAGATCAAGTGAAATATCCTTAATTTCATGAAACGGAAAAGCTAAATTAGTTGGTATAGATTCAGGAAAACAAGAATGAGGCAGAAAGTTTCTCATTTTCTGCTTACTGTCAAACACATCACCCTGAAGGATTGGCTTTCTCTTTGGTCAGTGAGTGATAGAACCTTTTGGTTTAAGCTGGCGAGGAATTGAAGGTTTTTTGTGGTCAAATTATTGTATTAATCATCAGCTGATGCATAAACACTCTGAGCAATAGCTCTTAACTCAATATAGCTATCTAATATCAAAAGATTGTTGCACTCTAAAAGGCATGAGATTAAAAGACCATCAAAGACTGTTCTCTAGGTCATGGGCCACCTCATGGCTGCTTAGCTACAAAGCTGACGTCTATTGGTGTGTGCAGTTTCTATTACTGTAGACAAAAGGTAGGAAATCATATTACTATAAGTATGACAACACACTGGTTGATACGAGAGAGAGAGAGAGAGAGAGAGAGAGAGAGAGAGAGAGAGAGAGAGAGAGAGAGAGAGAGAGAGAGAGATATATATATATATATATATATATATATATATATATATATATATATATATTGGTTCCTACCCTCCAGAGATAAGGTACTATCTTCAACTTATCTGGCCTCCCCTAACACTTACTAAGAGCTATTGAAATCATTGATTATAGAGCAGACATCAGAATTGAATACAAGATGCCAGATAGATTAGAATTGTGCCATGTATTTGGGCTACTGAAAGAACAAGTGGCATTACATAATTCTTCATCTGGTAAAATATACAGGGATTTGTTAAGTTTACTTTTAAATATGTTGATGGACTAATTTCTGACGGTGAGATACACTGGGTACACTTCCATACAACAGTGGCCATGAGGACAAAAAAGGATGCACATGAAATTTCAGGAAGGTTATGATAGAAAATAGTAAGGTAGAGTGCACATGATATGAATTTTAGGTTTATGGTGAAATTAAGACCTAATGTTTTAAGGTTTAGCAGTTAGGATATCTTGGATAAAGTCCTCTTCGATTTTCTAGCAACATACATGCTATCTAGTTTCATCTCCTTCAGGCTATCACAGAAGGGAAGATCATGCAAGTTGTCAACCTTCTTCCTGAATTTATAAAGTATGCATTCTAGCTGGTCTATTTTGCCCTAGTTAGTTGGGTATTCTTTGTATTAAATGTTTTAGTACCCAAACCAATTACTTACAATAACATCAGTTATGTAACTTATATAAACCATGTTTGGTTATCAGAAGGAAGATTACAGAACATTTTATGTGATCTTCTAATGAGAAGACAGAGGACCATCTCATTTCTTGATTTCTTCAAAATCTGTTTGAATTTGTCCCTACTGAAGGCTGCTTTCTTTGCGTTCAAGATAGATTACACGATCTAATCCCTTAGGAAATTTTACATTTTTTATGCATCAGATAAGGTTGAAAAAAGGATACAAATGGGTTTTGTAAGTTGTCAATATCATAAATAATCATTCTAACGAGATGATCGAGAAATGTTCCTTCTTAGACTTCCCTTATGGTATGTACCGGTTTTGATAATACTCTATAAATAAGCTGATACAGTAATTGGAGCATTCAATCCAAGAGATATTGGTGTAGAAAGACTCCCAAAGAAGCATATGCAGGGTATAAAGTGATATATCTAGTTAAAAGTCTAAGCAATGTGAAGATAAATTATCTTTCTTTGCTATGCAATTCTAGCATTCAGGCTATTGACTATTGATTTGCTGTAAGAAAAGCAGATCTCCCAGCCATGATGGTTTGTAAGCTGAAGTTAATTTTTAGTTACATGCTTGATTACTACTCTCCTCATGATTAAAAAAAAAGTATACTTTTCATTATTCTAATTGTTTTACATACATATTTTAAGCAAACAGATGTTTTACAAAACCTAGCCCCCTTGTTTGATGTGATTTAACTCCACAGAATGAATATACAAAAGGTTTCACTATTGATGTTGAACCAATTGTAGTACAGTATAGTCAGGCTCTGTATCCTCATAAACATTATTTTACTTTTTGATATTCAGACAAATCAGTGAAGTGACATCTAATATAGTATTTCTCCGATAGAATCCATGCCATCTATTTCTTAGTTACACAAATACCTCAAAAAGTGATACTAAAACCCAACTAAAATTATCTTTGTTATAAAAACATCCCAATAATGAAATTCAACATAAAATGGTAGAGTACAAAGAAATCCAATACTTGCCTTCCTTAAATTTAGTAGTAAGCTGCTCTACATGCACCTTATTGCCAGGAACTCTATATATACCCTCAGAATCAAGACCTTCCATTTCAATAAATACAACACATTTTTCCAGGAACAACGGTACAGGCTGCTCTGGACTTTGGACAAAGTCCTCCAAGGTGGGAGCAGGTGGTCCCTTTTGGGAGCCCTTTGTAGAACCCTTCGCTGCCTTCTTCTTCTCTCTTTCCTGAATAAAAAATAATTAAGATGTATTTCACAAAACATAAAACATTACAAAAATAATCCAGCAGACCTATATTCATTCATTTACTGCTCTCAAATTAAAGAAATCCTAAGAACCATGGAAAATTTTCCAAACATTCAGTAATATTAAAACAACTTTTATGATACAGGGGTGTTTAATTATTTACTAAATCACTTTGAAAAACTGTACAACAATTCTATAGTTCATATAATTTTAGACTTATCCATTACACAAATGTATTTAGCAATAAAAGTAACAATACTGTAATATAATTCTTTTGCTGAATATTTGTTGACATTTTTTGTGTTGGCTTTTTCTTGTGCCAGATCATAATTATATTTAAAGTGGATTTTACAATCAAGCATTAATATAAAAATATTACTTTATCTTGAATATAACTGCCTTTCTCAGAGCTTGAGATGTTTGGTAATTTAAAATGAAAGGACGATGAACAGTACAAATGAAAACAACTAGGAAATCATTGAAAAGGGGATAGATAAAGACCTCAAGGTAACAAGTGCAGAACAGAGAAGAATCAGAATCGAGTGACCTAATTTCACATCCAGTCTATATTGTAGATGGAAAAGAAAACATCAAATGTTTATGATGATAATTGTGATGATAAATTATTTAACATTAACTATATCAACTTAAGGGTTCATAGGATGAAAACTTAAGGGGCCGGAATGTCAATATATGGGGGTATAGGAAAAAAAACACAAAAACCTGAAAAAATTCACTGAGCTTCGTATGGCAATGGAGAATGCATTTACGATATATTTTGTCAAAATTCTTCTTACTTTCATAGTTACCGGGTAATTAGTAAAAGTAACTCAATAAACCATACACATTGTTCCCTGCAAGAAAATGCAGAATTTCTTCTGCTATTGTAAATTTTGATAATTATTACATTTTAATGTAAAAGAAATTGTGAACAATGGCATCTGTATAACTTCCACAAGTCGCATAAAATGTTTTTGTCCTTCAATCCTGCCACAATCCTAAGAGAGTACATGCCTGAGTTTGACCTCTGACATTAACTCATTTTTAAGTTTGTTTTTCTCGTTTTTGGCAAGAATTTTATCATTTCAAAGAGAAAAAGACAATTTCAACATCTTGCTAACATGAGGAAGAAGAAAATTCACTCTATTAGGGAGAGAGAGAGAGAGAGAGAGAGAGAGAGAGAGGAGAGAGAGAGAGAGAGAGAGAGAGAGAGAGAGAGAGAGAGAGAGAGAGAGAATTGTGTGGATGGAGAAGTGACGGCCTTGCCTGATATGAGCAAAAGCAGTAAGATATTGAGCAAAAGTTTCTTCTTTTATGAGTAAATTATGATAAATAACTTTGTTTTTGTTTATCAACATCCAAAAAGGAACATGAAATTCATAATTATTAGGATTTATTAATATTGTGTTTGTAAAAATACAAAGGAAAACTTTGAACGCCCTCTGACATTAACTGATTTTTAAGTTTGTTTTTCTCGTTTTCAGCAAGAATTTTATCATTTTAAAGAGTTAAAGACAATTTCAACATCTTGCTAACATAAGGAAGAAGAAAATATGCTCTACTAAAGAGTTCAGAGGAGGGTAATATTGATAGTGCGCAGAGAGAGAGAGAGAGAGAGAGAGAGAGAGAGAGAGAGAGAGAGAGAGCGCCTTGCCTCACAGGAGCCAAAAAAGCGAAATATTGAGCAAAAGGATCTTCATTTATGATTAAATTATGATAAATAACTTTTTCTTTTATTAATACCCAAAAAAAGAACATAAAATTCATAATAATCATGATTTATTAATATTGTCTTTGTAAAAATACAGTACTGTACAAGGAAATACTTTAAATGGCCTCAAAACTATATTTATGGACCTTCAAATTCAATAGTCTCCCTTAGTTTTAAAGATATAGCATTGAACTTTGATATATAACTTAGAAATACATTATAAAACAATGAAATGAAGCCCTTTTTTTCCAATTTTTTTTTCATATTTCTTTCCTTAATATTTTCCCCTGATTTTTAGGGTTTATTTTTTCCCATAATGAAAAAAATCATATCTGGCATAAAATTTACTTTTAGGAAAAAAAACTCTTCATATTATTGGAGGTCTACATCAGGTCTATATATGGTAGTAATCCCAGATCTTAGTAATAATTATCAAGACGGGATAGTATTTGAAAACCGCTAATTTTCAGGATAAATTGCCCTGGCGTCGCGAAACCGAAGGTCAGAGGCAAAAATCCTGTGCATTTCGAAGATGTTCTAAGTAACCTTATTAAGTGGAATGAATGTTGAAGTCCTGTCATTAAAAATCGGCATTAGACGGCAGGCCCCCTTAAGGGACCAAAGAACCTTACTCACACTTCATGTTGGGGGTTTCAATTCCCAAGACGGGCAAAACTGTTCTAAGCTCCTCGTCAAGGCTGATATTTCCCACAATGAAATATCAGTTCCCTTCAGTCAAAACACCTGGCTTAAGGCTGAGCAATAGCCTTTCTTCACCAAGATTGATACCCCAGAGGGGAGGGATCCAAGCTCTTCTGTCTGAGGTCTAGATATAGGCTACATAATAGACTTTTCCAGCAAAAATGAGAGCAGCTACAGTATTCGACAAAGGTAAATAAGGAGAATGGAGCTATTCGGCAATGGAGGATAAGTTGGAGAGTCAAGCTATTCGGTAAAGGAAAATAAGGAGAGCTGTAATTCATTGTAGAAAGACTCCGTCAACCAAAAAGCCCATCCAACAATGCATCTAGCAGAAGAAGGGTAGCTCTGCAGACACATACTGGAGGACCATCAGGATATCTGGATACAACCAAAAGTGTGACACTTAGGAGCTGTCAAAATACCTGAAACCACAATCGACCACAGACTGAGTAATTGGTATACCAGGTAAGTGGGCGGAGACTCTAAGGTATCTAGAGGAACTTGGTGGAAGGTGACCCGAATGCTGCAATCTTTCCTGGAATGGGAGAACAGCTTACTGGAAGTCGAAAAGGGAGGGAGGGAGGAGTTCAATGACTCCCCGCCAGCCACAAGGACCTTAACGAACAGAGACAATAAATAACATATAATAAAAACAATTAAATAAAAGCTTTAACGTGATTACCCCACGAACAAAAGTCTACGTAATAGCAGCCATTCCTTATAAGAAAGGATAGAAGACCCAAGCATGATACGGTACGTAACGAAGGGAAACACGCTGAAAGAATACCCAATACACAACCGAAATCTCCCCGGCCGACCGATGGCCAATCAGGGCGGCAGGGGAAAAAACCGGCTACGACAAGGCATGTAAAGGGAGCGTACTTGACTATAACCTCGACAGCTGTTCTCGGCTCAGACTAAGGGGAGGAGTCAGTAGGTATCCCGGGGGAGGGATGAGTAAGGGGGGGGGGGGTGGCTGGGGAACGAGAGGACTCGACCCGTAAGGCAAAACAGCTGACTCCAAAGTCTCTGAGAGACGTGAGGTAACCCTGGAGGGGGATGAGGGTATGGGGTGGCATACACCAATAGAGGGGAGGGGAGGAGCCAGCGAGAACTAGCCAATGGTGGGGCTCGGGGCGAACACGTGGGACCGAGAGCGGACAGGAGTACCAACCTGTCCGAACAGAACCACAAGATAAACAAAAACGGAATGATCATATAAGGATAATAGAATAATGTAAAAATAATGTTAACATGTAGAACTAGGTTATAAGGCATGCAAAAGCTAAAGGTAGTAAGAGAGGGACGCAGGTAATGGCAGGAAAAGAATAAATAATAAAGCCGAGCCCTCCAGCGCGGGTAGGTACCGAGCTGGACAGGGGGGCCAACATAACGGCTAGATCGGGTATGATGCCGATCGGTAGGATAACAAAAAACTATAGTAAAAAACTGCCAAGCGAGAGTCCCACTCGAACTAATAGCGTAACACTATCTAGGTGTAAAGAGTAATAAATCCTAGATTAAAAAACACCATAACACGATAACAAAAACCTTCCAGGTACTCGGCCTCGAAGGGTAGCAAGCAAGCTAAAACCTAAAGAAAAGTTCAAATAGCTATGATACGTGAGCAATAATATCAGTGGAGCAATGTGTTAATCGGTAAAAACTCCAGCGCAACAGGTTCAAAACGAATAACAATTAGTATAGAAGACTAATTGCAAGGCGTTAACGAGCCAAGGAGATAGCAAGGCCAACATGGCCGCCGCGTAGCGGGGCCATCGAGACTGAGAAAACACGAAAACTCAAATAATAATAAAAATAAGGGCAATGCTACCTCCAAGAGCTAAAAAATCATAGATCTAGTACTTAACTTGGATGAGGAATCTTGGGTATCCGACATCTTGCACTAGAACAGGAGTAATCCACCGAAAACACAGAGCCAAAAAGCACAACAAACGGTCGTAGTGAGGCTATGAAAAGGAGTGACGTAGTTGGCGTGGGTTGAGATGGTGGTAGTAGCTTTCAGTGGTGGGTGTTGAACGGCACCTAGCTGTTACAGGGATGTTGAAGAGGAGATATCTAAATGGCACGAGACCTCTGGTTGTGGTTTTACACGCCCCAATATTATACCGACACCTTTTTAGGTGAGCGAGCTGGGTTCAACCCTGGCATTCCTATGCAACTTTTTTCTCTGGTAATACATAGCAGTTATATACCTTAGAAATGATGCAAAAGGAGCATTTCACGGAGCGGCACAGGTGGAGCCCAGAAAAGGATTTTTGTCGATTAGATATGACTATAAGGTGATTATATAATGATGACTCAGCAGAGTATATTTACTGACTAGTGGTCAGCTGATGAAATGGCAATGCCGTATTTTAAGCCTTAGCCTATAATTCAACATAGATTTAAGCAAAGTACGAGTTAATTTTGTGTGTAGTACAAGTATTCAATTGAAACTATTTAAGGAAACCAGAATTTTTGTTTCTCCTGCTATACGTTTATTAGCAATGCATATTTTAAGGTTATCCTACAATTGAGCTTAGATTTAAGCAAGAAGTATAAGTTTATTTTGTGTGTAGTCCAAGTATTTAATAGAAGATTTTCAAGGAAACACATTTTTTTTCTCCTGCTATATGTATGTATTGTATCGCACTTCTGAGAGAGAGATACTCTGTTGCTATTGGTCTCTGCGCATATTTTCGATACAGTAGTGGCAGCTTGAGATCAGCTGATCACAGCTAAAATGGATTTATGCAGAGTATGAATTTGTTTTGTTGTATTTGACTAGCACTTTAAGGAAGAAACTTTCTTGTTGATCAAATATGACAATAAGATGATTACATAATAATGACTATATTTACTGTATTTTAACATAGGCTGACTTACAACCAGATCGGGTTACAACCAGTCAGTCATATCCAAAATCAGTCATAAGTCGACGAATACCTGTAGTTTACCTATTCCTGTTACCTTTCCTTCCTAATGCTCATACCGCCCAAAAGGGATGATGATGTTACTGAAGCACATGGTGACTAGTCTGGGAGTCTTGCCTAGGCATGCTTTCGCGGGGAGAGTAGTGCTGCACCAAAACGAAACTAAGGACTAGGGTTGGAGATGGGTTACAGTACAAGATACAACAGCTCACATTCCTGGTACCAATGATCAGTTCCATGACAGATTGAGTAAGAGCATTGCTGGTAAGGATAGAGGCATTTGCCCTTATCATTTTCCTGCTTCAGGACATTCCAGGGATACTTAACTTGACTTCTCGAGGAGCATTGAGAGGAGCTTACAATGCAAGACTTAAAGGAGTTGAGGCAAAGAAACATAACAAAGTTCAGGAACAGTTCTCTAGCGGCGAGGAGGAGTAGGATGACCCTATGACACTGGCAGAAATCAAGGAAGCTCTAGCTTACTACCAAAAAATGGTGGCTTTTTTCAAAAAGAGACATCAAAATGACTTTTGCCTGAGTCATTTCATGATCACTTTAAGAACCAGGAAAAAAAAAAGCTTCCTAATATAGTTATTTATTAAAGAGGCCTTCGATACTTGTAGGCCAAGAAGAAGCTGAAAGTGATAAAAAAAAAGAGGAAGTGATGAAGAAAATGATCAAATTTAGAAAATACAAAATGTAAAGTAAAAAAGATACAAAATTAGAATAAGACAAAAAAAAAAAAAAAAAAAAAAAAAAAAAATAATTTTAAGTTTATCATAAAGGTAAGTATTAATATTTTCTGCCATTTGTTAATGTGTTTCATAAAGTAAAGTTTCATGTTTTATACCATTTATGAATGTGTTTAGTAAACTTGAGTGTTCAAGTTTTCTGCCACTTGTTAATGTTTTCTGCAGTTTGTCATCCTCCTCTGCCATTTCTCTTTCGGACATTGCCTCATTCCAAATGTAAGGTTCCACATTTTTGTTATGGTATTTTCCATCTATCATTGCATTACTGTACTGTCTGTTTTAATCATACATTTAATTTACAGGTTATTAATGGTTAGGATTTTATTGAATAATCCAAATGGTTGTATTTTATTGTGTTTAGTACAATTTATCCTCACTATAAAAATTGAATGTGGTGTTTGTGTAAGGCTTTGAACAAATTAGGCTATTTACATGTAAAAGATGACTCAATGCGAAAAAAACCATAGTATGAAAGCCACTATGGAAACAATTAATTTTGTATTGTGAGGCACTATTGTACTTAAACACACAACTACAGTACTGTGCAGTATATGATTATACTAAGCATTTTATATGCTACTTATACTACTTTGTTTACTATTGTACGATGATTAAAATATAAGCAAAACACCTGCTATTTGATTCAATTGCTCATAATCATAACAAACAAACTGCTATTTGATTCAATTGTTCATAATCATAACAAAACGGCTGTTTTTTGTTTGGTTGTTATTGTGGTTGTACAGTATGCGTTCCCACAATGATTATAACATTACTAACAATTCCTTCATCATTATCTTTTGATCCTCTAACCCATTGATGTAAAAGATGGGATAAATACTACTGGGTTACTGTAGATGTCGGATTCCCTACAATACTGGGCTAGAGATGACACCGACACATCAAGAATTGCATCATGCTAAAAGATTGCTGCGTAGAGCTTCATATGAAAATGGTTAATGGTCGTTGTATAAAATATGTACACTTAGTCAATCTTAAATTGTATACATATTATACAGTACAGAATTACAGTAATGTTCTTTATTGTAAATGTAGGCTATGTATGCTGCAAATCAAGTTGTCTGAATGAAAACAGCAAACACTTACAGTAGAGTTAAGTTTTACTGTCGCGATAGTAGTACAATACAGTAATATACACTGCAGTATCAGCGAGTGCTATTACAGTATTACCAGATAGGAAAAACTATACTGTGATAGAAACAATATTAGGCAGAAGGCAATGGGCAGTGAGTTGTTAAGTTTCGAGTTATTCCACCCTAGGGCACCAAAGATATGCAAATTCCTACATTTCGTGCCTGTCTCTGTTACCTAACCCTTGCGAAGAGAGGGGGCTGACTGTATAAATACCTTCTCTCTCTCTCTGTGAGGTGTCATACAATACTGTCTATAAATATAGCAGGAGAAAAGAAAAACTTTTGTTTCCTTAAAAAGTATCAATTAAATACTACACACAAAATAAAGTTGGACTTTCCGTAAATTTATGTACGATCATAAGTTAAAGTTTAAAAAATGGCTTCGACTTCATCAGCTGATATCTAATTTTAGCAGAAAACAAAATGTTAATGTACTGAAAGAAGTCTAAAATAATCCTGGTTTTGGACGTTAACTGAACTTCATTTAAGAATTTTTGTACATTTGTTTTTTCAATTTTGCCTGTTGTCAGCTGATCTTAACACAATTGTATCGAGAATACGCCTATATATGCTATAATTATGCATTATTATTTGCTGATTTCCAAGTATTTGATTTTCACTTTTTGACTTGCATACTTTGGCAATTTTTCATACACTGCTGAAGAGTACAGTATTATTTGCTTATTTCTAATGTTAAATTTCACATTTTAATTTGCGCTTTTAACCATTACGCTGTATTTGACGATTTGTAACTAAATCTTACATCTTAATTTGTGTTCTCTGATGGTAATTAATGCCGATTTCCAATGCTAAACTTAGACTTGCACTTTTTAACATTCAGCTGTATGGCCATTTATAACTCTTAAATTTCTTGTTTTGACGATGATATGACCACATGTCGTCACCAGACATACCAGTTATGGTCGAGGTGGTAGAATCAATCAGTCGTAAGGAGACATGTCTTCACAGGAGAAAACACAATCAGCATATTTCCGTGAGACATAACATCAGAAAAAGCGAGAGGGAAACTCACACTCATGAATGAAAGATCTAATAGCTCATACACTCACCCCTCGTTAGGCCTACACATTTGGTACAGTATTCCCTCACCATTTTGCGGCTCATGTTTCGCAGCCTCAGTGCATTGCCGGTTTTTAAATATATATGCATAATTTCTGCTGAATCATGCAAATCCATGACACGAAAAAAGTGTAAATTCTGGAAGAAACAGAGAGTCGTGACACACCACTTTTTACTCAATTGAGATCTTATATGGCATGTTATTGGTTAAAGGTTAAAGGTGTCTGGATTCAGTTCCAGTTCTACCAGAATAGATGCTCACCAGAAGGGAGTCACCCAATAGGAGCATAGAGATTTGTATCCTAGGAGATGATTAGCCATGGAGCCAGCTCACAGTATCTTGCCTTGTGTCGTCTCCCAAATGTGCATCAATTGTGTACAGAAACTTGGAGGCATCCATGAAGAGCAACGTCTCCGGGGAGAATCCGTCAGCGGGGAGCCCCGCCTGGAGTTCTCCGGCAGGGACCACCACCGTAGGGCCACCCTCAAACCGGGGGACAGTGATCTTTTAGGTTCCACTTAAGGGGCCTCAGTTTGATCCTGCCCTGAAGGACCAGTTTCTCTAGGGAGGCCAGGTGACCCAGTAGCCTTTGCCAGTCCTTGGCCCTCATAGGGAGGCCCTGGAGGAATGGCCTGGAAAGCTCCCAGAGGTTCCTGATGTGCTCCTCGGAGGGGAAGGCCCTTGCCAAGGTCCCCAAGTATACCGTCCTTCTGACTGGTGTAAGCTGGGATTTCTACATATTTACTATGATACCCAGCAGAAGGTTAACAGAGCGTCCCGTTGCTGCTCCAAGGGTCCCTCTGACACTGAAAGCAGCAACCAATCGTCCAGGTAACGCAGGAGTCGGAAGTTACGTTTGTGCGCCCACTAAGATACCAGGAAGAACACTCTAGTGAAAACCTGAGGGGTCGTGGATAGGCCAAAGCATAGGGTGGTGAATTGGTAAGTTACCTGACCCCACTTCAGCCTGAGGTACTTCCTGCTCGAGGGATGGACTGGGATCTGGAAGTAGGCATCCTTCAGGTCCAGGGTAATCATAAAGTCCCCTTCCCTTATGGCCGTCAAGACCGACCTTGGAGTTTCCATTTAGAATGGGGTTTACCTGATAGACCTGTTCAGGGCTGAGAGGTTTATCACGGGCCTCCAACCCCCGAGGACTTTTGGACCAGAAGAGCCTGCTGAAGAAGCCCGGGGAGTTGTCCGACACCGGTTGGAGGGCTCCCTTGAGTAACATAGTGGAGATCTCCACCTGGAGGGCTTCCTTGTGAGAGTGATCCCGGGATGCAAAGGTGTCCGCTCTAGGGTCCCTTACCAGGGGAGGGGTCTCGTCCAGGAAGGGGATCCGGTAGCCTTCCTTCAGAACCCGCACTGTCCATGGGTCGGCTCCAGAACTCTCCCAACTTTGCCAATGTTTCTGGAGGCATCCCCCTACCAGTGGCTGTGATAGTGGCAGGGGGCCTTTCGCACTATCTCCTCCTATGGAACCGGGCTCCTCTGGCTCTCCTGGAGGCAGACGGCCTGGGCTTGAGGGGGCCCAAGGATCCTTGATGGGCCCTGAAGGAGGGCTGGTGGAAGGAATCCCAAGACCTGGCGGAGGCGTCCAACTGCTGCTGGGGAGAAGATGAGGGCCTTTTCATGGGGGGCTTCGGGGGTCTCCAGAGAGCCTGTCGTGGCTGATAGAAACCGCTGGGAGCCCTGCCTTCCTTTATGAGTTTCTCTATTGTCTGTTCCACCAGGTTCTCTGGAAACACCCCTTCCCCTTCCACTGGGGAGTTCCTTAGTAACCTGGCGTCTCTGTCCGGAATCCTTTGAGCCAACTTGCTCAGGACTGAGTCTCTCCTCCGCAGGACCCAGTTGGTGCCCTGGGTCCAAGCTTGGGCGGAGGAGAACTTAATGGCCCTGGCCCCGGACCGGAGAAGTTCTCGGAAGAGGTTCAGGTCTGTCTCATTGGAGAGATAGTGGTTAGTGTGGAAAGTGGCCACTGCCGCAGACCACAAGTCCAACCAGGACATTGCGTGGGCCAGGGACCAAGCGCAGGCCTCCATCAACAGGGACTCCTGCAACGAGAAGGTGAGGGATGGTGCCATGGCTCGCTCGTCCAACCTGCCCAGCGACAGAACGGCCACCGACTCACGCATGTCCAAGGGGGCCCCCAAAGAGCCTTCAGGGGTAATAGAACTTCGCCTGGCCCCTCTGAAAGGCCAACAACTTCCTGGAGTTTCTGGTCTTGAGGGAATTTTTGGGCGCCGCCACGAAAGAATTGACCAACCTCTTGGCCTTAAGAGTGTCCACTAAGGAGGGGAGCTTGACATTGGGCCTGGACTCCTTAGGCACCGTCCCCAGGGCCCTGTCTACCCCTGTGGCAAAGTCCAGATCCCTGGGCTCCTCCGCCTCACTCAGGTTGTTCTGGGTCTGGATCAAGGCCAGGACTCTCCCGAACATCGAAGTCTCCTCTGGTGTTGCGTCCGGCAACATCAGATCCCCCACATCGTCATTTTCCTCCACCGGGAACTCGTCCTCACGGTGGGGCTCGATCATCGAGTCTGCGGGGTAGCCGAGGGCTCCAACCAAGCGAGGGGACCCGTGGTAGAGGAGCACCACTAGGGGGTGAAAGCCGCCTCACTCGAACGGGGCCTCCCCCAGCCTGGGGAGCTCATACCTCTAGGTTCCTTCTGTGGGATCCCTGTGGGATCCCTACCCAATCCTGGCCACACAGGGCCTGCCGCTGGGTGGGCAGCCGATGGACAGGCCAGAGAGCCCCGGGAGCAGACCACAGGCCCCGCTCTTCTCACGGGAACCCCCGTCCCACGGGCAGCCTCTACTGCAGTGGGAACGGGGGAACCTCTACCGGCCTTCCTTGGTGAATGGGAATTGCCATGTCTGCGATGCCGCCTGTTTCTCCTGCTGCTGCTGCTGCGGCGCCTGTGCCGCCTCTGGGACGACCTTGAATATTTTCTATAGTACCTCGAGGAAGACCGCGAACGGCTCCTCTTGCGCTCCCTGCGCCTTCTCCTCTCACGGGAGGAGGAACTCTCCGAGGAGGTCCCGTCCGAAGATCGGTCTCTGTCGGAGGAAGAAGAACGCTTGGCTCTCTTCTCTTTTGTGAGGTTTGTCGTCCCGCGGAGTCACTGACCCGGTCTTCCCCACCACGGGGGTTGCCGACCCGACCGAGGGAGACGGTGGGTGCATCGCACTCCAAGGTCTGCTTTGTCCCAAGGCTGCTTGACGTCTCTCAGCAAACTACCCGGGATCCTTGACACGGTAGACCAGGGCGGTGGAACAGCATCGGAAGAGCCTGTCATACAACGCTCACGATATGGATCGCACGTTCCCGATGACGGACCTGGAACAATATACAGAGAAGGCAGATCGGTTACCGGGGTTACGACCAGAACCGCTACCAAGGGAGGCAACTCTGCACCACGAGTTTGGGCTAAATACTTCTCCATGGAGGGGGTACCCACAAGGCGCAAGCGCACCTACAAAAACAATAACAAGGGATCCGCCGCAGTGGCCTCACCAGACGAAACAACGGGCTCAACAATCGGTCGAGGCCCGGCAACAGACTCACCTACGTCCCCGCCATGGATGGGGACTGGTGATGACCTTTGGGGCTTAACCTGTACTGGAGTCGTCCTCGCAGATGATGACTCTACCGAGGTTTCCCTCGACATAGTAAGTTTCTCTTTCTTGGCCGTCTTCTTCATCCTGACTAACTTCCATTGCCAATCGGGCCAAACGACGCATTCAGGGCAAGTAGCATCCTTCGCACACCTTTGTCCCCGACACGTGGAACAAAGAGAATGCGGGTCAACTTCTTCCTTGGACAAGAAAGCGCCACAGGCTTTCTCCGTAAAAGGCCCAGGGCAACGACGATGAGCCTCCATCACAGGGCAATGAAACACACAGGAAAAAAAAGGACACCGGAAAACACAAGGGAACACAAGGAGACCACGTGGGAACCATGAGGTCAGGGTCAGAGCGGGAGCGAGGTCGGGACGTTGTACACGGACCGACAACCAGCGAGAACTGGGGACCTGAGGTCAAGATACGGCCGGGCATTGTGGGGGTGGGAATCGAATAAATTTGGTCGGAGCGGAGTGGTTCATACCAGTACCCCCCTATGAAAGTAGTTCGAGGTAAGTATCTCTTGTTGGAACAAATGTATTTTCATATGATTTTATAAACTTTTATTCTTATTGTACAATAATATGATTTTGTGCGCTGTTAATGCTTCAAATAGTAGATAGCTGAACTATCATAAAAAACTGTTAAGCTCTTTATGACCGCTAATTAATATAAAAACAGTCACAGCTGTTTTCATAGTTCATTCACTATGATTTACGTTAATTATGTGAACGTTTACGTTGAATATACAGTAAGTATTTTGAAATTATCTTTGATACTTGCGGTGGACAGACGGAAAGTCAAACAAAATGACTCCAAACTGGATTTTTATTTTTCCATGTATTACTTTTGACAACTGACGTATATTTGACACCGACTTAACTAGAAAAAACGTAAGTTGAGGTATACCTGCATTCATTTTAGATAAAATACTGTTCATTTAGTCATTATATAAAAAAGTTGGGAATTTGAGGTCCATACCAGACTTACCATGTATTTTTAAAGGAAAACTTTGTTTCATATACGTGAATTTGTTTTACGCGACTGTTTTCGGATGCTAATTAATCGTGGATAACGAGAGTCAAGTATACTGCTATGAAAAAGATCATAGGCTCCATTTCAACTGGTATCGTGCACTGGGAATGCTAGAATTAAGCAGATGTCAAAGTTCTGTGACCCAAATGTCGTGGAAGAACAGGAGCGAGGTATCCAATCATGTCGAGTCCGTTAAGCACAGTGAATAGATGAATTACATACTAATACATATTCTTGGGGAAGGAAATGTTTCCAACAAGTAACCATTTGCTTTGTGTACCAGGCAGGAATGTACTATGATTGTTCTACAACGAAATTACATTCCAGGTACGTGATATAACTCCCATGTTTACTCTGGAAAAGTTCAGTCAAGGGTGTTCTCATCACTTGGTTGAACAATAAATGGTCACACTGAGACTGCTAAAACACTTTAATCTTAATTGGCTTAAGTTAAATGCATATGTAAACTACAAGCTCTATCTATAAAGGTAGCCTTTGGGGGAGAACATACAAAGATGATATTGTACTTCTTTTGCCTACTTTCTGAGCCATAAAGGATATTAGGACTATGATTTTGTGCATTACATAAAAGGTTCCTTTTGTTGGGTAAAAGCCATGTAATATTGTTTGGACAAAACTACGAACATTAGAGGTATCTAATTTGTTTTGGGCTCAAGCCATGTCGTCCTGATGGAAGTTCCTCTAAGGTAGCTTCCTAGGGTATATAACAACTACGGCGATATTCCCAGAGAATTTACCTTAAGGTACCCAGAATTCTAACTCCTGGAGCGAATATCCCTAATAAAAGAATCAGGGATATCGCAAAATATCAGCGGACGTATTCTTGACACGCCACATGGCAATCTGTACCCCGAACAGAGTTAACACTTCGTAGGGGTCAAATGGCAAGAAAACGAAAACGATAAGAAAGGGGGGAGCCGTTCATAAGGCATCTCTCCTCCCCGTTTCGTAAGCGTGCCCTGCGCCGCTCGCGGCGCCATCTGTATTCCTTTTTGCGTAGCTATACAACTCGGTGTTTTCCCTGTGTTTCTACCAAATATCTTGGATTTACTCAAGCTAATATGCTTTCTCCAACTTCTTCTGCTTCCGATAAGTTGAGTACCATTTCTTTTATGTATAAATGTAGGCTCTTGGTAAAATTAAAGTAATTAAAAGAGTTATTTTTGATACAAGAGCTGTTGCCTGCTGGAGGCGTCCTGGACGCTGTCGCTCGCTAAATAGGATTTATTTGGTTAGCCAGAGCGACGTTCCCAGCCCCCCTTTTCGCTTTAATAAATTTATCTGCTTAGCTTATTTAGGAATACTTTTATGATGCTGTAGTATAGCGCCTTGGCGAAGGTTTTGCCTAGGCTGGCCTACGCTAGACCTTGTAGCCTAGTCGTTTGGCCCTTGTACTTCCTGCATGATATTTAGTCTTCCAAGTGTGATTATTTAAATTTTATTGAAGCGTTAGGCAACGTTTTACATATAAGCTTATGCTGAGTTTTTTCCAAGATGGTATGAGTGAGTTTCGGTGATTTAGGTAATCGATTCTCCCAGTGCCTAGGCTAGGTTGTCTTAGGCTATTGATATATTTTCTCGTTCCCCCCGTTTGCTCCCTTTTCTTCGGGGAAGGTGCGCAAACCCTTTCCCTCTGCTTAAGCCTTGGGCTTAACCCTAGTGGTTTATTTGAATTAATTTTCGATAACTATATTGGGGTGGTACTGTACCTTCCTGTTCCAGCTTGTTTGGTTCAGAGAGGGGCAGTACAGCAGTGTTTTAAGTCTGAGTCTGTGTTGGTCTGGCTTGGGGTAGAGTCTCCCTCGCTGTCTGACACAGACATAGGAGGTTTAGCCTCCTTCGGTCACTCTTGAAGGTTTCTGTAGCTATGATCCCTTCGTTCGGTGACCCTTCAGACTTGTCCTTGTTGCTGTTCCGGGTGTGGGGTGTGTTCCTTTCCCTGGAATAGCAATACCTTCCTTGCATTGGTTATAGGGAGGCAGCAAGTGTTGCCGGCCTCCCTCCCCGGATTCCCCCCTAGGCTGAGATGGGCTTTCTTGGCCGTGGGTGATCTTTAACCAGTGCAAGGTTGGACAGGACCCTCTTGTCCCTTCCCTTCTGTCCTTTCCGTAATGTCATTAGTGTCTGCCTTCCTACATCCGTACCTAGCATAGGTTAGGATGGGGAGCTGACTTGGTTCCCTGCCGGCCGGCAGAGGACCTGTTACCTTGAGTACTGCCCGGTCCTCCCTTGGTCCCTCATCCACTCCTGTCTGTAGATCCAGTGAGCAGTGGTTAGGAAGCCTGAATTAGATTCTCCCCTTCCTTTCAGCACTCTTTCGGGTGTTGGGCGTTGAGGTAGTATAGCCTCTTAGCCCGGCACCCATTCTGTTTTCTTCTAGTGTGTTGTACTCTGCCGACTGCCGGCCTAATGGCCGGCAGTCGGGCAGTTGGTGTTCTCTAGTTCTCTTGCTGCCGGTCGGCGATGGCTACATGCCTTTGCTGGCCGGTCTCCTCGCTCGTCTGCCGGCCGCTATGAGTGGCGGCCGGCAGCCGGGCGCTACCTAGCGTGGCTGCCGGCCGGCCTTTACCTCGCCATGTCTGCTGGCCACTGGGAGTGGTGGCCGACAGCCGGGCGCCACCTAGTGTAGCTGCAGGCCGGCAGTCACTGCCGGCCGGCACAGACATCGGAACTAGAGTTCTGCCACCTTAGAGTTCTTAAGTCGTATACTTGAGACCTACCTGTGGGGGCTGCCGGCCGGCACGCCATCCCATATACTATATCAGTACTCCCCTGTATAGCATATACTGTGGGGAGAGGGTATGATATAGTAAGTTACAACACTGTATTTTCTAGCATGCTTGTGTTGCTTTGTGCAGTCACTTGGTGTTGCCTTACAGGGATGGAAAGAGAGTTCTTTCTGTCTTTAGCCAGTATGTTAAAGTCTCACCTTGGGTGTGAGCTACACCTATTTCCCTTGGGAAACATTTACTTTGGTTATTCTAGCAGAGACTAACCATTTGATTTTAATTGCTGGAAGGCTACTGCAAGTGACTGTGTGGGAAACACAAGTGTGTGTCTTTCCTTTAAACTTTGTACATGCTTGTATATACATGTGAATTGAAATTCACCTGATATTCATGGAAATTTTCTTCTTTTACAGGAGGAGCATCAGAAGTGCGGTAGCGTCTTCTGCAACGTCCGCAGTAAGAACTTCTGTGGGCATGATTTGTGTAGGAGGCACGCGGCTTGCGCAGCCTCCAAGGATGATCTCCGTTACTGGGACCCTCAGGTATGTTCAGTATGTACTAACCTGCTAGCTGAGGCCTTTGAATCCCCTAGGTCGGCGGAGTCAAGGGATGCAGCGAGGGAGAAGCTTCGTGTTTGGGTAAGGTGTTTCCAAAAGAACACCTCTGGACCTTATCTTCCAAGTGAGAAGATGAGGGCGTACCTCTTTCCCAAGGCTTCTGCTGACGCTGTCGTCCCCCAGCCTTGGCCGGAGATCCCTCTCGTCCAGATCCCCGTGGATGCTGAAGTCGCGGAGGCCATGCAAGACATTCAGCTGGACGACAAGATGTCGGACATGTCCGAACGGGCGGAAGAGGACCTCCTCGCAGGGGGCGAGGACGAGGATCAAGATCCGAACGTCGTGGAGGAAGAGGATGCCGTGCCATCGGACGCTCCGGTTCAGGCCCCTGAACCTATCCCCTCTACTTCGTCCGCCCTTCCACCAGAGCTGGGACAAGCTCTCTCTTCTATTGTTGGCATGATACAGCAAATGCAGAAGGAGAACAATCAGAAGGCAGCTGCAATGGAGCTACAGATGCAGAGGATTGCAGCATCACGTGGGCCTCCGAAAAAGATCAACGTGAAAGACCTTCCTGTGTGCTCGGATGCCAACCCGTGGAGGTATGCCGAGCACATGCCAATGACGGTCGGGAAGATCGTCATGTCGGAGAAGCTGAGTTCAGTTCCCCTTGAGGAGGTGGAATTCTGGCCCAGCAGAGGGGCCTATTCGGACTGTTACGTCCGTCTGAAGAAGGAACCGGCCTCGAAGGAGGAGACGGAGCCGAAGGAGGAGACGGAGCCGAAGGAGGTGATCGTCTTGGATCACGCCAAGGCTCAAGCTTCGCTGGCGTCTGCAATGAAGGAGAGGGGCTTCTCGAACGCGAAAGTTGCTGCTTTGAGTAAGAAGCACCCTTCCTTCGTATCCTCTCCGGCTAGGGCCTTCCCCTTTCTGCAGAAAGGGTTCGCGGCCGTTCTGAAGGCAGTCGAGGCTGGCAAACCATGCCCCTCCTTGGAGGAATGCAAGCCTTTGTCTTTAGCCTTGCCGATGGACAACAAGGACTGGAAGGACGTCCATCTTACCTTTTCGGTTGGGAAGTTGGACGCCGATATCGCAGGTCGACAGTTCGGTGAAAACCTCCCTAAGCTGTCTGAATTCCTTCTGCGAAGGGAGCTCGAGACAAAGGAGCGTCTGGCAGCCTCGATGTCTCTCCAGACAACCATGGAGACAATGGCAAGCGACGCCAAGGTCCATGAAATGTTCATGGTGGTGGCCAAGATCCATCTGGCCACGGTGACAAAGGACCTCTATAGCTTTGTCAAGGCGAGGAGGGCCTGCAGGGAGTTTGTGTTCGCCTCGGCCACAGTGAGGCACGAACCGAAGAAATTGATCTCATCCAACATCTGGGGCAAAGATCTCTTCCCCAGTGATGTAGTTAAGGAGGTGGTGGACAAGGCAGCCACCGAGAATAGGAATCTTCTCCTTAAGTGGGGCCTGTCCCTCAAGAGGAAGTCTTCCCCCGATGAGGGTCCCCAACCGAAGGGGAAGACGAAGAAATCTAGGTTTTCTCCCCGCCCAGCCAAGCCTTTCAGACCGCAACGTCAGCAGCAGCTTGCTGCAACAATCGGCTTTGCCTCCAGTGCGCCAGATGGTAGCCCAGGCCCCGACCACCTTCCAATGGGTGCCCCAGGCCGTGTCCTCGCCATCCCCGGCATTCAACCCAGTGTTCGAAGGGCAGTCTACCACCTTTCGAGCAAAGCCCAGAGGAGCAGCCAGAGGCTCGTCTAGACGCCCCTCAAGGGGAAGGGGATTCAGAGGTGGTCGCGGCCAAGGAGGCAAGACTGCAGGGCAGCAGTCAAAGTGAAGTGTTGCCGGTAGGAGGGAGACTACAGTACTTTCGGGATCGTTGGACCTTCGATCCCTGGGCCCACAGCCTGCTCAAAAATGGACTGGGTTGGAGCTGGTACAGCACTCCGCCCCCGTGCCCTCGATTTTTCCAACACTCCACCCCCGTTTTGGAGGAGTACATTCAAGAACTGTTGGAGAAAAAGGTGATCCGGAGGGTAAAGTCCATCAAGTTCCAAGGGAGGCTGTTTTGTGTTCCCAAGAAAGACTTGGGGAAACTCTGAGTCATTCTGGACTTGTCGCCACTCAACAAGTTCATAGTGAACCACAAGTTCAAGATGTTAACGTTGCAACACATAAGGGCCTTACTGCCCAAGAGGGCATTTACCGTCTCCATCGACTTGTCAGACGCCCATTGTCACGTTCCAATCAGTCGCCGTCTCTCCCCCTACCTAGGATTCAAGCTACAACGAAGGCTTTACGCCTTCAGAGCGATGCCTTTCGGGCTAAACATAGCCCCAAGGATCTTCACGAAGCTTGCGAGCGCAGCGCTCAAACAGTTACGCCTAAAAGGGATCCAGGTGGTAGCCTACCTGGACGATTGGCTGGTGTGGGCAGCATCCAGGGCGGAATGCTTGCAGGCTTCCCTACAGGTGATTCAGTTCCTAGAGTATCTAGGGTTCAAGATCAACAGAAAGAAGTCTCGTCTTTCTCCATCTCAGAGGTTCCAGTGGTTGGGAATTCACTGGGACCTAGTGTCACACCGATTCTCCATCCCGATGTCGAAAAGGAAGGAGATAGCGGGGTCTGTCAAGAGACTTCTAGATTCCGAGAGGATATCAAGACGCGAACAAGAGAGGGTTCTGGGCTCTCTTCAGTTTGCATTGGTAACAGACCCGGTGCTAAGAGCACAGCTAAAGGATGCAGCCGGAGTTTGGAGAAGCTTTGCATCAAACGCGCGAAGGGACTTGAGGAGACTGGTTCCGCTTCGGCTACATTCTCTTCTCAGACCGTGGTCTCAGGCCAGTCTTCTAAAGAGGTCGGTACCTCTTCAGCCACCTCCCCCGTCAGTGACGATTCACACAGACGCTTCAAAGGAAGGGTGGGGAGGTCACTCTCATCGAAAGAAGGTCCAAGGGACCTGGTCCAAGCTATTCGGGACCTTTCACATAAACTTTCTAGAAGCTATGGCAGTACTTCTTACCCTGAGGAAAGTTTCCCCGCGTCACTCGATCCACATAAGGTTGGTACTGGACAGCGAGGTGGTTGTGAAATGTCTGAATCGGCGGGGATCGAGATCCCCACCTCTCAACCAGGTGATGTTGGCCATATTCCGACTGGCGGAGAAGAAGAAGTGGCACCTGTCGGCAGTTCACCTTCAAGGAGTCCGCAATGTGACAGCGGACGCTCTATCCAGGGTTACACCGGTAGAGTCGGAATGGTCCCTAGACGCAGGATCATTCTCCTTCATCTCGAGTCAAGTCCCAGAACTGCAGATAGACCTCTTCGCGACGAAGGACAACAAGAAGGTGCCGCGATATGTGTCCCCGTACGAGGACCCCTTGGCGGAAGCAGTGGACGCGATGTCCCTCAATTGGAACAGATGGTCCAGGATCTACCTGTTCCCCCCTCACAACCTTCTGTTGAGGGTCCTCAACAAGCTGAGGTCCTTCAAGGGAGTAGCAGCGATAGTGGCCCACAAGTGGCCGAACAGCGTGTGGTTCCCTCTAGCTCTGGAACTACGACTGAAGTTTCTGCCACTCCCGGACCCAGTTCTGTCCCAGCGAGTCCAGAAGTCGACTGTCTACGCTTCATTACAGAAAACCCGGACCCTGCTGCTCATGATTTTCTCTCCCTAGCGGTGAAGAAGCGGTTCGGGATCTCGAAAGACAGCATTGACTTCCTGGAGGAATATAAGTGTAGGTCTACTAGAAGGCAGTACGAGTCTGCTTGGAAAAAATGGGTGGCCTTTGTCAAAGAGAAGAATCCGCATGAGATCTCGACGGATTTCTGCCTGTCCTTCTTCATCCACCTCCACGGACAGGGGCTGGCAGCTAACACGATTTCTACGTGTAAGTCGGCTTTGACAAGGCCCATTCTGTACGCCTTCCAGGTAGACCTCGCTAACGAAATCTTTAACAAGATCCCGAAGGCCTGCGCCAGACTTAGACCTTCAGCTCCTCCAAAGCCTATTTCATGGTCTTTAGATAAATAATAATAATTATAATTATAATTAAATGCTAAGCTACAACCCTAGTTGGAAAAGCATTTCGCCTCATTACTCAATAATGAGGAGTGTGCACTGAAGGATTTGACTCAAAAGGTTATCTTCCTTTTTGCACTCGCGTCTGGGGCCAGAGTTAGTGAGATTGTAGCCCTCTCGAGAGATGAGGGCCGCGTTCAGTTCCTGGATGGGGGAGAACTGAACCTGTTTCCGGACCCTACGTTTCTCGCTAAGAACGAGTTGCCCACCAACAGGTGGGGTCCCTGGAGAATCTGCCCTCTGAAAGAAGATGCATCTCTATGTCCTGTAGAATGCCTAAAGGTCTATCTTCGTAGAACTTCAGACTTCCAAAGAGGTCAACTGTTCAGAGGAGAAACATCGGGCTCGAATTTATCTTTGAAACAACTCAGGGCGAAAATTACATACTTTATTCGCAGAGCGGATCCCGACAGTTCACCCGCAGGTCATGATCCGAGGAAAGTTGCTTCATCCTTAAACTTCTTTAACTTTATGGATTTTGAACACCTTCGTTCATATACTGGCTGGAAGTCTTCCAGGGTGTTCTTTCGCCACTATGCTAAGCAAGTGGAGCAGCTAAAGAGGTCTGTGGTAGCAGTTGGTTGCGTCGTTAACCCTGCTGTTTAACTCTGCGAGGAACAGTGGATTTAATTGGAACTATTAATTCCAGGGTGAGTGTATAGTTATATGCGGTGCTATAACTGGGAGTGAGGGCACCGGGTGCCCACAGTGACTGTTCCGTCTTTAAGGTGAATTTAGCATAAGTACAGACATGTGTGCCGAGCGTTTTTGACGCTAATGTCAGTGGCTAGTAACATGGACTTTTAACTTTGATACCTTGGTACGTGAAAAGTGGCTCTAATGTTTTCTTTCAGATAAACATATATCTGTTTACTACCGTACTTGTGAAAATTTATTGGTTATCCACCTAACATATGTATATAATTGTGGTAACCATGTCTATTTATTGTTTGTCAATAAACTTGTTCTCGGGAACCTTGCGTCTCCTTCACCTATGTCAATTTCTTATCAGTTATTGAGCATTCAGCCTATGTACGTTAATCGGGGATATCTATAATAGCCTGTTCCTTGATGCAAGCCTTGTTGCATTGGTTTATACTTTCCTTAGTGTAAAGGGCTCCATCCTTCTCAGAGGACGGTAGCGGCAGCAAGTTTATTCTTACACAGATATAAACCTTTTGTCCAACTCAGTTTCGACCATGGGGTTGGTCGGTATTTCCCTTTTGACGCTGTAGTTCCTTACAGACTATGCTTTACTTCATATAGGGTGAGACCACTATATGGTTTGCCAGTGATTCATACATAGGTATATGTACTCTTCGTTCCTTCCCAGAGGCTAGTAGGACTCTTCCCTGTAGGGGGCAGGAAGCGCTATCATGGTTTATGGTTAGTGAAAAGATGTATAACGGTAACATCTTAGGTCTCTCAGTCGAGTTGACTAGGGAAATATTTCTGAGGAGTGCGGCACGTTTTGAGAATCCACAGATACAGTAATGCTCTGGTACACTTCCATCAGGACGACATGGCTTGAGCCCAAAAAACGGATTTTGAGCGAAGCAAAAAATCTATTTTTGGGTAAGATGGCCATGTCGTCCTGATGGACCCTTCCTGCCCCTTTCCTTTTTAAAAAAAAAAAAAAAAGGGAAAGGGCTGTAGGACCCCTCCCTACATACAGTATCTGTAGCACCTCGTGTATCGCTACAAGGAATACAGATGGCGCCGCGAGCGGCGCAGGGCACGCTTACGAAACGGGGAGGAGAGATGCCTTACGAACGGCTCCCCCCTTTCTTATCGTTTTCGTTTTCTTGCCATTTGACCCCTACGAAGTGTTAACTCTGTTCGGGGTACAGATTGCCATGTGGCGTGTCAAGAATACGTCCGCTGATATTTTGCGATATCCCTGATTCTTTTATTAGGGATATTCGCTCCAGGAGTTAGAATTCTGGGTACCTTAAGGTAAATTCTCTGGGAATATCGCCATAGTTGTTATATACCCTAGGAAGCTACCTTAGAGGAACTTCCATCAGGACGACATGGCCATCTTACCCAAAAATAGATTTTTTGCTTCGCTCAAAATCCGTTTTTTGGGGGATTAGAATGCCAAATCATCCTCTGTCCAAAAATGCAATGTACTGTATTTTGTGTTAAAAAAGTTTGGTCACAGAAGCTCATAAATAATTAATCCAAGTCTAATAAAAGCTTTAAAAGTTAGAAGTGCAATATTTCTCAATTTTTTGGTGAAATCTTTCTTCGAGATGGGTTATGAAGACATTTCAATCATATGTCAAGCTGATTTTCGCTAAATCTTACATTAACGAACCATGGTTTTTATATCAAGATTGCTGGGCTACAGGTCCTATAGTGGCTGCCGATGAGTGGTCAAATCAAATTTTTGGGTATAGCTAATCTATAATTTTCTTAATTTCAAGAATTCTAGTTTGAGTTATTTAGTGCATGGGTTGTATAAATAAGTAAAGTACGGTATTTATGGAATAACCTTAATTCACTACATTACTAGAGGTATGAGTCTATTGAAAGGAAAGAAAATAGGAGTTTTTCAAATTTCAGGGGTAAATATCGATAAAACAATCCTTCCACCGAGGCTGCAGTATGAATAATATCAGGTGAGCATAATAATAAAACAAAATATTATTAAAACTGTTATTGGGATGTTGATAAAGCAGAGATTCAAGGGAGAAGCATTATGAACATCAGGTGAGTATAGAAATAAAAAAAAATTATCCATTAGAATCAAAGAATTTGCAATAAAAAATTAAACTTTCATTAAATGAGCTTTTTATCAATTAATATTATAGTACTAAGAAAATCATAAGGATATCAAAACATAAGTTATAGCTTATGTTTTGATATCCTTATAAATTTTCCTTGTACTGTAATCTTAATTATGAAAACAAAGAACACAATCATTTCAAAATGATACTGTAAAGTATGTAACCAAAAATTTACGTTTGTACTCAAACATTGTGGTACCTTGAAGACAATCACCTATTTTACAAAAATCATTCTCAAATTGACAAAAAAATACATGTAGACTACTTAGACAGGATTATAGAATGAATAACTCACTTCTAAAGTACTTAAAAAAAAAGATGGATAAGTAACTCTTAAGAATTCAGGAAGCAGACAAGATAGGCTTTTATCATATATCAATTACAGTATCTAAGAAATACTATTTTTATATACCTTGAGTATGATTTGTAGGAACAAAGTTATTTACAATACCATGAAATTTATCTCCTAAAACTACAAATATACTTTGATGTGAATTTGCTGGAATTCACACAAAATTTCTTATAATGAAAACCCGAATTGACTTAGCTTAAAAATATAATTTTCAAACGTAACATGCTAGCTAATAATTCAAAATTAAGCAATACAGTACTACATTTCTTAGGAAACTACACTATGGCAACATTACCTTCTCCTTCTCAGCAGCCTTTTTTAATTTTTCCTCATCTTTAGCTCTTTTCCTTTCTTCTTCACGCTGACGTGCTTCCTCTCGGGACCTCTGCTTTTCTTGCTGCAGATGGATGAATGTCAAATATTCAAAATGCTAATCGTACATTACATCTAAGAAAAATCTAATATAAAGCATCAAATAGTTTCAAAGAAATAGATATATGAATAATTTATCACTGAATGTTAGAATAGATTCTACCAATAACTCTTATTGATAATAGCAATGTTACAAACTTATCAATAAAATACAAAAGAAATAACTATAAAAGAGAAATTTAATTCAATGTATTATTTTCATACTTATCTGGTGTTCATATTGCTACTCTCTCAAAGACAGGATTTACATCAATATATACCCTAAACTAATAATTTCCCATTTACTTTCCTTAGGCCTTTATTACAGTATCAAGATAATTTAGGAATTAATGGCAATAGCCTTGGGTTCGGTGGGCTACAGCATTTTTATCTCCCCTTGGCATTACTAGTCAAGTAAAGTACCATGCCAGTATCAAAATAAAAAATTTTACAATCAAAACTTCCCTTATTTTTATGAAAATACCATGAAGCTCATACGGCTTATTCTATACTGATGGAAATGGGCCTGTGAAGGAAAGAGATAAATCTATTTTTGGGCGAGATAGCCATGTTGTCCTGATGGAAGGTTCCTTCAGTAGCTTCCTTAGGGTATATATGACTACAGTAGATATTCCCAGAGAATTAAACTAAAGGTTTCACAGAATTCTAACTTCTGGCTCGAGTACCCATAAGGTTTCCCTTTAGGATATCGTATAATAACAGGGGATGTATGCTTGACACGCCACATAGCTATCTACACCCCACATAGCGTTTACGCTTCGAGGGGGAAGTGTGGCAAGTTATGGGAGTAGCCGTTACTAAGTTCTCCTCCTTCGTTACTGTTAGGGTACTCTGTGACGTCATAACCGCCGCCATGTTGGCCGCCATCTTGGTTGACGTCACCGTTGCGCGCCTTCCTCATTCCTTCCGGTGTTTAGGCCAGCCTCCATGATACAATAAGATTGGGAGGGGCCTGTCAAGGCCTGAAAAGAGGACAAGGGCAGGTCCATCAGGACGACATGACTATCTCACCCAAAAATAGATTTTTCGCGTTTGGGTTCAAGCCATGTCGTCCTGATGGAAGTGTACCAGAGAATTAATGTATGGTGGATTTTTCCCTTTTTGTAGTGCCTTCGACTTCTAGACAATATTCCTTTGGTCTGATGACCATAGAGACCTGTGACATTTCCGTTATATGTCACTACAGATAAGCATATGTATACCATGTTACCGCTTCCTGCCCCCCCCCCCCCCTATTTGGACGTACAGAACATCTTGAAGTTACTTGATAGAGGAACTCACCTAATATCGGAGATACCTGCCGGTCCCAGGGTCAGATAGGAGAAGGTAATTACAATTGTGTTGGAACAAATTACCTTAGTCTAGATGAGTTTATATCAATAAGGAACAATATTATAACATTGTTCATACCATTATTCAAATAAGGAGGTAAATAAAATTCTCTAACAGTGTTTTTTATTTCCAATGTGAGGGCGAAATGAGACGCACAGGTAAACAAATTCTATTTTATTTAGTTAAATATGAATTAGCATACAATAAGCAATAAAATGTAATGGAATGCAATTAGTAACATAGACTTAAGACATCAATAGAAATGGGCGTGGAATCTGAAAAGAAAAACTTGCCATTACACACATTATTTCCAGAGGAACTATAAAGTCTTTCTAGAAAGTCTTATATATACTTCATGTTAAAAACATGTGGCACACGTGTTTCTGTCTATGTGCCTTCACCTTTGTATAAGAACAGTCCGTAGTGTCACAAGGTGGCACTTAAAATCACTATGTTTCGCACTAGGGTCAACACAGGCACCCATAGAGTTAGAGTCCCGAATAACTCACTGTTCTACGCATCACTAGGTAGCAGGTTTTAGCACACTACCTGCAGCTACCACATAACGTTTGAGCTCGTGCACCTGCTTCGCGTAGTGTTTGAAAAACACTCTGGAGGACTTCCAGCCTGTGAAAGATCGAAGACTTTCGAAGTCCATCGACTGGAAGAAGTTCAGGGAAGAGGCGACTTTCCTGGGATCGTGACCTGCGGGTGTACTGTCAGGATCCGCTCTGCGAATGAAGTAGGTGATCTTCGCCCTTAGTTGTTTGAGTGACAAGTCGGACCCTGAAGTTTCCCCTTTAAAGAGCTCTCCTCCGCCAAAGTCTGAAGTTCGTCGAAGATAGACCTTTAGACTCTCCACTGGACATAGAGAGACATCTTCCTTCAGAGGGCAGATTCTCCAGGGGCCCCACCTTATAGTGGGTAGCTCGTTCTAGGCGAGAAACGTTGGGTCAGGAAAGAGGGTAAGCTTGCCCGTTTCAGCGAACTGTATCTGGCCCTCTTCTCTTGATAATGCCACAATTTCACTGACTCGGGCTCCCGAGGCGAGAGCAAATAGGAAAATCCCTTTTTGAGTCAAATCTTTCAGAGGGCAAGACTTATTGTCCAAACTTGAGGCAAAGTGGAGCACCTTGTCAAGAGACCAGGAGATGGGTCTAGGTGGGGGTGCGGGTTGAGTCTAGCACATGCCTTTGTCAGCTTGTTAAAGATGTCATCGGACAGGTTTATCTGCAAGGCATACAGTATAGTAATGGTCTTGTCAAGGCCGATTTGCAAGTGGAAATCGTGTTGGCTGCCAGGTCTTGTCCATGAAGGTGAATGAAGGAGGACAGACTAAAGTCTATAGAGATTTCTGTAGGATTTTTAGCCTTGACAAAGGACACCCACTTCTTCCAGAATGACTCTTATTGCCTTCTGGTAGATTTTGTTTTGTATTCCTCTAAGATGTCCAAGCATTTCTTCGAGATCTCAAACCTCTTCTTGATGGCTAGGGAGAGAAAATCATGAGATGGAGGTCTCGGGTTTTCCTTGATGAAGCGAAGACAGTCGACTTCTGAACTTGGTGGGAGAGAACTGGGTCCGGCAGGGGAGTGAGCTTGGGTTGTAACTCCAGGATTAATGGGAACCAGTTGCTCCGGGGCCGCTTGGGTGCCACTAGGGCTGCTGTTCCTTGGAAGGTTCTCAGCTTGATGAGGACTTTCAGCAGAAGGTTGGGTGGAGGGAACGGGTAAATCTTGGACCATCTGTTCCAATCCAGGGACATGGCGTCCACCGCTTCCGCTCAGGGGTCCTCGTATGGGGCCACGTAACGAGGAAGTTGCTTGTTGTCGCTCGTTGCGAAGAGATCGATCTGCAGTTCCGGGACTTGTAGGGAGATGAAGAAGAATGAGTCTGCGTCTAGGGACCATTCTGACTGTATCGGGGTTGTCCTGGATAGAGCATCCGCCGTCACGTTGCGGAATCCTTGTAGGTGAACTGCTGAGAGGTGCCATCTTTTCTTGTCCGCCAAGCGGAAGATGGGTAGCAACACTAGGTTGAGTTGGGGCGATCTTGAGCCCTGACGGTTGAGACATCTGACCACAACGTCGCTGTCCAGAGTCAGACGGATGTGGACTGAGGGACGTGGAGACAGCCTCTTCAGAGTAAGCAGGACCGCCATGGCCTCCAAGATGTTGATGTGAAACGTCTTGAATAGGGGAGACCATGTTCCTTGAACTTGCCGTTGATGGGAGTGACCACCCCATCCTTCTAGTGATGCATCCGTGTGGATAACGACCGATGGAGGCGGTAGTTGAAGAGGTACTGATCTTTTCAGGTTCTTTGCCTCCGACCATGGCTTTAAGAGTGAACGAAGCCAGGTTGGCAGAGGTCTCTTGAGATCTCTTCGAGCGATGGATGCGTATCTTCTCCAGACTCCCGATGCATCCTTTAGCTGTGCTCGTAGTACTGGGTCTGTCACTGAAGCGAACTGGAGGGAGCCGAGCACCCGTTCTTGTTGTCGTCTTGAAATCCGTTTGGATTTTAGGAGTCTCTTGACAGATCCCGCTATTTCCTTCCTTTTCTTCAGAGGGATGGAAAGACGGTGTGACTGAAGGTTCCAATGGATTCCTAGCCATTGGAACTTCTGAGCTGGAGAAAGCAGAGACTTTTTGGTGTTGATCTTGAAACCCAGATGTTCCAGGAATTGGGTCACCTTTCTGGAAGCTTGCAAGCATTCTTCTGAGGATGCCACCCACACCAGCCAATCGTCCAGGTAAGACATCACTTGGATGCATTGTAAGCGTAGCTGTTGGACGATCGTTTCTGCGAGCTTCGTGAAGATCCTTGGGGCTATGTTGAGTCCGAAGGGCATGGCTCTGAAGGCGTAATGCCTTCTTTGAAGCCTGAATCCTAGGTAGGAGGAGGCCTGGCGATTCATTGGAATGTGCCAGTAGGTGTCCGCCAAGTCTATTGAGACTGTGTAAGCCTTTGGAGGCAGCAGGGCTTTTATGTGCTGAAGAGTCAGCATTTTGAATTTGTTGTTCACTTTGAACTTGTTGAGAGGGGAAAAGTTCAGAATGACTCTGAGTTTGTCGGAGTCCTTCTTGGGAACACAGAATAGTCTTCCTTAGAACCTGGTGGACTTTACCCTCTTGATCACCTTCTTGTTCAAGAGTTCTTGGACGTATCCTTCGATGACGGGGGTGGAGTGTTGGAAGAATTGGTGGAAGGTTAGAGGTGGTGTTACCCAACTCAATCCTAGTCCATTCTTGATGATGCTGTGAGCCCAAGGATCGAAGGTCCAACGATCCTGGAAGAGGCGGAGTCTTCCTCCCACAGGAAGCATCTCATTGCTTCTGGTTTCCCGACGGTTTAGCACCTCGGCCGTCTGCTCCCCTTCCTCCTCTCCCTCTAGATTGACATCGAGAGGAGTCTTTGCCGGAGCCTCTACCTTTGGGACGAAAGGTAGTTGACTGTCTTTTGTAAGCTGGCGTGAAGACTGGTGACTGAGCCACCACCGGCTTGGGGACCAGCTGAAAGGTCTGTTGGGGCTGAGCCACCAACTGGGGAGCAGCGGATGTTGGAAACTGGCGCTTAGCCTGCCGCTGCTGGGGTCTAGGCTTATTCGTTTTCTTCTGAGGTTGGGGGCCCTCATCCTGAGAAGATTTCCTCTTCTTTGACATACCCCACTTCTGGAGAAGGTTCTGGTTCTCCGTGGCGGCTCTCAACGATCTCTTTCTAGTAAGTA
>NC_090725.1:136602995-136630495 GCF_036898095.1 Palaemon carinicauda | reverse complement strand
TACTAGAGACATGGTGTCCATTATCTCCTCTAGAGAATCCTCGTATGGGGCTACATATCGAGGTAGTTTCTTGATGACGCTCGTCACGAAGAGGTCGATCTGCAGCTCGGGGACTTGTTCCCATCTGGGAGAGAATAGGTCTGCGTCTGTGGACCCTTGTGACTCTATCGGCTTGAGCCTGAGTAGAGCATCCGCTGTCACATTGCGGATCAATTGTACGTGAACTGCTGATAGGTGCCATCCTTTTAGGTAGGGGATGGCTAACATCACCTAGACTATACAGGATGATCTCGAGCCTTGCCGTTTCAGACGTCTCATTATCTCTTCGATGTCCCAGATCTGCCTGAGGAGGCCTGATCTGCGTGGAGAGAGTTTCCCCAACCTCAACAGGACTAACATGGCCTTGGGTAGAAATGACCAAGCCGCTTGGACTTTCCTCTGATGGGAGTGAACAACCCCATTCTTCCGACTAGGCATCCATGCGGATGATCTTCGATAGTCGAGATAGTTGCAAGGGCATGGTCCTCAATAGGCTTTTGGCCTTTGACCATTGGTTGGGAAGCGATCAAGGAAAGACCAATATTGGTCATTTTAGATCTCTTCGAGCGTTTGATGCGTATCTTCTCCAGACTCCTGACGCATCTTTCATCTGTGCTCTTGGCACTGGGTCTGTCACTGCTGCGAACTGGAGAGAGTTCAGTACTCTTTCCTGTTAGCGTCTTGAAATCCTGACGGATTACAGAAGTCTCTTGACCGACCCTGCGATCTCCTTCTTCATTCCTAAGGGAAAGGAGAGACAGTGTGACCTCAGGTTCCAATGGTTTTCCGGCCATTGAAACCTTTGAGCTGGAGAGAGTCGAGACTTCTTGAAGTTGATTTTGCATCCCAGATGTTCCAGGAACTGGGTTACTTCATTGGATGCTTGCAGATCAGCCGCTTCAGGTGCAACCCGCACCAGCTTTTCGTCCAAGTACTTTGTTACCTGAATGGTTTCTGGGCATGGTTATTGCGTGACTGCGTCCACCAATTCTGTGAAGATACTTAGGACTGTGTTTAGTCCGACGATGCCTCTTAGGAAATACGCTATCCTCTGTAACTTGAATTTCAAGTCTATCAAGACTGTGAACGCCCCTTTTTGAAATGGGGTCTTTATGTTCAGAAGGAGTAACATCCTGAACTTCCTGTTTTATTTGAACTTGTTGAGTGGCAACAAGTCCAGAATGACTGAGTTTTCTTGAGTCCTTCTTGTAAACACCAAGCAGCCTTCCCTGGAATTCGATGGACTTTACTTTCCTTACCACCTGTACGCTTTAGAGCTCTAAGGTAGACTCTTCTAGAACGGGGTTGGAGTGTAGGAAGAGTTGAGGAAATGATGGTGGAGGCATGTCTATTTTCCATCCTAGTCCAATCTTGATTAGGACTTGGACCCAAGGATCGAAGGTCCAGCAATCCTGAAGGAACCTCCTTCCTACCAGAAGCGTCTCTGTGCTTCGACTGATCAGAAGGTTTACCTCCTCGACTGCCTGCCTGGGGCACCGCGGTCATAGAAACTGTGGGATGTTGTTGAACAGACCGTGGAAAAAGTTTAGACTTTTCCGTCTTCCTTTTAGGTTGGGGACCCACATCTGTGGAAGACTTCCTCTTTGAAGAGATGCCCCACTTCTGGAGAAGGCTCGTATTCTCTGTGGTGGCTTTCTCAATCATCTCTTTGACTACCTCGTTTGGAAAGAGGTCTCTACCCCAGATGTTGGAAGATATCAGCTTCCTGGGTTCATCTTTCACTGTTGCAGCAGCGAACACGAACTCCCTACAGGCTCTCCTAGCCTTCATAAAGACATAAGTCTTTTACTAAGGTGGCCATATGCATTTTGGTCAAGACCATGAGCATGTCTGGGGTACTTTGATGGGCTCAACACAACTCAATGCAGTTCTGTAGGGATAAGGAGGCTGCAAGTCTCTCCTTTGTCTCTTGTTCCTTGCACAAAAGAAACTCAGAAAGTTTAGGAAGATTCTCGCTAAACTGTCATCCAGCGACGTCCACGTCTAGTTTCCCTACTGAAAAGGTTAAGTGGACATCCTTCCAATCCTTCTCCTGCATGGGTAAGGCTAGTGACAGAGGCTTGCACTCCTCAAGTGCAAGACATGGTTTGCCTGCCTCCACTGCCTTGGCAACAAATCTAAATGCCTTCCACGTAAAGGCGAATGCTATTGAAGCAGGAGCAAGAAAGGTAGGGTATCTCTTACTTGGTGCGAACTTTTTCGACATCGAGTAACCCGCCTTTCTCAGGCTACTTGACAAGATAGCCTGTGCCTTATCATGGTCGAGAATCACGACTTCCTTCAGTTCCGTTTCTTTTTCTGATGTTGGTTCATGCTTCAGTTGAATGAAGCAATTAGGGAAAGCATTAAAGCTTGGCCAAAACTGGATTTCTTCAAAAGGAACAGCTCCCATCTTCTCCGAGATGTAGAGTTTGCTGTCTACAATCGGCATAAGCTCCGCGTACCTCCAGGGATTGATTTTGGAGCATGTTGGGAGGTCTTAGTCTCTGGGTCGCATGTATGACCTTTGGGGGTTGACAAGTGGAGCTTCACAGAGCTCTATCTTGAGTTTTGCTTCATCTGTTTCACCTTGCTTGCGAAAGTTTTCCATTAGACCTGTAAGATGGGCCAGTAACTGCTCCATTTTGTCTAATAGAGGGGTAGAAGGTGAAGATGTCGAGGTTAACGGCTCCAGAGCCGGCACAGATGGAGGCAATTCCGATGCGACATTGTCAACTTCTTCCCGGGGTGCCTTCCTGCCCTCCGTCCCGAAGGCTATCTGGACGCAGGGAGGTGCGAATCGTGCCTGGGGCACCACTATTTCCCTACTTGCTTTCGGGAATAGTAAGCTACGCATCCTATCGTTAGGTAGGTATGGTCCCGGAGAGATCTTCTGGAACCCTCTTACCCAATTGCGTAGTTTCTTACGAGCTGCATTCCTAGACTCCATTGACTTGGGGTTATCAAAACCTTCGGACACTAATGTCCGACAGATATTGCAAACTTGGGGGTCCGAATATTGCAAGGATTCGGAAATAATATTGCAGGGGGCATGAAACCTGCATGCATTATGACCGTAAAAGTACTTACTCTTAATATTGCAGAAGACTGCAACACATTTCATCTGGGGTTCCTCCTGTAAAGAAAGGAAAGCAGAATGAGTATACAATTGATTATCTCACCTGATAAGAAATATGTAATAGTCATCTTTTAATTATTATAGCTTAGGATAGTTAGCTAGAAGGGATAGTGGGAGACACATACCTGTGTATCCCTTGCAAGCAATTGCTGTTACCTCCCCTCAGTATCATATATAGTCTCCTTTATCAAGGCAACTCAAACGAAAGGGTTCCAACCCCTAGGGGTAGAAAAAGGGTACATTGCCACTGCCCTTTCTAATTATATAATACTGAGGGGTAAGGATAACCGATTTCTAATCAAAGTATTGAAGGAATTCTATTATTTCAATATAGGTTCGGTCTCAGCGTTTGCCTGCACAAGGGTACCCAAGATATGTTAGAAATTAACTACTGTATAATCATACTATAGTTTTCTGTTTGCAGTATATAATATATTGCAAAATACCGTCTACTGTATAATTATATATTGTAGTTCAGCCAGTGTGCTGCCCGTATGGCTAGCATCTAGTGGCACGGTCCAGCCGGCATATAAAAAGACACATATTTGTGTATCGTACCCAGCCCATTTGCTGTGGCCTTCCCTTCCAATATTAAAATCATAGAGTTTTCTGATCAGGGAAGCTCAAAGAGAAGGGTTCTAACCTTTAAGGATAGAAAGTGTTCTACCACCGGCCCTTTAATTTATTTAATATTGTAAGGTAAAACGTAAACTGATTTCTAATCAGAATATTGAAGAAGTTCTATTCTTTCAATATAAGACTGGTCTCAGCAAACACATGGCCAAGGATACCCAAGATATGTTGGAAAATAACTACTAGTATAATATCCCTTTTACCCCCAGGCTATTTGGAAATTTCCAACCCTTAACTGCCAGGGGTTATTTTTTTTCAAGCACATTTTGCAGTATATATTTTTTAAATTGCTCTAACAGCCTTAATTTTTGTCATAGAGAGGTCAGGTTGGTCTCATTCTCTTGGAAAATCCTGAAGTTTCTCAAAAAATTATTGAAAATATGCAAACAAAAATTTAAATAGCAGTTTTTTGCAAGGACGTACCGGTACGTCCCTGGGGGTAAAGGGATGTGTTTTGTGAAACGTACCAGTACGTCCTTTGGGGGTAGAAGGGTTATATACAATAGTTTTCTACCTGTAATATATACAATACTACAAATATACTAACTACTGTATAAACATATACTGTAATCCAGGCGGCATATAGCCGGCATAGCTAGTCCCTGCCGGCACAGCCCGGCCAGCACGCTAGCTGAGAGAGAGAGAGAAAGCATGGAGTGAAGGACTGCCTTATAACTGTATATGTATACACTAAATAAGGATGTAAATATATAATTTACTGCCTTTCCCCAGAAAGGAGGTTCAAATGGAAGGTGAGAATGCATCATTCAGGCTTCCATCCAACCACCAGTACCATCGCCGGCAAAGTCCGGCCGGCACCTGGCCAGCAGGGTAGCTCCCGGCAGCACTGGTACAGTCGGCATGCCGCCGGCTGAGTCAGTATCTGCCGGCGCCGGCCGGGTTAGTACCCCAGCAACAGTACTTGTGGCCGGCAGTCCAAGGGAGGACTGAAAAACCTTGATGACTTTAGAAACTTCCCTCCAACAGCCATCATGGCTGCCGGCAGCCGCCATAGCCTCCGGCAGCCGTCATGGTCGCCGGCAGTCAGACAACAGCTGTTAAGTAGGAGTCCGGCCGGCCCTGCCACCCACTGGCAATCAGTGAGATTGCAGGACGATGGCCCAAAGAGTTGCAATGTCAAGGCCATCACTAAAGGACAGAGGGGGGAGGGAAAAGGGTTCTGTACGAGGTGTGGAAGGAGCCGGCAAGGTTGCCGGTCCTACCACACCCCTAAGAAACTCTGTTACAATATTGGCGCCATCCTAGGCGGCATGAGAATATCTATTCTCCAGCCTAGGGTCTGCCAATACAGTTAAGGGGACGGCGGCAGTGCCACCTCCTCTCAACAAGGGAGAAACAGAGTTCCAGTGCCGACGCCATCCTAGGCGGTAGAAGAATGTCTATTCTTCAGCCTAGGGTCTGAAAGCACAGGACTAGTCTTCTAGACCGCAGGGAGAAGGTGGCGGCATCATACAACCACTTCAAGTGTGGCCTAGGGAGGGCTAGCCTCCTATGCCGGCAGCCTAGCCGGCAGCCTAGCCGGCAGGGGAATGACAATTCACCCTGCCGGCCGGCTGCCAGCACAAGACTATATACTCTGAGGTTCTGACCGAATCCCAAAACCTGTTATCTGCGGCTAAGGGAAGGGGCAGAAAACCCTAGGCTAGTCATGCCTGAATGAAAACTCAAGGCACGACCCACTAGGGTTGTAGCCTAAAGCTACACTCAGAGGGAAGGAGGGATTACCCTTAAATCTCCACTGGAGACGAGTATCGGTTATATAATTCTATGAGATATCTATCTCCGCCTGAATTGATAAAACGATACACGAGGGTAAACGTCTAAAAGTATACTACATCGCCTAGGTTAGGTTACCTAGGCAAGACGAGATCTCGGTTACTTAAATCACCGAATCTCTAACGTATACGATTGACAGAGAAAAGAAAAGATTATGCATACTATAAATATCTTTACAAGTATAAATTGCCTAAATAGCTTTCATAATTAATTCAATAATGCTATTTCAACCGGGAATGTCGTTCTACTAACTAAATAACACATGCCTAACGAACGACAGCGCCCATGGCGCCTCCGGTAACAGGCCTAGCTCCTAAGCACAATAAATTACTCTAATTTCACTGTGAAATAGGAGCTAAGATATACACGTTGTAAAGAATCAATGCTCAACTTTCTAGAGGCGAAAGAACCAAGAGATTGCATAATAATCCTCGCAGAATCGATCGAAGAAGTTAGATTAACAAGGAACACCACCGTGCGAATTCGCTACAAAATTAGGAATGTCCACCATCTTGGATATGGCCCCAAATTGATACTCTATAGTAGTATGAGAAATAGGGTAACCTTGATAACGGCTCCCCTTCCAAAATTGCCACTCTTCCCCCTCGAAGCGAAAACGGTATTCGGGGTGAAGATCGCTATGTGTCATATCAAGATATACGTCCCCTGATTTATGCGATATCCTTAAGAGAATGTCAAGGATATTCGCACCAGGAGTTAGAATTCTGGAGACCTAAAGGTAAATTCTCTGGAAATATCACTGTAGT
The DNA here is from genome assembly GCF_036898095.1 of Palaemon carinicauda. Taxonomy (NCBI): domain Eukaryota; kingdom Metazoa; phylum Arthropoda; class Malacostraca; order Decapoda; family Palaemonidae; genus Palaemon; species Palaemon carinicauda. Next base: position 136,624,120 of record NC_090725.1, on the reverse strand, counting down.
TCATATATCCCTAGGAAGCTACTATTAGGAACCTTCCATCAGGACGACATGGCTTGAGCCCAAAATTCCCTTACATATTTCCCTTAGGTCCAAAATATCCAAACTATACTTTATAAATTCATTCTCAACTTGCTGTAACTTCCCAATCTGATTTATGGTTCCAACATTCCAATTATCAATTTTCCTCAGTATTTATAAAATGGGAGATTCTTAGAACCCCTATAATGCCGGGACTGGGGGTCATTTTGTCATTTTTTTTTTTATTTCTATAGACTGACTAAATCCATAGAAGATTCATTAGTTGGATTCATCAAAGGATAGCCAGTTCCTTGTGATGTGCAGTGCCTATCTAACTAAGGCAAGCAACCCCTGCCGGCCCATACTAATTCCAGAAAGATCATCTGCCAGGCATCGGGAATAGTAGCCGAAAAAAATCTTGTCTATCGCCTTAAACCAAATCTGTCACCCTCCTTCCTGTGACTTCATTGAGATTTGAGGGAGAGGGGGTATTTCCTCCAGACGCAAAGTTCTCAGGCAAACATGGATTTCTAAGACATACTACCCAGCACAGTACACTAAGATATACCAGCTAGCACATGAAAGTTGTACTGACCAAATTTCATTTTAAGACATGTTGTACAGCAGTGTGTAGAATATAGAAATCCACTTTTAATGGCATTTGTGGACTATGAAAAAACCTTTGATAGTTTGCACAGGCCTGTTTTGTGGAGAGTTCTCTGTTATTATAGAGTTCCTCTTAAATATGTTCATTTGATTAAGTCCGTTCATGAGCATAGCAAGTGCAAATCCATGTTAGTGGAATCCTATCAAAAGAATTTCCAATGAAAAGTGGAATACTCCAGGGGAATGTGTTGTCACCTATCTTGTTTATCCTCCTTTTGTAATGCATAGAACTGTTGGGGATGGTGGAGAAGGATTGGATTGGATTGATTATAGGATATTAGCTGACCTAAAGTATGCTGATGATGCTGTCCTTATTAGCAGAACACAACAGGATTTTTGATGCTTGCTCACTAGAATGCATGAAATATCACATGAGGTTAGGCTCAAGATAAATAGAAGAAAAACTGAGATGATGAGAACAGAATATGCAATGGAAGATGAAATATCATCGGAAGGAGAACAGATTAATGTGGTAAAATAATTAAAATATTCAAGAACTATGATCTTTAATAAAAGGCTTTTAGAATTGGAGTTTATTGAAAGATTGGAAAAAGCAAATGAGATAGTGGTTAGATTAAGTAAGGGATTTTGACGAAGGAAAAATCTATTTCTGGGGAGAGACCTGTGACGCCCGGCGAAAATGGCCACAAGGTCCTCCTCCTCCACCAGTGACCTTCTCCCAGAAATCCACTCCCATCCTGAAAGAGTACACCACAGGGTTACTCAAGAAGAAGCAATCAAACGGGATCGATCACTGAAGTTCCAAAGCCACCTGTTCACAATTCCGAAGAAAGGCTTGTCGGCATTGAGAGTGGACCTGGACTTGTCAAGCTAAACTCTTACATTCTCTGCGACAAGTTCCGGATGTTGACTATCTCTCAGGTACGGACCTTACTTCCCCGTAGGACCGTCACCACCTCTGTCGATCTTACCGACGACTATTATCTTGCGCCTATAGCTCGAAACTTCTCTTCTTATCTGGGTTTCCGCCTAAGCAGGAAAGCCTTTGTGTTCAAGACATGCCCTTTGGCCTCAACATTGATCCCAGGATATTCACGAAACTGGGAGAGAGAGTGTTAGAACAACTCAGGAACCAAGAGATACAGATCATTGCTTATCTGGCCGGTTGGCTCATTTGGGCCCGGCCGGTCATAGAAGGCAACAGAGTTACGAAGGAATTACTTCAATTTCTCGACAACCTGTGATTTCGGGTCAATCTCCAAAAAATCTCGCCTGCAACCATCAGTCCGCTTAGAATGGTTAGCCATTCAGTGGGACCTTTCGAAGCACACGTTGTCTCTCCCTTCCAAAAGGTAAGAGGAATAGTTTCCAAGATAAAAAAAAAAAAAAAAAAAAAGAAAAAAAAAAAAAAAAAAAAAAAAAAATTTCTCAAACACAAACAGGTGTCCGAAGAGCCTTAGAAAGTATCCTCGGACCTTTCCAATTCACTTCAGTAACAGATCTCCTAATAAAAGCCAAACTCAAAGACATCAATCGAGTTTGGAGAAAGAGAGCTACAGTACCTATAAGAGACATCGTCTCGAAGATCCCCTCTGTCTTGAAAATGAGACTACGCCCATGGTCCGAACCGAAGGACCTCTCCAAATCGGTTCCTCTACAATTCCCACCTCCACAAGTGACATTCCATACAGCCACGTCTCTAAGTGGATGGGGGGGATTACTCCAAACATCAGATGTTTCAGGTTCTTGGTCACTCTCCATGAAACAGTCCCATATCATTGTTCTCAAAGCCATGGCAGTGTTCTTGACCCTGAAGAGAGACTCTCCTCCGAGGTCGACCCACATCAGAGTAGTGTCAGACAGCACAGACGCAGTACACTACGTCAACAGGGGAGGATCCAAGTCACCCAACCTGAATCAGATCCTGGTCACTATCTTCGCCTGGGCAACAGAAGAGAACTGGTTCCTGTCAGCACCTCACCTAGCGGGAGGCCAGAATGTGAGAGCGGACTCACTATCCAGGACGGATCCACTGGAGTCAGAATGGTCTCTAGACATAATTTCATTCCGGTGGATACTCAGGCTCGTTCCAGGCCTCCAGGTAGATCTATTCGCAACTCAGATGAATCACTAACTTCCTTGTTATGTGACCCCAACCCTGGACCCTCGGGCTTATGCCATGGACGCATTACCCCGGGATTGGAACCATTAGAAGAAGATTTCCCTATCTCCCCCAGGGAATCTTCTAAAAACTTTTACACAAACTACGCTCCTTCCGGGGCGCAGTGGCTTTAGTACCACCTCACTGGCCAAGAACAGTTGGTTTCCTCTCCTCCTCGAGTTGAAACTCAGTCCCATCCGGATCCCGTTCCTCAAACTGACCCGAGTATCCAAACTCACTGTGTCAGATTACTCAAGGATAGCCAAAACTCTAACTTTGTGGACTACAGGAAGTTGGCAACTCGTAGAGATGCGAACATTGAACCGGAAACGATCTCTTCATCGAATGGGACAAAAGGGACTCGACAATTCGCCAATATGATTCGGCCGTTAACAACTAGTAGGTCCCCTAATAGTGCAGACCATACTCGTATGTCCCCGCATTTAGCCATCTCTTTCTTGAGGCTCCTATTTGTCAAAGGCCTAACAGTTAGCACTTTAACCACCATCAAGTCAGCTTTGAAGAAGATCTTCCTTGTTGGGTTCAACATTAACCTAGCTGATTCCTATTTCTCATCAACACCAGAAACATGTGCTAGGCTTCGACCTTCGGTTCGGCCACAAAAGGACTCTTGGTCTCTGAATGGTGTTCTCAAACTTGCGATGGACACGGACAATGAATCCTGCTCTTATATCCCTCTTCTTAGGAAGACTTTATTTCTAACGGCTATGACCTCAGGTGATGGAACATCAGAACTAGCAGCTCTCTCACGAAACCCGGAAAACATAGATTTCCTCCCTTCAGCCGAAGTACTCCTTTTCCAGACAAAGCTTCCCTAGCTAAAAAATGAGGATCCGCAAAATAGGTGCTCCCCTCGGAAGATTATTCTTCATCCCCAGGTTTTTTCTCCGTGTACAGTCACACTCTCAAGCCCCTTTTTAGCTAGAACTGCAACCCGCTCGTCTGGCCCCTTGGTTATCAGGGAACAAGGAGGTACTATTTCCATTCACGGTATCAGGCAACAAATCCTCTACTTCATTAAACATACTAATCCGGAATCATTTCCCCAGGCTCATGATATACGGACAGTAGATGCCTCCAACAATGACTTCCAGAACAGGGACTTTGATGATTTTAAAAAATATACGAGTTGGAAATCCCCTATAGTTGTCAAACGCCAATATCTAAAGATCTTACAGGCCCTTAAATACCCAACGATGGCAGAGGGGAGCCTTATCTCTCCCCATTAATCTCCTCTTCTTCCTTTCTTCCATCTCTTCTCTTCTCCCTCCTACCCGCCACTCACACCACGTCGCCGCTCTCCTTGGTAGTTCGTTAGCCCTATGATATTTGCCATGTTTAATTCCTATGGTTTAACTGTTATTGTAGTTACCGTTCCTTTAATGTTTAGATATACTTAGACATGTAAGGTTTGATGCCTTTTGCGATTCGACACTCAGTTGGTTCCTTGTCGTCATTATTATTTAACCTTACGTTCCCTATGTCATTTGGCTGGTTGGTAATTGGACGATTACTTTATTATATCATAGTATTGTCGTACATGGTGATTGTATTCTCCTCATTATGTTATTAATTTATTGGGCTTGGAAGGTTTTCTCTGGTACTTTTTCGCCGGCCGTCACAGGTCGACCCAGAAAAGGGATTTTGACGAAGGAAAAATCTATTTCTGGGGAGAGACCTGTGACGCCCGGCGAAACCCTTCCCGATTATTTTTGTACGGACCCACCCTTTCCTTGCCAAGCCATATGTTCTTGCAGAAGGATGACCTGGTGAGCACGAGTGGTAGGTGTCGGTAGGGAAACCCAACTGTATTCTCTAGGGCCTGTCACGGCCCTCCCCCTTTGATGAAGGGATTATCTAAATGGAAGACAGCCTGTGAATAGTGTTTTACAAACGCCCTTGTTAGATATACGACACCAACAAGGTGCTCGCGCGAGGGTTGTAACCTCTGCATTCCATGCTTTTAATTTTCTCTGGTATATTTGGAAGATTTATATCAGAAAAAGTACAAAGAAGGACTTTTTAGTGGCTAGATTAAGTAAAATTTGGAAATCAAGGGGCCTGAAATTACATATAAAAATCAGGATATATATTAGTTTAGTGAGATCAGTCTTAGTCTTACTGTATGGACACGAGTCGTGGTAGGACAACGAAACAATATCAAACAGATTTTATAGTTTTGAGAACAAAGCCCTCAGAAGAATATTGGGAGTTAAATGGCCGGATAGGAATCGGAGTGAAACTATAAGAGAGATTACTCAAGTGCCATATGTAGATAACATCATGGTGAAGGGTAGATGAAGATGGTTTAGGCATGCTCTTCGCATTCCAAAAGAGAGATTAGTTCACCAACTTTTAACTGTGCTTCACAAGGCACTAGAAGAGTTGGAAGACCCAGGCCTACAGCGTTGAGGACTATGAAACGTGAAGTATGAGATGATGAATGGCAGAATATTGATTTAGAAGCTCAAAATAGAGACAACTGGCAAAATCTAACCGAGGTCCTTTGCGCCAATAGGCGTACAAGATGATGATTCGTCCCAAATAATATCTGTTTTCCAATATAGGAATTTTCCCATTGCTTCCCTGGTACAATTATGATCCAATCCTGAAAAATTGGCCTCACAATCTCCCATTACCAGTGATTTCTGTGCTTGACCTTGAATATTGCTAAAAATCCCCGGCAACTGATACGAGCTGATTGTCCTAGAGCACTTTCATGATAGTTGTGCTCCATCATTCCTGTGAACTGTTTGAGAAGAGAGATGTCTGGAACTATCACTTATAGAGACACTCCCTGGGGTTACTGATGGATCATCTTGCCAATTCAGCATTTGAAGTTGATTATTCATTACAGGTACTCCTTGCTTAATGATGGCTTTCATTCCAGCAAACTCATTGTTAAGCAAATTTATCCCATTTTTGTACTTTCATTTGCAATTGAAGCTGCATTTTAACAATCAAGTATTACCAACTTCTTTTTTCTCCTTTACTTTTGATTGTGATCAACTGATCTCTTGCTGCTGTTCTCGAGAATATGCGTACATATGAATAGTAAAGAGCATCGTTTATATAATTTCTCAACCTACTCAAAACAGCTTTATAATGACTCTTACATTAGCACCAATATGTTATAAGCTATCATAGTTTTCATTTAGTTCATTGATAGGTATTATTATCAATTATCACTTGGGCATATGAATACGTTTCTCTCTCTCTGTAACAGAAAAAATGTTTCTTTAAAGTCTCGATTAAATACTGTAGTAAACAAACAATAAATCTATACTTCATTAAGTTGGGCTTAAAACATGACATTCAATTTCATTAGCAGATCTCTAGTTTTAGCCAACATCATAACGTACAGTGGATGCCATACCTTACATTTTTTTCACGTTACGGTGTGGAATACGATGTTTTTTTCGTCCCCTTGTTACGGCATTTTCCCCACCTTACGGCATCGAATTCCAAAATTCAAACTTGGCGGTCGGTACGTGTACGATTGTGCGAGTCACTCGCCTCACACCACGCTCATATGTCACTGCATATGTCACTAAGAAGCTGGTCTGCTATTGGTCGGCGTCACAGCGTCACAAAGATGCCGATACGCTATTGGCCGAAATCCCTCCCACAATGCCTGAGAGAGATTCTGCCTCTCTCTCTCTCTCTCTCTCTTTGTTAATCGCGCACTCAGTTCAGAATCTCATGTGTGTTTCGTTAAGCCTTGATCTCGTGTGAGTGCTTGCAATATCGTATTTTTTGTGCATTTTAGTGCTTGATTTCAACTTTAATTTGTTAGCCATGGGTCCAAAGATTGCTAGTGATGTTAAAGGGAGAAGTAAGAAGATGATTACTATGGAAACGAAGCTGGAGATAATAAAGAAATACGAAGAAGGCATGCGCATCATTACCCTCGCTAGTACATACGGCCATAACCAGTCAACAATTGGTACAATCATCAAGAACAAGGAAGCCTTTAAAGCAAGTAAGTCTTCTAAAGGCATGACTGTCCTTGCCAGTGGAAGGACCTCAATCAACGACAAGATGGAAAGACTCCTTCTACCATGGATTAAAGAGAAGGAAATCGCTGGTGATACACTCACGCAATCGGTAATTTTGCACAAGGCGAGCGCCATCTTCGCCGATCTCCTGGAAGCCCAGAGAGACGGCGGAGACGAAGGAACTTCACAGCAAGCCCCCCAAGAGTTCAAGGATTCTCATGGGTGGTTTGATCGCTTTAGGATGAGGACTGGAATTCACTCAGTCATCAGGCATGGAGAGGCGGCCAGTTCTGACAAAAAAGGAGCAGAAGAATTCCTCAAGAAGTTTGAGAAATTAATTTCCAAAGAAGGCTACATTCCTCAGCAAATGTTTAACTGTGATGAAACTGGCCTTTTCTGGAAGAAAATGCCCCGTCGTACATATATCACAGCAGAAGAAAAGAAACTTCCTGGCCATAAACCGATGAAGGGCAGACTTACACTCACATTTTTTGCAAATGCCAGTGGGGACTTAAAAATTAAGCCCCTACTGGTGTACCACTCAGAGAATCCTCGTGCCTTCAAGGCACAAAATATCATGAAGGATAGGCTCTCGGTATTTTGGAGGTCTAATGCCAAGGCCTGGGTCACGAGGACCATATTTATTGAGTGGGTAAACGTCTGCTTCGGTCCTGCTGTCAAGAAATTTTTAGAAGAGAACAATCTTCCTCTAAAATGTCTCCTGGTACTGGACAATGCCCCTGCTCACCCTCCTGGCCTTGAGGCCAACATACATCCTGACTTCTCCTTCGTCAAGGTTCTCAAGAATCCTTTGGCAATTCTATATTGGTTATTTTGTGACAAGCTGTTTTGGAAAGTGGAGATTGAGTGAGATCTAGAGGGGACTAGAAAGAGGTACACAGGTGAGGAGGTGCAGGCTGTCAGTAGGTAAGGTCAGAGTGTTTATGTCTGTTACTGCCACGTTTGTCCAGTGTTTATTTATGTTTGCCCCGTTGTGTGCTTGGGCTGTGATCATCTCCATCTGTGGTGCCTCATTGATGATTGTGTGTAGTAGCAATAGTGGTGCTATCAGATTTGAGTCATCGTGCAAGCTGCGAATGTGAAGATCTTGAGCCTGTTCCACTTTACTGGACATAATTAAAGTGAGTTATCAGTGCATTTCATATCAAACAACAAGCTATCTAGGCTTTTAAATTATGGTTGAAAAGGCAAAACATAGCACAAGTGACATGATGAAGTCCTACAATGGAACAGTAGACATAGTGGCCTGGCTAAGGTAAGTAGAGTTGTTAGCCATATTAATGGAGATTAAGGACCTAGCTAGCTTCATTCCTCTGTTCCTAGAAGGGGATGCATTGGAGCTGTACTCAAGAGATGAGTGAGAAGGTCCAGGAAGATGATGAGAAGGTAAAGCTGAGGTTGAAAGAGGCATTCGAACAAGGCATGTTTGATGCCTTTGAGAAATTAGAGGTTGTAATGGACAGGTGAACAAGTTGATGTCCTTGCAAATGAAATAAGGAGGTTAGTTGGGTGGGCTAGTTTTAAGGGTGAGGGTCTGAAGCAAGCGGTGAAGTTGGCCTTCATAACTCGTTTCCCAGACTGTGTTGCAATGAGTTGCAGCAGATCAAAGATGTTGAGTCAGTAAGAATGAAGGAGCTATTGTCCAGACCCAAGGTATTGACATTAGGAAGAGGTAAGGAGGTAGCAGCTATTGCAAGTGGAAGACCTATGGTGGACAATCAACCTTTTTGTCCCAAGGGGGGTCCATAACTTTCCCATATGGTCTTACAGATGTAATAGATACTACATAGCTAGAGATTGTAAAATGCCCAGGCAGATTGTCAATTGTTACTGGTGTAAAAGGCCAGGTCATATTTCTTATCGGCGTGATCAAGAAAACAAGCAAAGGGGGTATTGTGCTGCAAGCTTTCCCTGCAACACAGTAAAAGCGCTTCCAAGTATTTTGCCCGTTGTGAGAATTGGGGTGAAGGGGAAAATAGTGAGAGTCTTAGTCAACTCTGGTTGCTCGACCAAAGTGTTGAGTGGTCAGCTTGGTGGAAGTCTTAAGGTATCTGGTGAAGAGTTGGTTAACGTTGACGGAAAATTTGTTAAATGTAAGGGAACTGAAGAAGTGGAGTTGACTATAGGTGAGCTCAAGAGTAAAAGCGAGAGCTTTTATTCTTGACATTGTTATTGATGGGATTGAGGCAGTACTGATAGAGATGGATGTCATCAGGCTGTTTGGAGAAGTGACCTTCTTGAATGGGTGACTAATGCTGAGGTGATATCTAGGTGATGAGAGAAGACATTGTGCAGTGGGAGTAGATGAGAAAGTCAGAAATGAGGGATAAAATGTGATTGATAGGCCAGTGGGTGATGGTAGTGTGGAAATAAGCACAAGTGGGAATAAAAGTGAGTACTTGGAGTCCAGAATCCGGCAATCAGTCAGGAGGGTGCTTCTCGAAAAACAGCTGATTGAGAACAGAGCAAGGTGTGAAATTGGAAACAAGGATTTTTCTGCTACATTTGATGGGATGAAGTGGACAGCTGGGTGGTTTCTGAAGGGGGAAGTTCCAATATTGAGGAATGAGGTGGGATAACACTATACAAGGGGAGAAAGAGGATTTTAATGATGAAGTCCAGAGATAGGTCGATGAAGGAATTCTGGTGCCTTGGGAGGTGGAAGAGGGTGGCGGAGTGTTGCCGTTGCTGGCAATCGTCCAACGTAACAGGAATAAGGTCAGACTGGTACTGGACTACTGTGAGCTGAACAAATACATAAAAGTGCCACACAGGGAATGATTTTGTTGACATATGCAGTAAAATCTTGGGATAGTGGAGACAGAAAGATGGATATTTGGCAGTCGTGGATCTTAAGTCTGCATATTTAAGATTCATGTAGCCGAAAAGTTGTGGAAGTACCAGCTAGTGAGATACAAGGGGCAAACTTAATGCCTGACTAGGTTAGGTTTTGGGCTATGTTCAGCACCTCAGATTCTGACAGTCATCCTAAGGACAGTGTTGAGGATGGACAAAGCCATAGAGGAAGCCACAGACTCTTATAGAAATGATATTGTCATGAATGAATCTTTAGTAACAACTAAAGCAGTGGCTTGGTCAACAAACCTCCTATTTCAATAGTAGGAGGAACTTTCCTGGATCTGAAAGTGAAAAGAGATGGGAGGGGTGCTCTAGCTTTCCATCGAGATAATGCAATTACAGAAGAGAAAGAAACAATAAGTAGGAAGGAACTTTTCTTGGTGTGTGGAAGGCTGGTAGGTCATTACCCTGTGGCAGGTTGGCTACAGACCACATGTAGCTATGTGAAACGGCGAGCAGAAGGTGAGAGTTTGGATGATAGAGGTAGGAAGAGAGACTGTAGCAATGATTCACGACATTACGGATAGAGTAAAGAAAGAAGGTCCAGTAAAAGGAAGGTGGTATGCACCAAAGACAAAGAAAGGTGGGTATGGTTGGATGCCAGCAGCATTGCAACAGGGTAATTTGAGAGATTGGAGATGTAGTGGAAGACAGAGAATGGCTGTGTGAAAAAGATGACTACAAAGACATCAATGTTGCCGAGCTAGAGGCACTACTTAAAGGGATCAATTTGGCACTGTAATGAAATTTGCGAGAAATTGGAGTAAAGGCTGATTCTGTGGTAGTGACTGGGTGGATCAGCTCTATTTTGACTTCTGAAACCACAGTTCGGATTAAGGGAGCAGCAGAGGTCGTGGTGAAGTGCTGCCTTCGTATTTTGAAGGAACTGATAGAAGAAGTTAGGAAGCAAGTGAAGCTGGACTTGTGCTTTTGGAAAAGAATAAAACGGACATTTTGACAGAGTTAAGAAAGAGGGAATTGAACTCCCAGAAAGAAGGAAAAGAGAAGAGGAGTTTGAAGCGCATTGTATTGGGTACGTTAGAGTGGAAGAGCTTCAATGGTTGCACCATATTGGTGTAAATAGGAGTTAGTTTGTAGCAAGGAAATAGAGGTAAGGTTTGGAGGGTGGTGCGAAGTTGTGGTCGGTGTCGGTTTATTGAACATGCACCGGTAAGACATGATCCTGGGGAGCTGAGGGTGGAGTCAGACTGGAAAAAAATTAGCCATTGATGTGACACACTATAGAGGAGGCATATGCTTCAAGACAGTGGACTGTGGCCCTGGGCAGTTTGCTATCTGGAGGGAATTGAATGCAGAAAATGCAAGTGAAATAGCAAGAGAGTTAAATGAAGTTTTTTTAGAAAGGGGCCCAATCAGCAAGGTGCTAATGGATAATGGCACATTGTTCCACTCACAAGTTGTAAAGGATATGTTCGACAGGTGGAAAATAAGTCACTTCTTTAGAGCAGCATATTGTTCAGCTGTAAATAGTATAGTGGAGAGACACCATTGAACTATCAAGTCAATGGCAGAGAGGACAAAGACTCTGCCAGAGGAAGCAGTATTTTGGTACAACTGCTCTCTTCAGTTTGGACAGAATGAAGAGTCATTGCCACAGAAAGTGTGCTCAGCTATGAGTGGCAGCAATCCAAAGCAGTACCTGTAGTAAAGAAGGAGACTTGTATAACATTGAAGATAGGAGATGAGGTGTGGGTTAAGTACAGTGATGCAAGAGGCACTTCTAAGGGGAAAGAATAATGATTCTGTTAACAGGATGCCAGTTGATAGTGAGGAGAGTGAAAGTGAACCAGAAGATGAAAAGAACCAAATGGACCTGAAAGTAGATGTACTTGAGCACCAATGGTCTACAAGGAACAGATGCCCTCCAGTTTGGATGAATGATTATGTGTAGGGGAACGCTTAAGATGAAAGATCTTGAGATCAAGGGGGGGAGGGGGTGTAAATGGTTTATGATTAATATTATGGGGAATAATTCCAAGCTTCAGTATGTTATTATTAGTATTGTGTAGCAGTTATTTGTGTCTAAGTGTCATTTAAGTAAATTTCAAGTGTAAAGCAAAGCACCGGGAACACAGCAAAAGTTGTGAGGTTGGCAACGGTGCTATTGTGGGTGGTGAACGATGGAATTGTTATTGCTGGGCTCAAGAATCCTATGAATATTGGTTCTATATTGGCTAGCTAATCACAAGCTGTTTTGGTGAGTGGAGATCGAGATCTAGAGGGGATTAGAAAGGGATAGACAGGTGAGGGAGGTGCAGGGTGTCAGTAGATAAGGTCAAAGTGTTTATGTCTGTTTCTGCCATGTTCGTCTGGTGTCTATTTATGTTCCTCACGTTGTGTGCTTGGGCTGTGACTATCTCCTGCTGTGGTATCTCATTGTGAAGTAGCACTAGCGGTGTAATTAGTATTGTCTCTTAGTGCAAGCTGAGAGAGTTAAGATCTTCAGCCTGTTCCACTTTACTGGAGATAATTAAGGTGAATTACCAGTATATTTCATATCAAACTACACTAATGTAAACTGAAAATCATAAAAACAAAGATTATTCCAGGCATGAGCCATATCAAAAACTGAATAAAATGTCAGAAAATACTAGCGAGTAATCTGGGAACTACTGCTACTACTTTACCTACATTCAAGTCAAAGAAAATAGTTACCTACATTCAAGTCAAAGAAAATAGTAAAATAATGTTTACAACACTAATTTATTTGCAAATGACTAAGTGAATAAATATGAATATTGTATATATCTGGATAAAACGACATTTAGATTGGACAATGTAAAAATGAAGAAAATTTTCTATTTATTTAATTTCTGTAGTATAATCAGACTATTAATCATGATACCCTCTGTGTAGGCCTATAAGTTAGGTTTTGGGTATGTAAAGATGTCATTATAATCTTACTTAATGTATGTTTAGAAATTAAACATAAAACCAATTCTATATTCTATATTCCCCACATACAGAGCTCAAAGGGGAAACCATTTTGTTTGTTTATGTTTTACCACCAATCTCAATGAATGAAAAAACAAAGGAATGCATTTAAATATCCAATTGATAACTAATAATACTTATAATCTTTAGTAAACTATACTAACCTCTGTTATTAATTACAAGATAGTTTGAATAAGTTTGGAAATTATATTAAGAATACATCTAATTTATTTGTGCGCATATCCTTGATAGCGGTAGCTTGAACCAGCTGGCAATATTTACATGTTCTCAGCTGGACTCTAATTTATGCAGTTTCAAAACTTATTCAAAGCATCTTACAATAAATATTGCACAAATGTCAGATTGCTATAGTTTACTCAAAGCTGTTAGTGTTAATAGTTATAAATTGGCTGTGTAAATACATTCGTTCGTTCGTTGTGTTTCCCTTTCTGGTGTCATATGTAGGCAAAATATGATAAGGAAACAGCTTCATTTTGTTTACTATGAACTTCTAATACTACAGCAAGTAAAACAACATCTGTAATAACATATAAATAATTAAGAATACTACTTGTTATTCATATGTGGGCATATCCTCAAGAATGATTTCTTGAAATCAGCTGATGGCAAGATCAGCTGTGTTTACATGTTCTGAGATAGGCTTGCATAGAAAAAAGTCGATCCAATTCATATAGGATTATTCCTTGAATAGGCTATCTATATTGAAGATTTAATGAATAGGATAAAATTATTTCATTACTTAGAATCTCAGAACTATTTACTTCTTATGGTGACCTTTGCCAAATGAATGATACTCTAGCTACAGTATATGAATTTCGTCCAGTATATCCAAAGTCTTTAGTAAAAGTGTTCGTTGCTGCGAGGTTCTACTATATTTCTATGCTTTCTGGTGAATTATCAATTTTTATTAATTTTTTATTATAATCTTTACTAAAATTGCCATTACAAAATCTTTAATAATGAATGTACATGTGCATGTCTGGATATGTGGAATGCATCAAATGAATTTCCTTTATTTCTTTTGGGAAAAATAGTTTTAGGATACAAACATATTAGGATGCAAAATCGCTTACAAAACAAATTAAACTTGTAACCCAAGGTACTACTGTACATGTAAAGTTAAAGTTAATTATTCTTGTGGAAATGTTTATATACTTAATATGCTGAAATATCTTAACAGAATCTATTCTGTTAAGGTATTATGAAAATTCTAGTAATTTCTCAGAATAATTTTGTTCTAAAAGAGCCATTACAAAGAGAATTTAAAGTATATTCCTCACTTAATTAACAAAACAACATCATTCTATACTCCATTACATCATAAAATCTATATTGAAAATTTTTCTTTGTTTACACCACCAACAATGGGTTCAAGAGAATGAGCTATTACACAACAAGGATAGGCAACTTATTATTATATATATCCTGTTTTTACAGGATACTGAAACTGAATGAGAAACTTTTCCTTGCACTTGAGCTATCAATTTATCAACTCTGTCTATAAATTTAAGGAAAACTGTGGAGAATAAGTTGTCTTAGAGGACCATCAAGAGACAACATAAAAAAGTACTCAAACTTATCCAAGTAACTCATTTGGATACCTTCCAGATTTTTTTTATGACTAAATATCTCATAATATAAGAGTCAAGCTGATCACATACACATTTTCAACATGGGCTAGTAAATACTCTTCAAGTTGAAAACAGGATATCCCATTAGTTTACTTCTAACTTCTAAGTATAGGCAAGGGACTCATTCCAGCAGTAGAGGTACTAGCACCTACATTAATGCTGCTAGGGAAAACTTGAGATGTGCTAGTTGCCAAGCCCAAACTAAACCGGAAGAAATGCCATTGGAAACAATTCAACCATCATTTTTTCTCTAAAAAGTATATTTTCTGTTGTACAAGAACGAAACAATATTTCACTCCATTAATATACTATTGTAAGTATAAAGAGGTAGGTCATGAGGGCCTACTTCAGTACGAGGAAGGTTATTAGGATCCAGGCTACCAGCTGTCTTCTCTCTGGGAATCCAGTGATACACAGAAGGTGAGGGGTGTGCAATAAAAGAACCAAAATTATCTTGATACTGCGATGCTCTAGTACAGTAATACCTAGCCCTAAATTGTTGATGGATTCCAAGATACCCAAAATAAGTAGCTTTTTTACATATATCAGGTATTTGCCCAATAAAGTGACATATGTTCCATACATATATGTACTGAACAGGAAAAAGTACTTAAAACACTTTATTATTTTATAAAAATCAGGTACCAACATTAAGGGGGGCCAGCCAGAATGCCAATATATGGGGGTATTGTTAGGAACACAAAATCCTGAAAAAAATTCACTGGGCTTTGTATGGCAATGGAGTATGTGTATACAAAATATTTTGTCAACATTCCTCTTACTTTCATAGTTACATGGTATTTAGTAAAAGTAACTCAATAAACCATAAACATTGTTCACTACAAGAAAATGCAGTATTTCTTCTGTTATCTTAAATTTTTATACTTATTACATTTTAATGTAAAATAAATTGCGAACAATGGCATCTGTATAACTTCCACGAGTCTCAGACTAGGTTCTCGCCCTTCAGTCTACCACAAACCTCAGAGAGAGTAGATGCCTGAGTTTGAACTCTGACATTCACTCATTTTTATGTTTGTTTTTCTCGTTTTCGGAAAAAATTTCATCATTTCAAAGAGGAAAAGACAATTTCAACATCTTGCTAACATAAGGAAGAAGAAAATTCGCTCTATTAATAGTTCAGAAAAAAAAGAGAGAGAGAGAGAGAGAGAGAGAGAGAGAGAGAGAGAGAGAGAGAGAGAGAGAGAGAGAGAGAGAGAGAGAGGGGGGGGACTGCCTTGCCTCACAGGAGCCAAAAGCAGCAAGATATTGAGGAAAAGAATCTTCATTTATGATTAAATTATAATAAATAACTTTATCTACTTTTATTAATACCCAAAAAAGAACATAAAATTCATAATAATCACGATTTATTAATATTGTCTTTGTAAAAATACAAAGAAAAACTTTGAAAGCCCGTATCTCAGAACTATACTTGACCTTCAAACTGAAGTCTTTCCTGATTTTTAAGGTTTACTTTTTACCCATAATGAAAAAATTCCTATCTGGCAAAAAAAAAAAAAAGGAAAAACAAAAAAACTTCATACTACTGAAGGTTTCTATCAGGTCTATATAAGGTAGTAATCCCAGATCTTAGTAATAATTATCAAAGGATGAGATAGAATTTGAAGAACACTAATTTTCAGGATAAACCGGCCCGGCGTTGCAAAACCGAAGGTCTATCTATATACCAAGGCATTTCCCCCAATTTTGGAGGGTAGCCGACATCAAACAAATGAAAAAAATTGGACCTTTCCTCTCTTCGCTCCTCCTAGCCTGATGAGGGACTCAACCGAGTTTGGTTGGTACTGCTAGGGTGCCACAGCCAACGCTCCCCCGTTATCCAACACAGATGAAGCTGAATCCCCTACTGCTGCTACCTCCGCAGTCATCCAAGCCAACCGAAAGGAGCAGCAGGGCCTACCAGAACTGCGTCACAATAGCTCGCCATTCATTCCTATTTCTAGTACGCTCTCTTGCCTCTCTCACATCTATCCTCCTATCACTCAAACCTTGACCTTCCTCTTGTACTTCTCCCATCAACTCTTGCATTCATCACCTTTAGCAGACAGCCATTTTCCATTCTCTCAACATGGCCAAACCACCTCAACACATTCATATCCACTCTAGCTGCTAAATCATTTCTGACACCCGTTCTCACCCACACTACTTCGTTCCTAACACTGTCTACTCGAGATACACCAGCCATACTCCTCAGACACTTCATCTCAAACATATTCAATTTCTGTCTCTCCGTCACTTTCATTCCCCACAACTCCGATCCGTACATCACAGTTAGTACAATCACTTTCTCATACAGAACTCTCTTTACATTCATACCTAACCCTCTATTCTTTACCACTCCCTTCACTGTCCCAAACACTTTGCATCCTTCATTCACTCTCTGACGTACATCTGCTTCCACTCCACCATTTGCTGTAACAACAGACCCCAAGTACTTAAACTAATCTACTCCCTCAAGTAACTCTCCATTCAACATGACATTAAATCTCGCACCACCTTCCCTTCTCGTACAGAGGCAAAAATCCTATGCAGTTTGGAGATGTCTTAAGTCACATTATTAAGTGGTATGAATGTTGAAATCCTATCATTAAAAATTGGCATTAGCCAGCCAGCCCCCTAATTAGCTTCCAAATAAAGTAGAGTACTGTGCAGTACAACACTTCATAGTTACTGTATTTAGTTGAAACTGATGTAAGGTCAGGTAAAATGGCGTAAAGTGGATTTTATTTTTGTACTTAATGAATAAGGATGAGCGATATATAGATCAAACTGCAGTAAGTAGAACCAACTTAAAAAGGGGTATTACAGTAGAAGTGATTGATTTCAACAGTGCCAAGCATCATCGGAACCCTTACTGTATAGTGCATTAAAACAACTAGGAAAAACTTGAGAGTCAGCTTGGGGTTTGAAACAGGGTTGATTAGGTGAGAATCACTGCTTTTGCCTGAAAGCTCACCGGACTTCTTAGATTCATGTAAAGCTGTTACCACACTAGGCTTTTTTCCGCCAGCAGCAAGCCGTTGCTGCCAAAAATGGGAAAAGCAGGAGCTTACTGCTCGAGATATTGGCTTCCTAACTGGACGGGAAGCAGCAAGCACAAACCGCGAGCTGATGCAAATAGGACAAGCTCGTGCTTGGCAATCTTGGGTTCAAGCCTCAAGAGATAATAAAAATTTGCTTTGTTCGTCTTGTGGTAGTCGTAGAATTCTTCAATTCAAGCAATATTCTGAGAATACATGTTACTGCAACAGTCAGAAAATTTTGGGGCGCCATAAGGATGTCAGCTGATCGGTTTTGTTTAGACTTTTTCCTATTTTCTCCTTGAGCCGCGAGATCGTAGTGCAACGCTAAAACATGATCGGTTTTGTTTAAACTTTTTCCTATTTGCTCCTTGAACCGTGAGATCGTAGTGCAATGCTAAAACACTTTTGCTCGCGACCATTGGCTAGAGGTTGGTGAAAACCTCGAGCAAGACATGACCAAGTGAAAGAAGTGAAAAACTTATGATCCTAATCTTCTCTGGATTTTCTCCTGAACTTAACATTAATTTCCTATTACACTCCAAGCTACCATGTGAAAATTCCTCTTCCTAAGAAAAACAGAACAATCATATTCTTTACAATGATTATCTAAATTACAATATTCTGTCACAAGACACAAGGAAAATGAGGATTGTGATCTACCAGTGTTAACTCTTTTGAACAATGCTCACAGAATTTAGTAACACCTCCCTATTACCACTAATAACCTAAAACACAAAATCCATCCAATCTGTAGGCAGTACACATTGATACATTATCACTGAAGCTGACGAGAATATTGTAAAGACAAAAGGGCTGGTGTGTACTTAAGCCAAGGTTATTGTCATTAACCATCAGGTTATCTCAATGCTGTACTAGAGGCTTAAGCCTATTGAAAGGTAAGAAAACGGGGAATTTTTTCCTTTAGGGTATGCATTGATTTAAATTCATGGTTCAAGGAGAGAAGCAATATGAACACCAGGGGAATTTCATAAAAATAATGAAGTCATCTAATCATAAAACTAAGAGCAGATCTTGAAAAAATTACTCAAAACACTTTACGAATACAACATTGCTAATCATACAAACCTTTCTCCGAGCCGTTTTATCTGTGTCTTTGCGGGTAGGTGCACCAGGTATAAGTATTGGTGATTGCTGGTCACGAGGTGATGATACTTCAAGACTTGAGTCATCCTCAGGTATTACTCGATACAAGTGGTCACCTTCATGTTTGCTGCCTGGGGCAACTGTGCAGAGGGAAGCTTAATCATTAGTGCCTACTCACAATACAGTACTTGAGCATTAGTAAATCCATTATTATTCAGACTCAATTGTCTGGCATCACACAATCTTTAGTATCAGAAAGCTACAATCATCAAAACTAGTCAAAATTCACTACTTAATAGAATTCCAAATAAAAATACCACTACACAGAATACTAAATAATTTCAACGCTAAAATTACTAAAATAAATGGAAAATACATATGTAATGCATTCAAATTATTAATGTATAAATGCATGCCAAATAAAATACACATCTACCTTCAATGTTTTAATATTTATCTGTATATAAGATATTGCACAGTACAGCAACAAGACCCACATAAAATTATAACTATAAAAAATAGTTTACAATACTTATTTATGCATATCATTAGGAAGCCTACAGAGATAAAATGGAGTTGAGGAAATTATATAAATTAGAATACTTGATTAATAAATTTGCAGCTACCTGCAATGCATAAATAATGAACTTTGCTCATTTATCATCATTTCACTGAAACACTTATCAGCCATTAAAAGCATAACGATTTCAACTGTGCCATGCAACTAAATTATTTTTTTAAATTATAGAGCTTTTACATTACCGCAAACTACCAAATTTATCATTAAATGGTTTTTGTTGAACGTTCAAAAAAAATTACGAAAAATTATAAAATATGGAAAAAACTATTGTTTCTGGGAACTTATGCTACTAAAGAGATCATAGTACAGAATTCGACTTGAAGAAACTCTCTATAATTAAAAATAATAATGATTAATTATTAATAAAGAAAAAAACGATGAGTCTAAACCTCAAACCAATGCTGTACTTCTAACCCTGTATGGTAAGTTTCTGTAAACTAATATCACATACAATTTGTAACCCCAACTCTCATTAGTTGGTTTACATCTTATCAGACAGGATTATCTTCAAATATTTTCATAAAGATGTTAAGTACAGTATTTCTTGAGCATTACATGAAAAAAATTCTTTAGTTTGCTAGAACTGTGAAGAGCTGTTTACTGTTAATCTGTGCAATCTTTAAAAAAATCATAGTTTCTATACTGTCATAAACTTGAGGGTTATGTATAATAAATCGTACACTTCCTGTTGTGAGTGTATTTTACTAATTGTGCAAATCACAAGTATAACAACAAAATATTACAAAACACTTGCAATTCTGTAACATCATAACAGGAGAACATTAGTGTAAATGCAATTAATTTACTTTGGCCTTGCCAAACTTAATATTTGTAAAAAGAAAAAAAAAAAAAATTGTATTCTGATATAATAGGGTACATTAGAAACTACATATGTATGTTGTAATATATATATATATATATATATATATATATATATATATATATATATATATATATATATATATATATATATATATATATATATACACACACACACACACAGGAGGTCCTTAGGTTACAACGTCTCGAGTTACAACGATTTGCCGTTATGAATGGGGTCCCATAAAATATTTTAAAAAATCCTCGTAACTGTTGAACTAATGTACTTGTTGATGCAGAGAGCAACTAATGCCATGGAGTAGTGCATTACATGTCACTTTAGCATTAGTTTGCTATCTTCGTTTATGATAAGAATTTGGGATTTAATTTCTGCTCTTTTTTTGGACATTTCTGTGCTTTTTATTGCTGTGAATCATGTCTACAAAGCATAAGGGAGACTTCTGATGTAAGTATTCTGGCCAACCACAAGAACAAAGATAAGAAATTAGTATAGATACAGTATTACTTATTGTCTGCAAGTACTGCATAAGTGTAGGTACACTACTGTATAGGGTACAGTAATTTATAAATTGTAAGGGATTGTTTTCTCTCTTTTTAAAAGTATATTATACATATACAGTATGTTATGCATATAAAACCTGACTTACGGCAAAAATTGACTTACACCACGGTGTAGGACGGATCCCCGTCGTAACCTAAGGACCATCTGTATACTGTAAATATATAATGGAAAATACAATTAACCTAATGTATATATATATATATATATATAAATATATATATATATATATATATAAATATATATATATATATATATATATAAATATATATATATATATATATATATATATATATATATATATGTATATATAAATAGGGAAAACCATTTACTGTATGTTTAATGTGTAATACATACATATATATATATATATATATATATATATATATATATATATATATATATATATATATATATATATATATATACATATATATATATATAACTACTGTATATATATATATATATATATATATATATATATATATATATATGTATATATATATATATATATATATATATGCATAAAAACACACATGTAAGAGCATCATGGTTCTTAGATGCTACCACTGTGTCAACAGATTAGACATCTCTGGGTATAATTCTTGGCCCTAATCTTTTTTAAAGTGTTCTCCTCCCTTGACTTTTAAGCAGGCTCTAATCTTATATATGCAACCACATTT
>NC_090725.1:136442995-136597995 GCF_036898095.1 Palaemon carinicauda | reverse complement strand
TTGGTAAGTTAGGAAGTTGTGTTAAACTATCTGGTATGTAAGCCAGTTATATAACCAAGTAAATCCTGAAGAGCAATTAGCAATTGGGTTTCAACTTTTTTTTAGTGCCTTTGCTAGCATGATAACTATGATTGGTGTTGAGGATATAACATTGCTGATAACAGGAGATGTCGGCTACCATTCACTATTAAAATCAGTATATCACTTTGTTTTTCTGTAGGTTATCATTCACTATTAAAACTTCTAATCAATATATCACTTTGTTTTTCTATTTCAACACTTTTCAACCATCTAACTGAGGAGAGAGAATATTAGTCCTTCATATTTTCTCCTGTTATTATTATTATTATTATCATTATTACTTACTAAGCTACAAACCTAGTTGGAAAAGCAGTATGCTATAAGCCCAAGGACCCCAACAGGGAAAAATAGCCCAGTGAGGAAAGTTAAAAAAGGAAATAAACCACAAAAGAAGTAATGAACTATATAAAATATTTTAAGAACAGTAGCAACATTAAAATATATCTTTCATATATAAACTATAAAAACTTAATAAAAAAAAAAAAACCGAGGAAGAGAAATAAGATAGAAAAGTGTGCCTGAGTGTACCCTCAAGCAAGAGAACTCTAACCAAAGACCGTGGAAGACCATGGTACAGAGGCTATGCACTACCCAAGACTAGAGAACAATGGTTTGATTTTGGAGTGCCCTTCTCCTAGAAGAGCTGCTTACCATAGCCAGCGAGTCTCTTCTATCCTTACCAAGAGGAAAGTAGCCACTGAACAATTATAGTGCAGTAGCTAACCTCTTGAGTGAAGAAGAATTGAGAATTATTTGGTAGTATCAGTTTTGTCAAAAGTATGAGGACAGAAGATAGTGTGGAAAGAATAAGCTAGACTATTTGGTGTATGTGTTGGCAAAAGAAAAATTAGCCATAACCAGAGATGAATCCAATGTAATACTGCCTGGCCAGTCAAATGGAGTATATAAGTCTCTAGCAGTAGTATACCAATGGGTGACTGGTGCTCTAGCCAACCTACTACCAACCTTACTTATACATCTTCCATCAGTACTTATTTGGAAAGGGAAAGATTGCCAATAATAATTGCAAAAAGATGATCCTGATTTCAATTCAGTCAAGAAAAAAAATTGTCCTTTGTCAACAAGGTTCATGAAAAAATCTGCCAGGCCAATTCTTTTCTCCTTTCAGATTTTTGGAAAAAAAAAGCCATATCTTATACTTTCTTTCAAACTAATTTCTCGCTTGAGTTTAGTTCAAATGCTCTTGTTTTAATACCTGCTCGTCAGGTCCTTCATATTTTTTGTCCTTGTAGATCAATGAAGCAGCTGGTCCAGATTACAATAAAGTAAAAATCTTCAAAGAATCTGTGGGGAAACAGTTTTCTATGTCCTTGGAGATATGGACTCAATAGCCACAGAATATGGAGATGTAATTTAATAAATACGAAATCATGAAGAATCTGGTGTAACTAGAGGATCGGTGTAAAGGTTAAAGGACATTTTTATAAGTATAGATAGACAATTAATGGCTTGTGGGGTCATGATTTGGACAATAAAGAAAACAAGAATGAAAAATAGAAGTGGTAGAAATGAGTGACATGAAGAGATAGATTCAGAAGTTACTTTATCAGAGGAACAATAAAAAAAATAAGAATTATGAAAGGAGACTACAACTGTTTGGCTTTGTTATGTGAAGAGAAAAGTACCATAATTATATGTTACAAACAAGGTGTGGATGGAGGGAGAAGGGCAAGGCCAAATTTCAATGGAAAGATTATATAGCAAATGACATACAGAAGAAAGAACAAAGAGCAAGATTTTAACTCTACCTTATTTCTAGGTTGGTTTCAACACCATTCCTTTTCAAGGGAAATTTACATTGTCACCTATTTCAAATGAAGAATTAAATCAAACTTTTTTTCTGAGATCATGTGTAAAATGTCTGATAAGAAACAGTGACACCATATCATAACAGGTTAAAGCTGAAGACTAAGTACTGTAGTAGTATTTATATCTTACCCTTACTTTTCTTACAGAATATTTGCACTGGTAAAAATGTTATTTTGATTATAAAATAAATTTTTGAATATACTTACCCGGTGATTATATAGCTGCAACTCTGTTGCTCGACAGACAACTCTACGGAAAAACTCGCCAGCGATCGCTACACAGGTTGCGGGTGTGCCCAACAGCGCCATCTGTCGACCAGATACCCAGCTCTCAATGTAAACAAAGACTCAATTTTCTCCTCGTCCCACTGCGTCTCTATTGGGGAGGAAGGGAGGGTCATTTAATTTATAATCACCGGGTAAGTATATTCAAAAATTTATTTTATAATCAAAATAACATTTTTCAATATTTAACTTAGCCGGTGATTATATAGCTGATTCACACCCAGGATGGTGGGTAGAGACCAGTAATATATGTTTACACTTTTATGAGCTAAGAGTTTTTTATTTCATTTTAGAAGTTATCAAAATAACAAAAACAAAATAAATAGGTACCTGGTAAGGAAGTCGACTTGAACAATTACTCTGTCTTTTAAGTACGTCTTCCTTACGGAGCCTCGCGATCCTCTTAGGATGCTGATCGACCCCTAGGATCTGAAGTATCAAGGGTTGCAACCCATACAACAGGACCTCATCAAACCCCTAATCTAGGCGCTCTCAAGAAATGACTTTGACCACCCGCCAAATCAACCAGGATGCGAAAGGCTTCTTAGCCTTCCGGACAACCCCTAAAAAAACAACATTTCAAGAGACAGATTAAAAGGATAAGGAATTAGGGAATTGTAGTGGTTGAGCCCTCACCCACTACTGCACTCGCTGCTACGAATGGTCCCAGTGTGTAGCAGTTCTTGTAAAGAGACTGGACATCTTTCAAGTAAAATGACGCGAACACTGACTTGCTTCTCCAATAGGTTGCGTCCATTATACTTTGCAGAGATATATTTTGCTTAAAGGCCACGGAAGTTGTTACAGCTCTAACTTCGTGCGTCTTCACCTTAAGCAAAGTTCGGTCTTCCTCACTCAGATGTGAATGAGCTTCTCGTATTAACAATCTGATAAAGTCTGACCAAGCATTCTTTGACATAGGCAAGGATGGTTTCTTAACTGAACACCATAAAGCTTCAGATTGGCCTTGTAAAGGTTTAGTACGCTTTAAATAGAACTTAAGAGCTCTAACAGGGCATAAGACTCTTTCTAGTTCATTGCCTACGATCTCCGATAAGCTGGGGATATCGAAAGATTTAGGCCAAGGCCGAGAAGGCAGCTCATTTTTGGCTAGAAAACCAAGTTGTAGCGAACAAGTGGCTTTTTCTGACGAAAATCCGATGTTCTTGCTGAAGGCATGAATCTCACTGACTCTTTTAGCCGAGGCTAAGCATACCAGGAAAAGTGTCTTAAGAGTGAGATCTTTCAGGGAGGCTGATTGTAACGGCTCCAACCTGTCTGACATGAAGAATCTTAGTACCACGTCTAAATTCCATCCAGGGGTAGCCAAACGACGCTCCTTGGTGGTCTCAAAAGACTTAAGGAGGTCTTGCAGATCTTTATGTTTGGAAAGATCTAAGACTCTATGCCAGAAGACCGATGCCAACATGCTTCTGTAGCCCTTGATAGTGGGAGCTGAAAGGGATCGTTCTTTATTCAGGTATAAGAGAAAAACAGCTATTTGAGCTACAGAGGTACTGGTCGAGGATACAGAAACTGACTTGCACCAGTCTCGGAAGACTTCCCACTTCGATTGGTAGACTCTAATGGAAGACGCTCTCCTTGCTCTAGCAATCGCACTGGCTGCTTCCTTCGAAAAGCCTCTAGCTCTCGAGAGTCTTTCGATAGTCTGAAGGCAGTCAGACGAAGAGCGTGGAGGCTTTGGAGTACCTTCTTTACGTGTGGCTGACGTAGAAGGTCTACCCTTAGAGGAAGACTACTGGGAACGTCTACTAACCATCGAAGTATCTCGGTGAACCATACTCTCGCGGGCCAGAGGGAAGCAACTAACGTCAACCTTGTCCCTTCGTGAGAGGCGAACTTCTGCAGTACCTTGTTGACAATCTTGAACGGTGGGAATGCGTAGAGATCCAGATGTGACCAATCTAGGAGGAAAGCATCTATATGTATTGCTGCTGGGTCCGGGACTGGAGAGCAATAGATTGGAAGCCTCTTGGTCAGCAAGGTTGCAAAGAGATCTATGGATGGTTTTACCCCAAGTGGCCTAAAGTCTCTTGCTCACATCCTTGTGGAGGGTCCATTATGTTGGAATTACTTGCCCTTTCCGACTGAGACAATCTGCTATGACGTTCAAGTCGCCTTGGATGAACCTCGTTACTAGGGAGATGTCTTGACCTTTTGACCAGATGAGCAGGTCCCTTGCGATCTCGTACAACGTCAGTGAGTGGGTACCTCCTTGTTTGGAGATGTACGCCAAGGCCGTGGTGATGTCCGAGTTAACTTCCACCACTTTGCCTCGAAGGAGAGACTTGAAGCTTTTCAAGGCCAGATGTACTGCCAACAGCTCCTTGCAGTTGATATGCATGCTCCTCTGACTCGATTTCCACAGTCCTGAGCATTCCCGACCGTCTAGTGTCGCGCCCCAGCCCACGTCCGATGCGTCCGAGAAGAGAACGTGGTTGGGAGTCTGAACAGCCAGGGGAAGACCCTCTCTTAGGTTGATATTGTCCTTCCACCAAGTCAGACAAGACTTTATCTTTTCGGAAACCGGGATCGAGACCGCTTCTAGCGTCTTGTCCTTTTTCCAGTGAAAAGCTAGATGGTATTGAAGAGGACGGAGGTGTAGTCTTCCTAGTGACACAAATTGTTCCATGGATGACAGCGTCCCTACCAGACTCATCCACAGCCTGACTGAGCAGCGTTCCTTCTTCAGCATCTTCTGGATGGATAGCAGGGCTTGATCTATTCTGGGGGCTGATCGTCTTGTTGTTCAGCAACGTCCTCATCAGAGGGTTCCTCATCCGAAAACTGATGAGGAAACGGCAACGGAGTGGGCAACGTCTGGCTCGCTGAGTCCGGTCGCACTGGTGCATGCGTGACGGAGCCGGACGCAACATCATGGAACTGCTGCACAGTCTGTGAACTGTCAACAACCATGGGTGCGCGAGGAAGCACAGCGTCAACCCGAGACTGTCTAGACCGTCTGGGTTGTGCAGTCAACACCCTACCGGGTTGCTGAGGTTGACGCACTGCGTCAAAACAAGTCACCTCTGCTGGTTGTTGAACGTCCTGAACGTCAACAACCACCTCCGAGCGTCGCTTAACGTCAACGTGCGGCTGGCAACCCACACTGGGTCGCATCGGTGGAGGAACCACCTCAACTGGCAGACGCGAGTAGGTTACCTCAGCGTCAACAGGGCGCACAACCGACCGGTTGGAAGGTTGTTGGCCAGAAGGTTCGGTAGCAACCTTCTCCGCATTAAAGTCCTCTATCAAGGACGCAAGCTTGGACTGCATGTCTTGCAGCAAAGCCCATTTAGGGTCTACGGGAGCAGGTGCGGCAACAGACGGGGTTAGCGACTGCGGCGGTACCGCTTACCATCCCTGAAAGCCTTGTTATGCATGACATAATTGTACAGCAAAACTTCAAAGGCTCGAAAACAGCTGTGAAGTTGACCTGTAAAAAACTTGGAGCGTCTCCTGGCCAGGCGCCAGGGAGAGTCTACGAGAATTGAGAAGTCTATCTGGGCAGAGGCATGAACTCCCAAGCCGAGAACTTCTCTCGTGTCATATCAGACTCTCGCTCTATAAACCAGTTTAAAAGAAGGGAAAGCAAAGGCTGTATCCCCCAAACTCCTCCTGGTGAAAAACCAGTCGCCTAGCCAACGTAAAGCTCTCTAGGAGAGCGAGAGAGCACTAGCTTAAAAACAACGGCTTCGAAGTAGCTAGGCCTAGTGTAAGCTCTGACGTTTAGGCGAACGAGGAGCAGCAGTTACAAAAAGATCCGGACAAAGATCCTTAAAAAAATCATCATGATTTAATTAAAGTCCATAGGGGGCTAAGCAGCTTTAGGCTCCTCTCCATCTGACAGAGTCCTCAAGGGAATATCAGTAGGAGGGGGAACAGCAACTTCCTCATCTACAGGAACCTTGTCCGATAAAAGCTGAGTCTCAAGCAAGGGAGAGACCTACCGTGGTGGCAATGCTTTACAAGCAGAGTCCACACTCACTGGTGCATTAGTAGCGGACCAGAACACAACGTCATGTAACTTCTTGACAGTCTGTGAACTGTCAACAACTGAACTGTCAACCACAACAGGTGCGTGAGGACGCACAGCGTCCACTCGAAACTGCTTTGACTGCCTAGACTGAGCAGTCAAAACAACTCTAGAATGCGGAGGTTGACGCACAGCGTCAAAACAAGTCAACTCCGATTGTTAGTGAACGTCTTGAACGTCAACAGGAGTATCAGCAAGAGGCCTAACGTCCAAATGCGGCTGAAAAACCACACGAGACCGCATCGAGTGTGGTTCTAAACAACCTGACTGACGTGACTAAGCTACGCCAACGTCAACAGTAAGCACAAAGGAACGTTAGGTTGGCTGAAAGCCAGGATATCGATGAGATAAACGGCTAGACTCAACGGACTAATCGGCAGAATAGTCTTCCATAAGGGAGGCAAGCATATACTGCATGTCTTGCCATACAACCCATTAAGGATCAACGGAAATGGTTGTGGTAAGAGACGAGGGTAACGTCTGTGACCGCAACACTTTGCCAACAAAAAAAGACTCTCGGAGTCTGTGTTACGCTTTTGTTAGGCGGCGAGCAGTTATCCGATGACTGCATAGGGTCAGAGCTGTCCTAATGGTTGTAACCAGGACGCTGGACCTGTCCTGAAAGGACTGACTTTCGCTTAAGGGCTTCGAAACCTTGTGACAGGTTTCTTATGCGAAAAGCCTTCGGATGACGAGGAGAAACAACGTCTCTCTCGTCTTATGGTAGGGGAGATCTTGGTAAGATACACCCGATACCATAGAGGGAAAACGTCTGTTCGTTGATCAAGGCCTCTCGAACCCATAAGTCGTTTGACATTACTTCTACCCTGGGCTTGGGAGCATGCAAGAGGTCCCGGACTAGGAGAACGACAGGCACGAACAGACGAACCCTCGGACGCAACACTGTAACACTTTGCGCATATCACTTTATCACTTCGATTTTCTGTTTTGCACTTATTTCACTGAAATCGAAACTTTTACTGATTTCTACCTGAAACACGCAATTCTACCCTTCATTAAAAGGTAGTAATTGCGAAATCAGTCGTATAATGCAAGCTCATTAATACCAGCAAAAACAGAAAACATATTTTAAGATAAAAAAAATCAGTGGCTGGGAAAGAGACTAAACACTAGTTCATATAAACTACGTTTTCAATCTCTCACCGCACATAGCCTGGGGACGAGAATAAAAAACTAAAAACGTTTTATCCTTCCTCCCCGTACAGCGACTAGGGACGAGAGTAACTCGAGAACAACATTACCCGCTTGAACGGAACGTTTTCTCTCCTCTCTCTCCCTCCGTCTCTATCTCTCTCTCTCTTTCTCTCTTGATTTCACACCTAAGAGAAGAGCCCAATTATATTTCGTCAAAAAAACATGTTATTTGACTAAAGGAAAAAACTGAAAGGTTTTTCAAATAAAAAGTTCCTTTAAAATAGAATTTAAAACATTTAAGCTAAGAAAGAATGAACAAAACGTCAGAATCGATTTACTCTTACTGCAAAGTGAAACCGTGATACACTCTCTCTCTATCATAAAGATAGAGCGCATGTTGAACGTCCTGAACGTCAACAACTGCGTAGCATAAATAAACTAAACGTTAGTTCATCTTTGAAAACAGTACGAAGACTATCAAAGAAATTCTTTCATAAAAATTACATTTAAAAAGTTTTAAATCCTAAGCTCTTTAAAAGCTAATTACGATATAAAGGGCTCAACGTTGATTAACTTCGGTTTCCAAGTTAGGACCGCCTACTCTCAGGAAGGTCGCATATAAACAAAACATTAAAATTTATTTT
Source organism: Palaemon carinicauda (assembly GCF_036898095.1). Classification (NCBI taxonomy): domain Eukaryota; kingdom Metazoa; phylum Arthropoda; class Malacostraca; order Decapoda; family Palaemonidae; genus Palaemon; species Palaemon carinicauda. Next base: position 136,589,944 of record NC_090725.1, on the reverse strand, counting down.
TATATGTTTATAATAAATGGAAAGTTAATCGAAGAGGCCTAATAAAGGCGGAGAGATATAAAATATATAGAGGAAAATCTATAACGTGATAAGATAATTACTAAAAGCCTAAACACACTTCCGTCTAAGGGAAGGGTCGGCCATTTAAAAGTGAAAGAAAGTCCATACTCTCTTTGTCACCATAATTAAATCTATCCAAAACGAGTTCAAGATTTAAGATGAAGATAAAACACCTGCATAGCGAAAGCTCAAAACTAGAATATAGTACTTCACCAAATAGATGTGAAAAACTCCAGTTTAGCAACAGCGAGTAAAGTACGTCTTGTCGACACCTCGACAGAGAGAAAATTGAGTCTTTGTTTACATTGAGAGCTGGGTATCTGGTCGACAGATGGCGCTGTTGGGCACACCCGCAACCTGTGTAGCGATCGCTGGCGAGTTTTTCCGTAGAGTTGTCTGTCGAGCAACAGAGTTGCAGCTATATAATCACCGGCTAAGTTAGATATTGAAAATCTACCCTTAAAAAATTGGTTACTGTAACTTTTCTTAAATAGTACTTCCAACTATAGCCCCATCTCTTTAACTTCTATTACTAATTTCATTTGATTTATAGAATTTGGGCCACATGGCTGGCACTGGTACACATACTGTTATTACTGCTTTGGTATTCAACACTTTCATAACATGCCTGATTCAGATATTCTTGAAGACAGATATCTCTCCTACATGGAAAAATCCACTGGGAATATTTCTCATCTTACCAATGTTTGTAAAGAGTGGCTTGAGCATGCAAAACAATGTTGGCACATTGCAAGCTTAATCTATGATTTATTTGGTGTCTCTTCATGTTTTCAAGGCATATGGCAGTCCAGCATCAGGTTCGATAACTATAACATCTTGCTTATCTCTTCACTATCCTTTTTTTTATCTAATTGAAAGTCTTTCCAATTCTAGTGGTAGGATGCAGTACAGTACAGCAATTCTATGGATCTGTTTTGTCAACCATTTTTTTTTTACCCAATGGATTTCTCCCATCAGCCTTTTCTCTTTATAATGCTTTGTTGATAAAGTGGCCATTTCTTTCAACCTCCCATTGTTCACCATATTTATGGAATATTTTTGTTTGTCAATTTTGATCATGAAACCACATATGCTTGTATTGAGGATAAAGACTTCTAAGCAGAGAACAGTTCAGTAACATTTACATTATTTAATATTCTCAATCAATATTTTACAATATGCTTTCTTCTAATTTACTGATCAACAATATTTTCTCAGGTGCAATCACATCACAATACTGGTTCATTTTATTTCTTTGAATTAATGCATTTGAATTATGAGTAGAAGATAATTTAACATATAACTTGTATTATTTTTTTCATATCTAGAAAACAGCACCGCAACATTGTCTTGCAGTACAATTTTTTATGTTATATTAAAAAAAGCTGGTGGTCTACGGTTTAGATACTGACTTAATTTTTTCATATCAATTAACGATGCTATATGCTAGCTTCAACTGATTTTGCCTGGAACACCCTTATATTTACAATACACCATTGTTTCCAATTAATTAACACGAATTAAAGGCAATATGCTAAATCAATGCTCTTTCCTCTCTCACCTCTAGATTATCTTCACCTTTAATGCAAGGTGCCCTTGGCTTATTCAAATTTCATTACATGCAATTTTTGGGGTTAAAATGCTGTGTGATCTCATGGACTTTCCTCTGCAAGGCTAGAACAGGGAATCCAATACGACATAAATACTGGTAGATCAAGCACGAAAATACGAACTAAGTGTGTAAAAAGGAGACCCATGAATTCAGGTTCATTTAAACTTACAACAGCACTTTAGTAGCTGAAATTCGTTGGCTATGAGTGATGTCATTTGATAGCGTGCACCGACCAATTTTGTGGAGTGTCCTGCGTTATTATGGAATTCCTCTTAAAAATGTCAATTTTATTAAGTCTGTTCATGAGCATAGCAAGTGCAAAGCTGATGTTAATGGAGTCTTATCAAATGAATTTCCAGTGAACAGCAGAGTACTCCAAGGGAATGTGTTGTCACCTATATAGTTTATCCTTCTCATGGATTTTGTAATGAGTAGAACATTTGGAAATGGTGGAAAAGGATTGGACTGGATTGATGACAGGAATTTAGCAGACCTAGAGTATGCTGATGATGCTTTCCTTGTTAGCAGAACACCAAAGGATTTGCAATGCTTGCTTATCAGAATGCATGAAATATCACAAAAGGTTGGAATGAAGATAAATAGAAGACAGACAGAGATGATGAGAACAGAGCATGCAATGGAAAATAAAATATCATTGGATGGAGAACGGATTAATGAGGTGGAATCATTTAAGTATTCAGGAACTATGATCTCCAACAAAGGGTCTTTAGAATTAGTGTTTAGTGAAAGATTGGAAAAAGCAAATCTGACAATGGCTAGATTAAGTAAAATTTGAAAATCAAATCTCCTGAAATTACATATAAAAATCAGACTATATATCAGTTTAGTGAGATCGGTATTACTCTATGGACATGAGTCATGGTATGACAATGATACAATCTCCAATAGATTTGGTAGATTTGAGAACAAAGCCCTCAGAAGGATATTGGGAGTTAAATAGCAGGACAGGATTAGAAATGAAACTATAAGAGAGATTACTCGAGTGCCATATGTGGATGAGATCATGATGAGGGGTAGATGGAGATGGTTTTGGCATGCTCTTCGCACCCCCCAAGAGAGATTAGTTTACCTAAAGTTCAGCTGGGCTCCACAAGGCACTAGATGAGTTAGAAGACCTAGACCTACATGGCTGAGGATTATGAAGCGCGAAGTAGGAGATGATGAATGGAGAAGTATTGAATTAAAAGGTCAAGATAGAGACGAATGGCAAAATCTAACCGTTGCCCTTTGCGTCAATAGGCATAGAAGGAGGAGATGATGATGATGATGAGTGCTGTCATATGCTGCATCATAGAAAGGAACCATCCTCTCAATGTACCAATGCCACTTCAAACCCTCAACCATCATTCACTATTAGTCGCCTACTACACACGAATGCGTCTAGTCTCACATCGTGCTATTAAGAAGAAAAGTCTCTAGTTAAGCTCCTGATTTCAAGTTTCCCCTTCTTTTAGTTAATTAATTCATATGAACATACTTAACTAAGTACCGGCAAGTGAGCAATTGTAAGTTTGTTATTTGATTGGTTGGACAAATAGCTCGATCGGTGTTATTAGTTTTCATACATGTCCTTCTATTCAAGGTTTGGTCTTTGTTAATTACACTTCATAGTGTTAGTTTCCTAATCGACTCTAATTAGATTCAGTTTATGCCTTAACTGTCTTAGACATTTTGTCCCTTATTTCATAACCATAGTTAAACTATCCACTCATAGAAAAGTGCAGGTTTTTAAAATACCAGGGCAGATTATTCAGCGTACAGAAGAAAGAATCCCAAGAGAGAAGACTGACCCTCCACCTGTTCACCTCAACAAATACATCAGGTGAAATCCATTCAAAATGAGGACTGTCCTGCATGTCTGCCAATTATTATTCGGAGGGGTTTGGACCTGCACTAAAGATTCAAAAGACGCTTATAGGTACATCCCTATTGCCAACCACTTCCGATCTTACCTAAAGTTTCAGCTTCGAAGGGTGTACAGGTTCAAAGCAATGCCATCTGGCCTCAACACTGTGCCAAGAATGTTTGCAAAGATAGTAATGGTGGTGATCAAACTCCTACAGTTGATTCAGATCACAGCTTATTTAATTGATTGGCTGATTTGGGTGGAGACAAATAAATATGCCTCTATTACACAAAACTGGTTTTTCAGATTCTTCAGGAGCTAAGTTTCCTGATCAACTTGCAAATTCAACACTAATTCAAGGAAGGATATTTCCGAGGTTAGGTCTCCAATGGAATATGAATGCCATACTAAGCCTTACAAAAGCATCTCAGCAAAAAATTTTAAGCAAGGTTAGATACTTTGTTTTGAGCAGCTTCTATTCCAGGCGAGACAGCAACCAGAGAAAATTTTGGCTCTTCTTCAGTTTGGCTCGATAATCAACCCTGTGCTAAAGAACAGGTTGATTGATTGGTTGAATTGAAGTTTACTGGCATCCTAACATCTAAGGTCATTGACACCAAAAGAAGAACAGGTTGAAAGACCTCAATTAGGTGTGGAAAATGGCGAATCGAACAGGGTTTCACGACTGTTGTTGTAAAGAAATTCTCAGGTGATGCACAGTGCCAAATTCCTTGGTTATGTAGGTCCCATTAGTTCCTCCCATGATTATAATGATTATCCATACAGATGCATCCCGGTCGGGTTGGGGAAGTCATTTAGAGGAGACCTTTGTGATTGGGAAATGGTCCCCACAGTTTGCAACAATTCACAATGTATTGGAACTGATGGCAGCCTTCCTGGTGAAGATAATTGGTCAAAGAATAAACTCCTAAATAAAGATCTTCTTAGACAACCAGATAGCTGTCTTTTACTCAGGAAAGGGGGGGGGGGAGATCATTCCATCTATCAGGTTTGCTCGTACTGGTGGATGCCCTATCCAGGAAGATGGTCCTGCATATGGAATGGACACTAGACCAGAACTCTTTTCATAAGATTTTGGCGCTAGTTCCAGATCTCCAAATAGACCTGTTTGCTATGAGAGAAAACTACAAACTTCGACTGTATGTAGCTTTGAATGTAGACTCAAGCAGTGGCAAGAGATCCTCTGAATCTGGATTGGAACAGATAATCATCAATCTATCTGTTTCCTCTGAAAAGTTTGATTTTGAAGGCTTTGAAAATCCTTCAGGATTTTTCGGGGACAGCTGTGCTATTAGCACCACTTTGGACCAACAGCCTGTGGTATCCACTCTTCAGCATCTAAGGGAAATGGACAAGAATGCACCCACTTTGGTCTGTACTGCTATATCAGAAAGTAGGAAGGCAGATTACCTTTGCTTCCTCCTTTCTGAAAGATTTTTCATGTCACAACTTCGACTTATTAAATGAGTTGCAAGAGCTTTTCACCCACAAGTCAATACCAATCTGTGTGGAAGACAGGGATGGCTTTTTCTAAGGTGTCATTCACTTCATCAGGTAATGCCTACACGGCTTCCTTCCTAGTCCACCTCTTTGAGGAGAGTAGTCTCCAGCCATCAACTACTGTATACTGTCATATAAATCAACTTTACCATGACCTCTCGAGCATGCCTTTGAGATCTCAACCTGGACATGTTTCTTATGATCACCCAATCTTTTGCTTTACGTAGACCATCTCTACCTACTCCTGTGATTTCTTTATCTCTGGACAGGGTTCTTGCAAATTTTGACTAAATTAGATAATTCCTCCACCATCCTTAAAAAGCTTTTTCCACAAGCTATACTTTTAAAAGTTATAGCCTCTAAAGAAAGTCAGTGAACTGGCAGCCTTTTGGAGGGACCAGGAATTGACTACAATGATCCCAGGTCATCTTCTAATTCTGACCTTGGGTTTCCTTTTTCTAGCCAAAAACGAAAAGCCTCTTCAGAGATGAGATACGTATTTTACCTCAGCTCTAGAGTCATCCTAATTATATTCCGGCTCTAGAGTCAGGAGATAGCAATTTCTATCCTGTATCAACTTTAAAATTATATGTAGAGATCCATGTCTTTAGAAGGTTGTTTGTTTCAAAATACCCAGAACAACAAGTCCCCTTCAACAGGGGATATCTGTATTTTGATGACCCCTTTAATTATCAGTAAATAAGCTGCTCCTGTCTTCATCCCTAAAACACTTGATGTGAGAAGAATTCTCTTCACGCTAGTTGGTCTAGGCATTGGGTGTTTATTAAAAACTATCTGAAACAAATCTATGTAGTACAACTTTCATGTGGGGTACTTGGCGCATTCATGACCCATGCAGGGGCAGTCTGGAGAGAAGGACCAAATTAATCAGGACCTTCAGGAGAAGCAGAATAATGGAATGTTAGGCACCCAGTATTCTCCAGTTACCCTTTTGGGAGGTAAGAATCAGACTTGTTAGTGTTTTTTCTTACTCATGGGAACATGTACATGTGTTTAAAGTTTTGCTTGGTTGCATACAGTTGTCCAGGAATGAGTATGAATCTACGTATTAATACACTGATACTTACTCCTTGGAAACCGCACAGCACTTAACCACCAAAAAAAAGAGCAAGGAGCTGTGAGGTCTCAAAAACCCTACCTCCTCCTTAGCCTCGTGCAGGGGAATGGAGCATTGTTAGTATCCCTATGACAGCGAATGATAGTTGAGGGTTTGTTGTGGTGTCTGTACTCTGGCAGTCAACTGAAAGGATGGTTCTTACCTTACTATGATACTGCACATGATGTTACTCACCGAACACAAATTTCAGGTACTGAGGTGCTGTGGCGAGTTCAAATGAGCCTTAATTTGTTGGCCTCCATTATACACACTGAGTCCGTATTTTGCACATTGATACACTGGCTCTAGAGCATGGGAGACAATATTTCTTTTGTATTCATGCCGTACCGGATTTCGTTCTAGCCTTACACAGAATTCTTGAAGACCACACAACATCCCCCCCCAAAAAAGTTTTTTTTTTCATCAAAACACCTTTTTAACCCAGGTTCATTGAGTTTAAAGGAATAGTCCCATTCTTCTTCCAGGGAACCTTAGAACAACAATCAGGTCATCACTTTCCACACTTTCTATGAGAAAACAAGCAATCCTACTAGTGCTAGCATCATTCTCTACTTTCTACTGATACTCAAGATTTTTCTTCTTAATTACCCTTATTTGGCTCATCACAATTTTTCTTCTTTACAAATAGGTCTAACTCTACTTTCGACATACGCCTTACTCTTCTCCATAACCCCTTCGTATCTAGGGTTACAAGACGGAATTAAGTGGCCCATCCCATTATGCAATGCATTAAATAATAGCATGTGATATGCTAAGATCAATTTCTTGCCAATATACATTAGAGTTCTTTGATATTCCATGATACCATATTTGTTAATGAAATATATTTCACTATATATCAACTTGATTTTTTCTGACCATCATCAAATATCACATGATATTCTACTAAAAGCAGAAATTGATTTTTTTAATAAATTAAAAAACCCAAAGGGAAACAATTGCTAATCCATGACATGTATAAAATGCTAAAACTTACTGCATCCGTAAACAGATTAACAAATTACTTAAATCATGCATATAATAATATTCAAGAGTTGAACATGCTGTGCAGCAAATAACCACTTTAGACATGGTATGGCTAAATATACTTTTCCTTTGGCTGATGAAATACGATTATATATTTCAACAAAGAAAACAGATAGTCAAATAAATGCAAACAGAAGTTACAGTAATTGTATCAAAAGTTTGAAAAGTTACAACAAATATATACCAAGATATAACAGCACCAGACAGTAATACTTTCAGTAACAAGAACTAACAAAATAATATCAATAATGAAGCTGAATATGCATACTGTTTTAAGATAAAATACACAAAGTAACACAATACTCCAATATCAAAAGACTGATCAAAAGAACTACATTCAGTACAGTACTACTCAAAATTAGCAATACATGCACAAAGACGAAAAGAAAAAAATGTCTAGAATACGCTGACATCAGAGAATAATGTTAAAAGATCAGGTGCAGTAAACAAAATTGGAAATCATCGTACTGTAATAAAACCATTATAGTATTCATTTTATCATTTATACATTCCCCTGTCTAATATATCTACTTCAATAGTGTATTAATCATTTCAGATAGCTTAAAATTTCTCATTCAATACCCATGCTTTTTTTTTTTACTTTCAAGCAAAGACAATTTATTTAGTTATAATTGCATAGCAAATTTCTATGGTTAAACATATAAAACATTTTGTTGAATAATACAAAATCACAACTAAAAACTATATAAAAATACACAAGCTTTAAGAAATCAATTAAGTCTTCAAAACTTAAAAGGATGCAAAGGCTAAGCACTGAATTAGATGAGTATATGAAAGTGTAGGAGGAATTAAAAAAAAAAAAAAAAAGAGCAATTAAGACGGAATGAAATTTGTTTTAAATTACCTTCCTACATGGTATAGATGTAACTGATACAAAGTTGATGGTACTTTATGAAGAATGATAAAATAATCACAAACAGCCCTTAAATTACGAAAGTAATACCACCTTCCTGTTGCGTTACTCCTTTTCCTATACAGTAAGCTACAGTAGCTTGATCATAAACCCATACTTTAACAAATTCCCCCTAGTTCAAGTTTGTCCAGTATAAACTATTCTATATGGCCTTCATAGCATACTACATCAAAACTGAAAATACTGTATCTTATAAGACAGGATAAAAGACAAGATAATGAAGGATTACAATTCATATAAGCTGAAGATTTATTATTCAGGGGATAATTTTTCAAAATATACATAGACTGATAATTCTTAAATATGGTTTATACCGTGCTAGGCGGTATATACCGTGCTAGGGGGTAAATACCCTGCTAGGCGGTATATACCGTGCTAATTGGTATATACTGTACCATGCTAGGCGATATATCTTAGCAATCCATATTGCCAACGGTTATACTCGTATAAACGGATGAGCAATTTGGTGGAGTAATGAGAGCTTTGGGTGTGGAGGAAATGATCCCCTCCCCACCAATTCTCAATGAAGTCACTTGCAGCACGGTGATGGATTTGGTTTAAGGCGAAGGACAAACTGCCTCTTTGGCCTTTACCCCTAGAGGCCTGGCAGTATCTTACTAGAATTAGTATGGACCAGCAGGAGTCACTTGCCTTAGTTAAATAGGCACTGCACATCACAAGGAACTGGCTATCCTTTGATGAATCTAGCCAATGAATCCTCTATGAATTTAGTAAGTCATGGAAAGAGAAGATGACAGAATGGCCTCCAGTCCCAGGTGTAGCGGGGTGCTAAGAATCTCCTGGTTTATAAATACTTAAGAAAAAGTGAAAATAGGTAATTGGAATGTTAAAACCATGAATCACATTGGGAAGTTACAGCAAGTGGAGAGTGAATTTATGAAGTATACTTTGGATATCTTGGCTCTAAGTGAAACACGTTGTAAGGGGATTGGTAAGGAAACTTTAGACCAAGGCAATATATATATCTACTCGGGAAGATCAGATGGAGTTGGAAGAGAAGGAGTAGGAATTATGATGACACCAAGAGCAGAAAAGGCTTTAACCGTGTGGAAAGCTGTAAATAGTATATTGTTACTAGCAAAGTTCAAATCAAAGCAGTGCAATATGAGCGTTATAGTTTTCTATGCCCCAACAAATGAATCCCCTGAAGAAAGGAAAGATGAATACTATGAAGAACTGCAGAAAGTAATAGATGAGATCCCTGAGAGGGATGTGAAAATTGTGATTGGCGACTTCAACGCCAAAGTTGGAAGAAATAATCAAGGGATAGAGAATGTGATGGGTGTCGATGGTCTTGGCGAAGTTGCAAATGAAAATGGAGCATATTTCATAAGTTTCTGTTCAGCAAACAATATTGTCATTGGAGGTACTCTTTTTCAACACAAGAGTATCCACAAGTATACTTGGAGTTCACCATGTGGGAATTACAAAAATCAGATAGATCATATTGCCATTAATAAAGAGAGAAGGAGGACTCTGAGAAATGTAAGAAGGTATAGAGGTGCAGATATTGGTAGCGATCACCAGCTCCTAATTGCCACACTGAAATTAAAACTGAAAGCACCCAACAGAAAGCTGGATAGAATACCTAGATTTGACACAACAAAGCTTTTAGAAGAGCAAAGGGAAAAATTTGTAATTGAATGTAGGAATCAATTTGCAGCCTTAGAAACTTTGGGAGGCGAAGAACAGACAATTAATGAAGAATGGTGTGATATTAAGAAAATATATCAGTCAGTTGGTAGTGAAGTCTTGGGACATGCAGTTACAAGGAAAAAGCCATGGACATCAAATGATACTTGGGATACTATAAAAAGGAGACAAAGACAGAAATTGACGGTTGAAAGTTTTCGAGGAAGTAATGAAAATTACAAGGTAGAGCATGCACTTATTCCTGTATTGATAGCGAGGCCAAAAGAAATGACTGGAGGGAATATTCAAACAGTAAAGCAGATAAGGCTGACAAAGCTATGAATTATAAAAGTGGCTATGGTGTAAGAATTGCTCGTAGAATTAATTTTGAAATCTCGACTGGGGTAACGAAAAAGAAGCATATACCCATCAAAAAGAGAGTTGGCTCTGTTATAGCAACAGAAGATGAAGAAAGATAACGATGAATGGAACACTTTAGTGAGGTTATGAATAGGAGATATGAAGGGAATAATTTAATATACCTGAAGCTGATGAAGACCTTGACGTTAACATGAATGAATTCAGTGTTTGAAATCGAAGCTATCCTAAAAAAATCTAGAGATGGAAAGCTCCGGGATACAATGGAATAACTGTCAAGATGATACTGGCTGGAAATGAAGCGACTCCCAGACTACTTACAAGAATATTTTGTAGAATGTGGCATGAAGAGGCAAAACCTGATGAATGGGTCTTATGAGTGTTGGTGAAAACAGCAAAAAAAGGAGAGCTGACTGATTGCAGTAATTACAGAGGCATAACACTTACGTCAGTTATGAAAATATATAGTATGCTTATTCTAAAGAGACTGGAGAGAAAGATTGATGAAAAGTTGAAAGATGAACAAGCAGGAATTAGAAAAGGTAGAAGTTGCACTGACCAAATTTTCATTTTGAGACATGTTGTACAGCAATGTATACAATATAGAAATCCCCTTTTGATGGCATTGGTGGACTATGAAAAAGCCTTTGATAGTGAGGACAGGCCAATTTTGTGGAGAGTCCTCTTAAATTTGTAAATTTGACCGAGTCTCTTGATGAGCATAGTAAGTGCAAAGTTATTATTAATGGAGTCTTATCAAATGAATTTCTGGTGAACAGCGGAGTACTCCAAGGGAATGTGTTGTCACCTATGTTTTTTATCCTCCTCATGGATTTTGTAATGTGTAGAACAGAATGGTGGAGAAGGATTAGACTGGATTGGTGGTAGGAATTTAGCAGACCTAGAGTATGCTGATGATGCTGTTCTTGTTAGCAGAACGCCAAAGGATTTGCAATGCTTGCTTACCAGAATGCATGAATATCACACGAACTTGGGCTGAAGACAAACAGAAGAAAGACAGAGATGAGAACGGAGTATGCAATGGAAGATGAAATATCATTGGAAGGAGAAAGGATTAATGAGGTAGAATCATTTACATATTTAGGAACTATGATCTCCAATACAGGGTCTTTAGAATTAGAGTTTAATGAAAGATTGAAAAAAAAATCAGATAATGGCTCAATTAAATAAAATTTGGAAATCAAATCTGAAATTACATATAAAAATCAGACTAATGTATATATCAGTTTACTGAGATCAGTGTTGCTCTATGGACATGAGTCAAGGTATGACAATGAAACAATCTCCAATATATTTTGTAGATTTCAGAACAAAGCCCTCAGAAAGATATTGGGAGTTAAATGGCAGGACAGGATTAGAAATGAAACTATAAGAGAGATCATTTGAGTGCCATATGTGGATAAGATCATGATGAGGGATAGATGGAGATGGTTTTGGCATGCTCTTTGCACCCCCCAAGAGAGATTAGTTAATCAAACGTTCAACCGGGCTCCACAAGGGACTAAAGGTGTTGGAAGACTCAGGCCTACATGGGTGAGGACTATGAAGCGCGAAGTAGGAGATGATGAAAGGAGAAGTATTGAATTAAAAGGTCAAGATAGAGACGAATGGCGAAATCTAACCGAGGCCCTTTGCATCAATAGGTGTAGGAGATGATGATGGTTTAAAAAGTGAACTAGCTAAATGTGTGGACCCCATAAAACCTGAATTGCTAGAATCTGTTGCTCTGTTTTCACACAAATTTAAACTAGATATCAAGTTTTTTAATGCCCAATCAAGTGCTTAGACACGCTTTGCTTGTATTTTCCAGCTGGTCTGCTTTTTGTATCCAGCACGAGAGGGATGAGGTATCAAATGCATACCATGCAGGAGACATCACAAAATCTCATGGTGCTTATCTAAGCTCAAAATGTATAGTACATTAATAATAACCCTCATGGTGCTTAAATAAGATGAAATGTATAGTTGATTAATAATAACTCAAACACTGAAAACACTATATTTTCTCAGATATAAGTAAATAGTCCTTGAAATAAGGTTGCTGGAGTGCATCTGTAGCACTTTCTGTTGATTGTTGGAAACAAATGAAAGAAAGCTTTGTGTAGCATCATCAAATATTTGAGATGAGTTATTATCAAATGATGCTCTAGCACTTTCTTTGCTTGATCTTACAACAGGGTAAAATAATATCTTTAAAAAAAGGCAAACATTTTGTTGCTGGGTTACAAGGGCTGGGCATGAAAGAGGTGTTTGGAGATAGTTCAAGTCAATCTTCCTTAAAAGTATGGCTGTTCAAAGAGAATTATCACTTGATCAGTTTCAATGTCTCAAAAATTTTTGCTTATTTTTTTCCTATTATTTTTTTTTTTCATGAATCTACAAAAAATATGTAGTACTCTTCTAATATTACAAGTAAAGAAATAACTGCAATTACCATTTCGAATCTTAATTTTCTTGTTTTCCAATGTGAACACTACTGCAAAAAAGTAAGAACAAAGGCCATCATATCAAGAAAATAAATCTGCAGCTAGTGATAAAGGATAATACAATTCTATGTTGGACAGGCTGACAGAAGTCTCTCTTCATAGTTTATATGAGACAGATCTATTTTAACATTGTTATTAATCTGAAGATAATTCATATTGATTACTATTTTTCCCTGTTTGAGCCCTTTGGCTTATGGCATCCTGCTTTTCCAACTAAAATTGCAACTTAAATAATAATAATATTAATAATGATGAGGATGAGGATGATGATAACAATAATAATAATAATAATAATAATAATAATAATAATAATAATAATAATAATCATCATCATAATCAATAATATTCTATTAGGAGACCCTCTTTTAGGTAAGTTGAGGATAATGGCTGCCTCAGTACCATTAATTTTATATGACACTTTTTCTATTGATCTAATCATCATCTTTTTTAACAGCACTGCAATTTGCCAGTAACTGTGCTATTCTCATTCTATGAGAGAAAATATATTCATCAGTAAATTAATGAATTCTTTACTTTCAAGCCAAAAGGTACATCTGCTCATCATCAGGCTTGAAATTAAACTGAAAAATGAAAGCTTCATGGTTCTATTCATATGAATCCCGGTAGGTCTTAATCAGGATGACGAATTCTCATTGGTTTACAATGCCCAGCAGGAAAAGGTTGTAGCTGTGCCAGAAGGCATGTTCTGGGCCGAGTGATAAGCCAGGTGATCTGGTTGCAGGACTGTCCCATATGAAAGATTCCGGATTGAATAATCTGCTCTCCGATTAATGGTACTCGCAGGAAGAGGATTCGTTCCAGGCAATGTCGTGGTTGGTATGGCTGATCGTATTCAGGCGGGGAGGGTAGTGCTCCTTCAGCTGGTAGGTAGGAGAAACATTTCCTACGTTGCGTTGAGGCTAGGTTACTCCAGCTGCAACAGTACGGCCTCCAGAATTCTAAGCTTCTTGCTGTCAGGGGCACTGCCGGTGATTTCGGTACTTTTCACGTGTTCTCGTGAAATGGAACTATCGTGGGTTTTTTGGCAATGGGCTTTAATGGCACCTTGCTGTACATGACAGGAGAGGCATTTAGAGAGCTGCATTGTGGTCATCCCTAATAGAAGCTGCCAGGGCACTGGTATCAGTAAATTACATTCATTCTCTCCAGACTGTCCTGTACGGAAGGAGCTGAGTTATTTTTCGTGATCATAAGTTTGGTAAAAAATCACGAAGTTAAGCTCCATGTTATCTTGCATGGAGAAGATCTTATTCCATATAATGTCCTTAATGGCTTTTTCGTCTTCGTAATTACGGTGTATGATTCCTTTATAGTGAATATTCATTTCTGTCGCACTGGTTGTGCCACGCTGTTCCTCACGATACTAGATGACAAGGGCTTTCTTGATCTCTCGGTTGACCTGCCTGTTGGGATACCAGTTGTTCAAAAGGACCTGTGATATATGATTCACTTCATCATGGGTGGCCTTCCAGAAGGAGCAGTGAGAGAAAGAGCCCTCTTCACAAAGGACTTGATAGTGGAGGTCTTGTATCTGGCAGGGCATTTGCTGGGACCGTTGAGGCAAAGTACCAAGGTTCATTCGCTTATTATAGATAGACGTATGGAACCAAGTTTCGGTGGTTTCAACCATACCATCAAGGAATGGGAGTCGTTTGTTGTGGCTGTGTTCTAGCGTAAAATGCAGAGCTCCACTCCTCAAAGGCGCAACGGAGTTCCTCATATGTCCCGGGAGGAAGTTGCCTTAACGAAAAGTTTATTAATGTATCTAACGTATACGTCAGGTTGGCATATACGAGAAAACTTGCTCTTCTACTATTTCCAAGTAGAAATTCACGAAAAGGACTCACAGTGATGATCCCATGGTGACACTGTCCTTTTGAACACATGTACTGTATGTACCCAGTGGGTCATGAAGGGTGCTGTGGCTATGCATATTTGTGCACATTTCCAGGAGCATATGGAGGGCATCTTCTGGGACATTGAGGGGCAGTGTAGCTGGGTACCTGTATATGTGGTCCATCTTTAAGGTGATGGTCTCGTTGACAGGGATGTTTGTAAACAGAGATCCAACATCAAAGGAAGCAATGACACCGTCGCTCAAGGAGCCTCCAATGGTTTAAAAAATGTGTCAAAACGGCCCATAACAGAAGCATCCTTGGGTGGGGAACCAATTAATGCTATTTCAATTAGTTCTTAGGGGGAAAATGGATTCAGTATTCGAACATGATTTTGGAACCAAACTATGTTTGGTTTGCGAGCTACCACTTTAATAGTGACTTTTAATGTGGTTTCTGTTAAGGCATAATCCTGTATTGCTATAATGATGGCTTTAAGGGGTCTCTTCTAAGACTGAGGAGACTGATACTGTTATGTATTTTCAAGCCCTTGGGTCAATAATGCCTTTATCAAATATGCAGATGTTAAGCATACATATGTTAAGTGCCAACTGTACCCCTTTATAGTTATGAATATAAATAATGTAAACCTATTTTCGTGCATTGTCTTACCATAACATTAAGTGTGATTATAAGATTCAGATTTTATGTAGTCTAAATCTTTTGGATAGCCTATATTTCATAAAGTAAAATTTTTACGTTTTAAAAAAATTATGCACTCCTTCATCTGGCCTTGGATATAGAAAATATAGGAAGATTACTTGTAAATATCTTAAACAGCACACAAATATGTAATGTAACACTATGAGAAAAGGCAACATACATGCTTATATACTTTCCTCTCAGGGGTCTATTGTCATTCTGACTGAATTTAATATTAATACTAGATATTTTTAATATTCATGGAGTAGACAAACTATATCTTAATAGGTTGAAAATAATAATTCAGAGACCACATTAACCATTATTGGAATTTAGATGGACCTCAGCTATGGTTCTACAGCTTTCAAATAAGCAACTCGAAGATTATTTACAGTGATCAGATTATTTAGTCTCTCCAGAAGAAATTAAGTTTCTTATTTTCTTTTATGACAATGTGGATTTAAAATATGGATGGACTGAGCCATGTGATTCTTCAAATAGTATGCATGCTAGGATGAATGTACTGGGCAAACAAATATTTTGAGCCCTGCAGTACTACTGTATGGACTTGGTTTGCGGTATGACACTGAGACAATATCCAACAGGCTTTGTAAATTTGAGAACAAAGCCCTCATAAGAATATTGGGAGTTGAATGGCAGGACAGGATTAGAAATTAAACTAGAACAGAGATTAATTTTATGCCATATGTGGATAAGATCCGTGTGAGGGTAGATGGAGATGGTTTGGGCATGCTCTTTGCACTCCAAAAGAGAGATTAATTCACCAAACTTTCAACTTTCCACAAGACACTAGAAGAGTTAGAGACCCAGTCCTGCATGGCTGAGGAATATGAAGCATGAAGTAGGAGATGATAAATGGAGAACTATTGATTTAAAAGCCCAAGATAGAGACTGGCAAAATCTAATGGAGGCCCTTTGCATCAATAGGCGTAGGATGAGATGATGATGATGAGTATGTCAAAGCTTTTAGGGTAGAATGGGATTGGATAAGCAGACTAAAAAGTGAGTAGAGCAACTGATTACCCTATTCCACTGTAATAATCATAATGAATGCTAAGATACTGAATAATCAGTGCTCTAACAGAGCCTAGTAGTATCATCCTATATACTACTAAGCTGCATACAGTCATGTGTTATGGCCATAGAATCTAGATTGCTCCAGACTTTAAATTAATCTGATAAATACAGCAATGCATAAAATACCAAATAATCAAAAGATATTTAACTGTTTTTTGAAAAACCTACACTTTCAATGAAAATGTTAAGGGGAAAAGATTACTCATGATTTTGGAAATTATGACACCATTTTCATTTTCCCTGACTACCATACTTCTTGGCTTATTTCTTTTTCAAATTAGAATTTCTTTTAATTATCTTTGTACAATATTCTCCCTTTCTTATTATCATCAATTGATCACCATCAACAACAATATACATTACTGTGCTATGTTTAATGCTGTGATAGAATTCAATGTACTACACAAGGAGTGTGTGCATACTTGTGACTACTTTATAGCTTTGTTGGCCTTCAAAAAATGAAGTCGTAAAACATACATTTGAATTGCTTAAAATATCTTGGCATTATTTTGCATATCATATTTATTTCATAACCTACCTTTTAATGAGTGAAGCTACTGAGAATTTATGATACCAATGCATTCAAAATTAATATATTTCATTTAACTTTAATACTCATGTAAATCAAAACAAGCTGCAGCAACCAAATATTGATCCACTCCCTTTTTTTAAAAGTTATCTAAATGAAGGACACATACTCTTGCAGTAATGATTTAAAAATATATGGTACAAAATAATCTTTAACACATAAAATTGATGCAATTCTAAGAACAGAATTGTGATTGATATCAATCAATTTAACATGAGATCTAGAACTATTAAACCTCCAAAGCTCCTAAATCATCAGTTCTGACACTGGAACTAATCTGACTTGCATACAATTACTATTTCGTACAACCGATGAAAAATGAATTCCATAAAAACTGTAAAGTTAAAATCATAGGCTTCAAATGAGAGTAAAATAGCATAACGTAGTGGAAGATGATGAATCATCAAAATGCTGTAAATCGAGTAGCATACTCACCAAAGAAAATTCAATCTACAATCACAAAATAGACATCAAGCAATCAAATAGTCGATAATCGTAACCTACCCTTTAATATTTGAATGTAGATAATTCAATAATTGACCTAAAGCTTTTGAACCTTTACCCTATGGTAGTTCAAATTACTAATTATACCGCACAATTATACTGTATGTAAAAATGTATAGTCTTCATCGTGATAATAACTACCTTTCATTAAAACTACAAAACCATTTTCCCTTTGCTTTTCAATAATAGTAAAATAAAAATTCTGCAACATTTCCCTCCCTTGTTGTAAAGATGCGAGAGATATAGGAATGAAATGTTTGCAACATACTGCATATAAATAAGGAAAATTAGTTAATATTTTTGTAAAGCACACAATTGATTTTCCTTGTGTAAAAAGGGATACATATATATAATAAAAACAGAGTTTTTAATATTACAAATTTTTGTAAGTAAACTGTATTTTTCCTAACTATACAAACCAGAGTTCTCCAATAGGAGTTTCATGTCAGCGAAGCTGGAACGGCTGTTTAAACTTTTAACGAAGTTAACATAGTTGCCCATCACGTGGTGGGCTGCCCACATAAAAGGTGGAGCAACCCTCACTTTGACCTTCAACCTAGGACTTGTGGGTTAGTCCAGCAGTGTCACTTGAAGGACTTGCGTATGTATGGATAGGAAAAATACAAATCTTTAAAAATTTGAGATTTGTTCCTACACAAATACGATCCATTTTGGGGGGGGGTGATGCTTTGATGCCAACTTTGTCTGTAAGGAAAAAAAATAGATTGTGAAGCTTACCTGCATATAACATTCAGTCCAGCACATAATGGAATGACTACTACACCCCAAGGAGAGGAAAAGAGAAGAGAAGAAAGGCCAAGACATTCTACCTATCCTTCTACACTTAAGTTGTGATCACTATCTTGGACAAGATGTTTCTCTTCCCACAAGGGTACTAGGTTCGCAACACAACTTGAGAGTTATCCTGAGACCTGTGGGTAAACTCCCATAGATAGTGGGTAGCAAAGATGATGTGTCATACTAGACTGCTTCCTTCAGAACTAGTGCCACTGACATGTTCTTTCTGAAGGTTCGGGCAGATCCAAAATCCGAGTTCAAGTACTTGAACCAGGATGTTTCTTCTTTCCTCTTGTTAGATCAGCATGTCTTGTATATCTTCTTTGCCATTTCTGCGCAGAAAATCTCTGGTACTCCGCAAAGGATCCTGAGTTTTCTCAGTAGTATCATCTTGTCTTCACAAAACAGAGGAGTGAGTAACCCTGAAACCCATTTTTAAAAAAAATGAGAGGGGGGAAGGATTTGACTTTGGAGTTGAGTACAGCTAAAATCTGGATAAATCTTGAAGAGTAGAACTGGCGTAAGGTCATAACTGATGCCCATTCTAGGTTCATATAAGGCCCACCTGAGGGACCTGAAAACTCAAATGGCATCCCGAAAGGGGCTCAAGTGAGCTACTCCTGAGCCTAGTCTTATCCCTTGAAGGGAAAGGGTTGTAGCTCTTCAGTCTAAGAACAGGTTAAAAGCTTTGTGACAGCCTTCTACCAAAGAGACTGAGAGGAATTTTCTTGGCAGAGGAAGGAGAGAACTGCAAACTAATGCAGAGCCACTAGACTTGGAGAAGTGATTATTCTACAATACCTCACCAGAAGATGGGTTATTCTAATGATACCTCAAAGAAGAACACTAGCAAACCCAGAGACAACTGGAGTGTGGCACTTTAAAGTCGCCAGGGTATCCTGAATCTGATCTCAACATATTGCTGAGAATTGGTCAACTAGGTAGATGGGTAGAAAGGGTAAGGCATCCAGAAAAAACTATTATGTTGGAAGGAGTCATAAATGCTACGCACATTCCTGGAACTGGAGAACAGTATACTGGAAGTTCTGAATTAACCGGGAGGCATAAGGGCCTTCAATGTTGATTCCCCTTTCCGCCACTCAAGAATGTGAGGACCCCTGTGGTTCTACTCTGTGATCCTGGTGACTGAGCATGTCTGCTAGAATATTCACCTTGTTTGAAATGGACCATGATGACAGCTCTACCACTTTGTCAGCTGGCCCAGTGGGAACCTGCTCGCCCAATCTCATAGGGTCAGTAAAAACATATCTCTTTGCTTGTAGGTATAAGTCACTCCGGTGTTGTCCTTCGACGCTACTGGGTATTCTATCAAACTCTGGTGGAAAGCTTGCCAAAATAAAGAGTTGCTTGGACTTTCAGTAGGTCGATATGCAGGTGTTTTACTTCCGTGAACAGAGCCCCTGAGATGTTAAGGTTGCTCAGATGTAAACCTGGATACATATGAACTGCAGGATTTATGGAGGTGGGGGCAAGCGGAACTACATTGGAGGCATCTCGTCAATTACCAACAGGACACAATAATCCAGTGTTCCTATTCCACTCAAACCAGAGAGTAGGTAAATTGCTAGCGGCCGACCAGAGACGATTCCAACAACTCTGCAGCAATCATTGATGTAGTAGCCCATGTAGCAGGAGTTCTTCAAAGATGAGAGAAGACTCAGAAGACGTTGCCATAGACGAGCCGGAATTTCCTGGTCGTGTAGGAGCCACTACATTACCTCCCTATGTTTGCTGATATGATCATTCCATGAGTAAATAGCATACTATGGTCCTCTATCTTCATCTCAGCCATGAGACTGTGTTTACCAATTGAACACGATTCTCCAATGATGGTCAAAGGAAATCCTACTGTCTTGGGTCTGTAGCATTGCTACTAGGTGTGAGAAGTGCATGCTGATTGTCTTTGAAGACCAAAGGGGAAAATCTTGTATGAGTAGGCACCAGAAGTGGTGAGCATGAATGATTAGGAGAAGTAGAGTTAAAGTTTCAGATTTAAACTAGTAATTAAATCATTGAGGACAAAAAGTAAGTGGTTTCAGTAGGACTAAAGGATGGGCATCTAGATGCAAGTATCCCTCATGTTCACTGAGAAGTCTTTTGTCTGATGGCACACTGTACAGAACTTGCCATCTTCATCCTAAGAGTCAAAGACGGGGAAGAAGGTTGGTTCAAGGGTCCAGGTCGATTTTTCCACAGGAAGAGTTGGCTGTAAAAACCTGGAAAACCATCTGGAAGCCTCTGAGTGCACTCTTCTTCACGTTTCTTTGGGACCCAAAGACCCTGTGGTAAATGCCTGCAGTGTCAGGAAATCCTTGCCTTGAGCCTAAAAGACCAAGTGTCCGAGTCTTCCATTAGGTCTATTATGTTGGCACTGCAATTGCCGAATCAATAGACAGAGGAGAAGGTCTACCTTCTCTGCTAGGATGTGTATGTGGGGTGGAGGCCTTCATCCTTACAGCCAGTGAGTACAGTCAGTAACATCAGAAGCATGAAATTCTGATACTTCTTAATGGGGAGATACTTTACAGTACAACCCCGTCATGGAACAATCAGTGTACATATAGGTGCAGTGTGTGCCAATACTGTTTCTCCTTGATGGTAGGTTATTGGCACACAATGCATCTCACTCTCCCGAAGACAGAGATAGAAAAAGAACATACAGAAATGGAAAGGAAAGACAGAGCCATTTACTTCTACAGGCATTGTGAGTACTCATTCTAGTGAGAAAACAAGCATAGCTAGTAGGTGCAGGAGTATTTGTACAGCATACTGATTAATCTACTCTAGCATTGGTACAGTCAAGGCACATATTACTTGAGAGGGAACATTATTGGTACCACACTGTCTCTACCATAGGGAGATAAATGATAGTCACAAGAACACGACTCCTATCAATTGGTCTTTCTGATCTTTCAAGCTATCATCTTCTTGATGCTTCCACAAACAAAACAGGGCGATAAAGTACCTGTCCTTGATTGGGAAGGATCCTTTCCAAAAACATGTGAGTACGATGTAGCATTTCGACGCTTGTATAAGTGCTGATATTGGACCTGATAATTCACCTGTTCTAATCCCGAAAACGAGAGTTGGATGACCTTGGTGTTTGGGAAGATCCCTTATCCTGGACCATTTTTGGCCCATCAGAAGATCCCATCGAAAGATATCTGGTCTGATGACACTGGGAAGGAACTGTTGACAGGCATACCAGGTAACAGTCATAGGAAGAGAGTTTAAGTTCTGATCGCTGTAGTTCTCAATTGCGGGGTTATCAAACCCTGATCGCAGCCGACCTTGCAGGAAAGGAGGATCACAGAAAACAAGAATGAGAAGACTTGTCTTGCTAGAGAGAACACACCAAGACATTCCTGAGAAGACTAAACACGAAGGGAAAGAGTAAGGGGGAAAACTTGGCACTCATGAAGGGAAGATCTTATAGTATTAGGCAATGAGAACGATCAGAGGTCCCTCTTCAATGGTATCATGTACTGGAAAAGCTAGAATGAAGCAGATGGCAGAAGTTCTGTGACACGTTAGTCACTGAAGAACAGGCGTCAGGTTTCCAATCATGTAGTGTCTGAGAAGCATGGTAAATACCTAAACTGCATATCAAAATGTATTTTTTAGGTAAAGAAATGTTCCTGATATGTGACCTCTCAAAAACATACAGTTGTCCCTTCTTATTCATGGGATTTAGGTAACAGACACACCTGCAATGATCGCGAATTTGCAAATACTTGGTGCCGTAAGGTGGGTCAATTTATAACACCTTGGAAAAGAGACCACTGCCTCAGTGCAGTTGACTAACACACCAGGTAACTCACTGTATTGTACTAAATTGTTTTCATGTGGGTTCTATCATGGTATTGTAGTTCATACTACTTTTCAGAGGTACCGTAGTTGTACATTATTAACACATCTTCGGTATATGGTAAGACGTCTCGGATATATATTATCATTATTACTTGCTAAGCTACAACCCTAGTTGGAAAAGTGGGAAAATAACCCAGTGAGGAAAGGAAAAAGGGAAAAATAAATTTTTTTAAGAAGAGTAACATCATTAAAATAAATATCTCCGATATAAACTATATAAATTTTAATACAACAAGAGAAAGAGAAATTAGATAGAATAGTATGTCCGAGTGTACCCTCAAGCAAGAGAACTCTAACCCAAGACAATGGAAGACCATGGTACAGAGGCTATGGCACTACCCAAGACTAGAGAACAATGATTTGATTCGGGAGTGTCCTTCTCCTAGGAGAATTGCTTACCATAGCTAAAGAGTCTCTTCTACCCTTAGCAAGAGCAAAGTGGCCACTGAACTATTACAGTACAGTAACCCCTTAGGTGAAGAATTGTTTGGTAATCTCAGTGTTGTCAGATGTATGAGGACAGAGGAGAATATGTAAAGAATAGGCCAGAATACTCGGTGTATGTGTAAGCAAAGGGAAAATGAACCGTAACCAGAGAGAAAGATCTAATGTAGTACTGTCTGGCCAGTCAAAAGATGCCATAACTCTCTAGTGGTAGTATCTCAACGGGTGGCTGGTGCCCTGGCCAATCTACTATAAGGCACACACACACACACAAGGGATAGGACATCAATAGATGTTGCATCCCACAGGACCCTGTATGTTGGTTACCGGTAGGTAGTACAGAATACAGTAATGCCTCAAGATACGAAATTAATTTGTTCCAGAGTGACTTCTGTTTTGTGAAAATTTCATATCATGGGGTATGCTTTACATATAAATCCCCTAATTCATTCAAAATCCTACAAAAACACCACATTAAATTTTACAATACAGTAAAGCTATAACCACAGTGAAATACTGTACAGCCAAATACATTTGAATCATTCAATATACCTAACCTAACTATTAATACCTGTAAATCAAGTAATTATTAGGGCATAATGCAATAATAAAAGGAAAATAATATAATACATACAGTACAATACTGTGCATATATGAAATATACAGTACCATATGTACTGTACTATTATCATATTTACCCCTACTATAGACAAGTACATTTTCTATTATATAAAAAAAAAAACCCATTTTCTTCAACTGACTCATATTTTTAATGGGCAACTATTTTATTCTTGGCCTGACTGGCGAGTCACTTTTTGTATCATTTAAATCCTTTCGTAATATGAGGCGAAAAAATCTTCGCTTTTCGGTTTGCATCATGAAAATTTCATGTGTAGATAGATTCACGTCAAGAGGTATCATTGTACTGTCCAATTCCAGTTATCATGATATCAGGAAACTACAAATCCTTGACCTCCTCCATTCATATCCATTGAACGTGACTGTCTGCCACAGCATTTATTCAATTATTCAATCTGAAAGAAAAAGCAAAAGATTACAACAGCCAGACGATGACAATAAGAAGTTTGTCAGTATTGTCCAGTGGCCACAGTCAAAGTGAGGGTTGCTTGACCTGAGGTGGGTGGGGCCTACCCACCACTTGACAGGCAACTACATACAACGCATTAAAGGTTTCAATTGCCACTCCAGCTTCACTGAAGTCATACTCCTACTAAAGGACAATGGTTTATATTCCTGTAGGAACAAATACACTTTATAAACTTAGTGAGCTACCATACTCTCATAAAGAGCAGCCTATTTAGAATTTCTCTTCAAAAGAAACAAGAATAAAGAAGGTATCATGATGTGCTAGATTTAGGGTGATATTAATGCTACATAAAACTAAAGTATATTGATTTTGCTTGCTTTAACTACTACTGCATTGTCTCTATAAAAGGAAATGTTGACAATTTATAAAAACTTTGTATAGATTATTCATCAACTGTACTTTATCTCAAGTGTTCTACCCATATCCAAAGTATCCAAATGTAAATATGGAGCAAATGCAACAGGAAGATCACCAAAGGGTCATTGATGAAGTATCAACATATATCTAATTCTAACATTGAAAGCAACAGAATAGTTTAAATATATACTTCATTAACAGCAAGCAATTTCACAAAATTTAAAACTTCATGAATACTCATGATCTATAGGCCAATAAATTCAGCTGAAATTGCTATAGTTTTAAATATTAAAAAAAAAATGAGTAATGAATTCTATGAAAACTAAAGGGAAACTATATTTCACAAATTCATAAACTTTCCCAAGGAATAAAACATTACTATATCTGAAAACTTCTTCCAAAGGTAATCAAGTGGTGAGAAAATACTGTAATAAATCTGGAACTCATGCAAATGCTATAATCAAACACTTTTGACTATAAAAACAAGTTGAATTACCTAATAATTATAACGAATAATCAAGAATGTCTATACACAGTGCAGTACTACAAACCAATACTACCATTTGACATAATTAATATTTCACTAACTTTCATAAATAGTACTGTATACAGTACTTATACAGTACACCACATAACTCAGTTTGTGAATAGAATAGTTAATTACACTACAGTAATTATCATTACTAGCTAAGCTACAACTTTAGTTGGAAAAGCAGGATGCCATAACCCCTCGGACTCCAACAAGGAAGGTAGCCCATTGAGGAAACAAAATGAGATAAACTATTTATAAGAAATAATGAATAAAAAAACAAAATATTCTAAGATCAGTACCAACATTAAAATTAAAATTGACCTGTCATATATAAACTATGAAGAGAGACTTGTGAATCTGTTCAAAACAAAAACAAAATTTGCTCCAAGTTTGAACTATCATTTCCTATAATCTCTACCCTCAAGTTGAACAAAATAGTTAGTAGCAAAAGATTACAGAATACTGCCACCTAAAGAAGGTAGGTGTGCTTGAACTACCGTGCATCAAATTTTGTTGTAACTGACAAAGAATAAGATTACAGTACCTACTAGGAAGTAAAAAGCTTGATAAAAAAGCAGAAGTGAATCATTTTGTCTCTATGACAAATAATGCAAACTTCATTCATGCACAGTTTATATTTACCTATACTTATGTAAAGAGGAAACAATTTACATAATTGAATATACAAAGTTTGTATTACACAGTACTGTACTGTACATACAAATGTTATAGATGACCATACAAGGTAATTATCTTGCCCACGTCTACTTGCTGTGGCCTAAGCTCCTTGACTAAATATATTAATACCTTAAGGCATTCACTTCTTTCATAATCTTGACTTAACTGTTCTTAAGATAATTAACACCATCTGCACAAACTTAAAAAAACTCTTAAGCTCTTAATTATATGAAGCAAAATGAATCGCTCAACAAAATGTATAAAATTCTATCATAAAGAAAAATACATAAAAAGAACTCCTATATCTCCAAGAAAATTGCAGAGTGCAACAAATTAAACCAGTGCCATTTCTAGTTACTTACAAATAAAAAAAGCCAAAATATATATACAAAATAACACAATTAAAAGAGCAACGAACCAAAAAAACAGAAAAAAAAGAGGCAAGCACGAATGAGCATGACTTACATGAAGGGGAGAATAAGTCGGTGTCTGGGGGAAGCTGGGCAACCATGGGGTACGAGAGGGGATGAGGGGTGGCGGCCAGACCCATGCGAGGGTGAGAGGTGGGAGGGTGGGGCGGGGGATGTGTAGGGGGCAAGGGGGGCACCACAGGTGGTTGTACTGCCACGCCCTCCCTGCCTCCTGGCTTCTTTTTAAATTGAAAAGAGCGTTTCTGAGGTTTATATTTGGAGCGTGCAGCAGTCGGATCCTCTCTGTCTGTAGCGTCGGAATCATCCGAGGCTGATCCGCTCACCACTGAAATAACAACAGCGCGCCCTCAGTCACCCGACCACACCCACCCTGAACTACACCCAATCTTATGGAGGCCATTAAGGGTGATCATCTAACTACACATTCCCCCATTCATACCAGATACCTCTGAGACTAAAAACGATGGTACAGTATATAAGCTTCTACTCTTAAAAAATGACTTCAGGATTCCATAAACAGCGCATCTTCTTCAATGCTTCACATATGTCAGACAACAGAATCTCACAGACATTTTTTTCTAACAATAAATGACCTTAAGTTTTGTGGTATTTGACAGGAATGCTCAAGTCATCTATGATTTCCATTATCTATCCTCATAAATATATACATATGAAGAATAAAAAAATAAATCCTTGAATAAAAAACAATATTGATCAAAATCTTTTCTGCAATTGAGAATTAAAAGTTCATCACAGTAATAAGTTATCATGCATAAAATTTTTATATATGCCATGCATAAATCACAGGTGTATTATTCCATGCACAAAGAATTTATGATAGAGAAGGTAGATTTGAATAAAAATTGTAAACTCAAGACATCTTGATGATGCTTTAGTCAAAAGGAATATACAGTAAATGTTTTGAAGAATACAATGCACAGATCATAAGACTGACATTAAAGCTCACTTCATCACATACAGGAAGTCCTCTCCAACATAGCAGTAAACATTCTGATTACATATATTGTTTGCTACTAAATCCTTTCAATACAGTAATCAGCTAGCTATACAACACTTAATAAAACTTTCTTGTTTTAAACAAAATGCCTAAACCTCTGCATTCAACTAAGTTTGAAAATCAAGAACAAATTGATGAGGAAAATCTCCAGAACTTGATGGTAAAATATTGCTTACTCTAAAATTCTTCATTAGAAGTGTTGTTAGGTAATACAAAAACATTTTCAGGACTTAAAAATTATGTAACAAGTGAGCTTTAATCTTCTGTAGAACAAAAAAATAAAGATCAAGTTAAAATTTTTCAAAAGCATGCAGTGTTTGTGTATACAAAGGAAAGTGAAAACAATAATCTGGGAGATAACCCTCTATAATACTTGTGTAAATTATTAAGAAACTAAAAGTGAAGCTACACTGCAACTATTTGAGTAAAGCTGTAATTTTTGTGCACAAAAACTCTCAATGGGATTTATGAATTATTTTACCACAGCATTTAGGTACTGAGTTCAAGAAAGTAGAAGTCACCAAAAACATCCATTTTACACCATCTGACCATGGTTTTGTTAGGCTTTAAAGCACAAAAATTCAGCAATAGCTCCAAGTGACAAAACACAGCAGTAAGACCCATAGATAATGTATAGAAAGCTCACACTCCCATTCCAATTGGCCAAGACACACACAAGCTGCTGCAGACAGCAGCAACAGCAGCAGCAGAGTTCTATGGGTCATTAATGGTGCTGATCTTGTCACCAAAGGCAGGAGGAGTTACAGTACGGCTGGACATAGTGCTACCTCTGGTACCTTTTTCACTGGGGTCGAGTAAAAGCCTCTCATCCGAATACCGAGTACCAGGTCCTCCCTCAGCAACATAGAAAGAGGGTAGGGGGGGCACACGGGGGGCAGCTACAGGTATCGGGAGGCGCTTCTTTTTCATCCTCTTGGGCACAGCTTTGCGGTTGACTTTGTAGGAATCAGTACTACGACGTCGCTCAAGGGAACTCCATTCAGAGTCTGAGTCCGAGTACGCTACAATAGTGACGTACCCAAAGTTAGACCCTTCGTGACTTATCCTTACAGCTAATTCAGGTCACTTAGTATTACTTGATCTAATAAATTACAATTGTCCCACCACTAGCAAGAACTTACAACTGAAAACCTTAAAAGAGCCTGATTAAGTTTTGAAACCAGAGATTAAAAATTTCCGTCCTTTCATCACCAATTTAAGGGAAAAAACAGTAGCAAAATTTTGTAGCAACCAATTAACTTCATCATACAGAACATGTAAAATTGCTTATATGAGAAAAGATGAACAGATCTGATCTTGATCATTTCACCTTGTAATCACATTACTTCAAAATATAAACAACGCGCCTCAAACTGTGCACACGGTAAAAAAATGTACACAGAGACTATAAATCAGCTGTTAGTAAACTGCCCCCTGCCTACCATTCCCTTTCTTTAAATGTGAACGATTCTCAGAAAGTGCTCTAAACTATAGAAGGTCGATACATCCCCAAATATTTCTGGCTTGTTAAAAATTACAAAAGCAATGTGCAGAATGTAACTATAGTACATATGTAACCAAAGATGTTGGCTAAGTTATCTCCACTTTCCAAATAGTGTCAAACACAAAATTAAGCAGTGGGATTGCTTACTAAGTGTGTAAAGCAGGACGAAGTTACAAAAAAAAAAAAAGACTGAAACTCAAGATAGATTAAAGTAAAAAGATAGGCGAGTGTAAGAGAAACTGTACAAATTATCACAGTCTAGTGTAAATTAACCAAATTGCAAAACCTGTGCTACTTATATATAATGAATATGCATATTAAAAAATGTTTTACACAGGACTGGTATTAAATACACCACATTAAAAACATAAGCATAATTTTTACCGCATATCAGTAACTAATTTTGCATCAATTTCTCACAACTATAAAATGAGAAGGTTAATCATTATTGAACTTATGAAATACCTTAAACACTTTATTGGTATCTGGAGTAATTGTTAAAACTCCTGGAAACTAGTAAATAATGCAATACAAAAGGGGATGAATTGAGTTGACATTGAATTAGTGGCAATTTTTTAAAACGTTGAATCAATGACATATTCATTATCACTAGACTACAGAACAAAACTATCCTTGCATAACAAAATATTAGCAATAAAAACTGTACATTGGAAGTTATAGATAGAGGTGCAATTCATTGCAAGACAACCACATCATACATCATTGCTCTGTTAGCCTGGCATATCAACATCTGCTATCTTGAAGAGCCCAATCAAAGATGCTGGATTTCCATCCTTACTGAAATAATACTTATGGAAGGTTTACTCACACTGCATAAACTGGCATGAATTAAATTAATGTGAATGATCTTCATACCATATACCACCAATTTAAAATCTTCAAGTATAACGTTTCCAAATAAGTAATATTCCTCTAAAAATGTGAAATATACAACTGAAAAAATAAAATGGATTATTTCAATTCTTACCTAAAATATTTTCACTGGTTCTGTAGTATGAAACAAGCCTACCCTGCTGTAACCCAAGTCTCCTTTAAAGACTTAACTTGAAACAGTCTTTCTTTTCAATATTGTTAGTCATTCATTGAAAGCTTTTCAAGGATATCATTTATACATGGCCACTGAATATGGGGTAGGAAGGAGACCTATGTATTCTAGGTATTAAAATGATGAATCTTCTCAATTAATATTGTTGATTACACAAGGCCCAGGGCAGAGGGAAAGTGGTAATAAAATCATAAATTCCCACATGTATCACTTTACATAATAAAGTATAAAACAATCATGTCAATAGTTACATAAATATTGTCTCATATAATGTTAAGATGTGATTCTTCATTAAAGATTTCTGCTTACAAATTGCAAAACACTAACATCAGTTTCATTCATAAGACAAGAAGCTTATCATTAGGAGGAGATTTAAATTGAAAAACTATGCTTTAGAGATCTGTCAGCAAGGTGGCCAAAACTATTGAAAGAACCAAAGAAAACTGCAATTGGGATGCTTACAAAAAACTAGAAATAGTGTAATACCCATATCAATGTCAGTTCAATGTACGTCAGTTCACACTTTAAGTTGGTCATTCTTAAATATTAAGTACAAAATTCAATATGCGTTATGCCATTTTATGCATCCTTATTTTGGACTCTATTGCCAAACCATAATGAAAAACAATGATTTTTTTTTCAAAAATCACTTTATACACAAATTCATTATGAAAATATTATTACTGTTGCAAATATAGTATAAACGGAAAATATAATTACCCCTTAAGTATGAACAAAAACATGTGCCACATCTGACAACTTAATCTTGATTCTGTATAAGGCATACAGCACAGGTTCTACCATCTAAATTTATTGCTTTTGGAGCATTGTTAGCTTTTGTTACTTTGTCAAAAAAAAATTTCATTAATGGTTGTTACAGTATGATGCGCTTAATTTTATGACTTGTAACGAAAAATAAATGGGAAAGCTGAAATATCTCACTTAAAATGACAACAAGAATCACGATATCAAAAAATAACAAGCACAGCTCTGAATCAGGAACAGCTTTTCACTTGTTTCAGCAGAAAGAAAGCCTACTACTGCCAATGCACCCTACGGGTATGCCCATGCCAACAGGAACTGTTGGCTTCAATCCACAACAACAACAACAGCCGCCAATGCACCTTAGCGGTTTACCAGTTTTTTCGGTGTTGTATATATACATATTAGTTATCCTTTTGTATCAGCAATATGACATTTTAGCCATGTCTATCAAGAATCAAAGCTAGTGAATCTACAAGATATACAATTATAATGCAAGATATATTGGACACTATACAGAAATATGGGTGAAAAAGCTATAAACATTATGCATATCTGGCTCAGACAATAGTGTCAACCATTACCCATGATAAAGACAGCATTGTAAAATGTGTTACAGACAAGGCTTCATCATCTAAAACTTTGAATAAACGTGAATAGGAGCACAATCTATGATGAAATGGAATGCTTATTATCCCTTTGAATAAAAAGACAGACGCTTGAATAAATTCTTACAAGCAAAATGCTAATTCATGGGAAAGTCAAGTCCTTGTTCGAGGACTATATAAAATATCTGAGTGCAAAAGATACTTCCTTTGCCGCGAGTCATCGATGGCTTAATTGAACCAAAAAGTACTTTATTTTGCACATTAAAATTCAGGAGAAACCTATTGTTGCTGCAGAGGAATTTGTCGACTCCCTAAAAATTAGATGAAAAAAAAATTTCTCCAAAAATTATTTAATGATGCTGCGACATGATTATTTTCAAGAAAAAATGACCAATCATTCATTTATTTCTCAGGAGGAGAAAACTTTTCCAAGGTAGAACGTACCAAAGGATAAGCTAACAATAATGTTTGGGGTCAACGTTACTGGCGATCTAAAGCTTAAGCCATTGTTATTCTACATGCTTTTTATCCTGAGCCTTCAAAAACATCTCTACATCTATGGCTAATCCGAATGCATGGATTACCATGGCCATTTTTGAAGAATGGTTCAATGGCCATTTTATACCCTCAGTCAAGGAGTATCTCAAAGTAAAGAAATTTCCTTTCAAGTTAGGTTTATCTAATAATATCCACAGATATCTGAAGCATCTGAACAACCTGCACATGAATGTTGTTTTTTCTTGCCACCATCTCTCTTATATAACCCATGGACCAAGGTATTAAAGTGATATTCAATCGGTACTATTAAAGGCGTACCACCAGGCAGTTGATGTTACTTCTACACAAGACAGGATGAATATTCAGGAGTTTTGGAAGAGCTACAATACTCATCAGGCAGTGTTCAAAATATGTGCTTCATGGACCGAAGTGACTTGAACAAAAATGAATGGTGTAAAAAAAAAACTGTGCCTTCGAGGAATTTGGTATCCCTTAGTGAAGAACTGCAGATGGAGTTGGAAGAAGATTTTGGACAGTTGATTGAGGCTCACGAGCAACCAATGACAATCAAAAATTTGTTGGAGTTAAAAGAGCAATAATAAATTGAAAATGTTTTCTGATCTATAAACAAGTAACTTCAGGCTCAAAGAAATGCAGCAGGGTTATCACCAGTTAACCAAGTGTTTGTCAATCTTTGAGACCGTGAATCCTTAGCTGAACACTTTGCTAAAATGACTAATGGCATTGAAAATTTATTCCTGCCTTAAAGAACAATTTTGGACAACACAAAAAGGAATACTATCCAGTAAACAATAGATTAGTTCCTGGTAAGAGTAGAAAACGAAAGGCTAGAGTCATCACCTGATTTTGACATCAAGAAACCACTGCCACTGACGTCAGGTTTGACAAAAAGTAGAAACTGCAATTGCAGTTTAATCTTCACTACTAACCATGTTATCCTCATCCAACAACTAATTTCTTATTTCCAACTACAACTTCTTTAGTGACCAATATGAATAAAGAATGCCAATAACAAGGTAAAGTGACCATAATCAAAATTAGGCAACAATACCATCACAAATTCTCTATCTAATTCAAATGTTAAACCTACAGTACTGTACTGTCCCTATACTTCAGTTCATTATCAAGCCTTCATATTTAATTAGACATTACTGTGTCATGTTTAATGATGTTTATTAAAGCATTTTTATATTCTATTTTTCTATTTCTTGAGCATTTCAATAATTAACAATTACTTGTTTTACTTTTGGTTAGCATCCGCTGATTTCAAGGTCACGCTGCTGTATAGCATTGTGATTATGCACACACACAGTACAAATAACACGGAGTTACAGTATATAATTTTCTCAACATTCGAAATCTCTTCATAATGAATATTACATCAGCACCAATATGTTATAGGGTCTCTCTCTCTCTCTCTCTCTCTCTCTCTCTCTCTCTCTCTCTCTCTCTCTCTCTCTCTCTCTCGCGAAATATTTCTTTGGACATTAATAGAAATTCTTTGTATCATTACTCGATGTTTCGATTATGGTAGTAGGAGCGAATTGAAAGGAAATCACTTCATTTGCCACTCGCCTTCCGCTAGAAATATGACGTCATCAGACTTTTTTCCTTAAATTCACGATAAGTTGTACTATTTTTATAACTATGCTGATACAAACAACGAAAACACTTGATAACGTTACTCAGTGTTTCGATGATGGGAATACTGTAATAAGATTACTTGGTAACACGCCGAAAAGAAAACATTAAGATTGCCAGCGCACATCCGCCAGAAATATTACGTTACAAGACACGTGACGTAAACTCTACAAAGAATGACTTACAAAATATGTAAATTCCTTTACTTTTTTCTTGCAAGAAATTAAATAAAATGCTAACTTTGACTGGCCAGAGAGTAATGCATTGGATCCCTCTCTCTGGTTACGGCTTATTTTTTCTTTGCCTACACTTACACAGAATAGTTTGGCCTATTCTTTACATATTCTCGTCTTTCCTGATACACCTGACAACAATGAGATACTAAACACTTCTTCACCCAAGGGGTTAATTACTGTACTGCAATTTGTTCAGTGTACTTCCTCTTGGTAAAGGTAGGAGAGACTCTTTCGCTATGGTAAGTAGCTCTTCTAGGAGAACAACACTACAAAATTAAACCATTGTTCTCTAGTCTTGGGTAGTGCCATAGCCTCTGTACCATGGTCTTCCACTGTCTTGGGTTAGAGTTCTCTTGTTTGTCGAGCACACTATTCTATCTTATTACTTTTTTTTCTTCCTCTTGATTTTTTCGAAAGGGTGTGTTGGGGAGGCTTAATAGAAGGGTCATGGATGCCTGGTGGTTTATCAAGAGGTTGTCTTTTCCTTTTTCTGATTCTTTTTCTTCTCAAAACCATCCTTACTGTCCTCCCTTCACTTGAAGTGGCTATTCTGGAGGGTATTTAGCCTTACATGGTGTATCGGCTCCTCCATGTTGACCAGTTTTTCCGACTTTTTACTATAGTCTATGGGTATCATCAATCACTTTATTTATAATTCTGTACATATTGTTTTTGTTAATCTAGTTTTTAAGTATGATGTGTCTTTTCTATTTCTATCAATTCTTATGCTGTCTGGAGACATTGAGCGAAATCTGGGACCAGTACCTCCTAGATTTCGTCAATGTCGTCTTCTGTGTTGCAATATTTGTGGTCTTCATGCAAATATCCAAGACCTTACAGTTGCATCCAAACAGTAAGATATTCTTTTATGCTCAGATACTTTGGTTTCTAATATGACGCACTCATCTGAGCTTATAACTGGTTTTAAGAAGCCAATAATGTTGAAACGTGATGCCATCCCTAGGGCCAAGGGAATGGCGGTGTATATTAGGACCGAGTACCCTGCTTCTCATAAGTCCTGCTATCAATGTGGATGTCATGAGATTTAGGTAATAAAAGTTTGTGGCAGGCATAACAACTTTTATTTGTGTTCGATCTACCGGAATCCACACATGGATGATTCTATCTTCGATTGTCTTCTTACCATTATGGCTAAGATACAAGATGATGATAGAAAAGCTTCTTTTGTCTTTGTTGGTGATTTTAATGCTCACCATAGGGAGTGGTTAAGTTCTATCTCTCCTACCGATCGCCATGGCTTAAGAGCTTTAGATTTTGCCTCTGAATCAGGCTGTGAGTAAATCATAAATGAAGCTACTCACAGGTCTGATAATTGCTTGGACCTCATATACACTGACTCCCCTGGCGTTATAAATAGTAAGGTTGGTTCTCCAGTCGGGACATCTGATCATGCCTTGATTTCATTAGTAGTGAAGACTGAGCAGCCTGTCCCTGATATATCATACTCTTGTAAAAATTATATGAAATCCAAAGCAGACAGGAATGGGATTTTCCATGATCTTTTGTGCTTGAACTGGTCACAATTATATAGTAGCGTAGATCCTGTTGTCCCATTGAATGAGAATCTAGTCAACATAATTGATAGGCGTACCCCTTCTCGTGTGCTAAGGTACCGAGTGAAGGACAAAACGTGGTTCAATGATGATTGTAGACGTGCTTATTTGGAGAAGCAGGAGGCCTATCATCTTTGGAAGGGTAACAGATCAGATTTGACCTGGAACAACTATACTCAGATTCAAGCTTTTGTTCAGAAAGTTTATGCCTCAACTGAAAAGGAGTACAATTTAACCATAAAAGAAACCCTTTCTGGTACAGCTTTGGTGTAGATGCAACAGTTCCTCCTTCACTCAAACCAGATGGCTCAGTCACTCACTGTCTAAAGGAAAAGGCAACCCTTTTGGCTGATGTTTTTGAC
This sequence comes from Palaemon carinicauda, assembly GCF_036898095.1. Taxonomy (NCBI): domain Eukaryota; kingdom Metazoa; phylum Arthropoda; class Malacostraca; order Decapoda; family Palaemonidae; genus Palaemon; species Palaemon carinicauda. The sequence continues at coordinate 136,554,970 of NC_090725.1, read as the reverse complement.
AGTAAACAGAGTAATGAAAAACTTGAACTTCCTCAATCCTGTTTTCCTGAGGCTAAACTAACTAGTTTAGCTTTTCAATCTTGTGAGATTAAAGCTCTGTTGATGGACCTTGATGCTTATGGAGGTGTAGACCCAAATGGTATTTTTCCTTTGTTTTTTATGGACAGCAGATTTCTTAGCTCCAAAGTTATCTGTTATTTTGCGCAGGTTAGCAAGAAGAGGAGCTTTTAGCACTTGTTGGAGAAGTCGTAATGTTACTCCTCTATGTAAATGTGTTTGTGGTAGCTCAAGTCCCACTAATTAGCACCCAATTTCCATAACTCCCATATTATCTAAAGTTTTTGAACGTCTTCTGGCAAAACGTATTAATAGGTTTGCTGAAGGTAATCATCTACTCCCTAGTTTGCAATTTGGTTTTCGTAAAGGCCTTGGAGCATGTGATGCCCTTCTTACAATCTCCAATGCTCTACAGAAATCCCATGATTGTGGTCAGGAAGTTCGTATGATTGGCCTTGATTTTAGTGCTGCCTTTGACCATGTTAATTATGAGGCCCTTGTTTTCAAACTCGAACAGTTGGGAGTGGGTGGGTCGTTTCTTAGCATTATTATTGATTTTTTAAGTAATAGATCTCAAAGAGTTGTTGTTGATGGGCACCATAGTGAGTATAGGAATGTGATATCCGGTGTTCCACAGGGTAGTGTTCTTGGCCCATTACTTTTACTACTATATACACATGACATGTGGTTTGGCCTAGAAAACAAGCTTGTTGCATATGCAGATGATGCTGCTCTCTTTGCATCAATTCCATCCCCTGAATGTAGATCTGGGGTTGCTGAATCCCTTAATAGAGATTTAGCTAAAATTAGTGCATGGTGCAAATTATGGGGTATGAAGTTGAATCCTAACAAAACTCAAAGTATTATTGTAAGTAGGTCAAGGATGGTGGCTCCTCAACATCCGGATCTCAGTATTGATAATGTTTCTTTAAATTTGTATGACTGTTTTAAAATTTTAGGTGTGATTCTCGACAGCAAATTTACTTTTGAGAAACACATTAGGTCTGTGTCTTCTTTAATTGCACAAAAAATTGGCTAATTGAGAAAGTATTACAAGATTTTTGGTGATCAATCTATTCTGAAGAAGTGTTTTAATTCTTTCATTCTACCTTGTTTTGATTATTATTCTCCTGTCTGGTGTTCAGCTGCTGATTCTCATCTCAATTTGTTGGACAGAAACTTACGGTCTATTAAATTTCTTATTTCTGATCTAGATATTAACCTTTGGCACCGTCTTTCAATTAGTTCATTATGCATGTTGCATAAGATTTTTCATAACTCTGACCATCCTTTACATTCAGATCTCCCTGGAAAATTTTATCCTGTTCGTAATACTAGGCAGGCAGTTAATTCTAATAGCCAGGCCTTCTCCATCAAGAGGCTCAATAATACACAGTATTCTAGAAGTTTTATTTCAGCTGTTACCAAGTTGTGGAATGATCTTCCTAATTGGGTAGTTGAATCAGTAGAACTTCAAAAGTTCAAAGTTGGAGCAAATGTATTCATGTTGACCAGGCTGACATGAGTCTTTTTATAGTTTATATATGACATATCTGTTTTTGACGTTGTTAATAGTTTATATAGGGCATATCTGTTTTGACGCTGTTACTGTTTTTAGAATGATATATTGTTAATTTATTCTCATCATTTATTTATTTCCTTATTTCCTTTCCTCAATGGGCTATTTTTCCTTGTTGGAGCCCTTGGGCTTATAGCATCTTGCTTTTCCACCTAGGGTTGTAGCTTGGCTAGTAATAATAATAATAATAATTACCAAGCAACCGTATTTCATTTTCATAATGTAAATGCAAATATAATTGTCCTATTAGTGTATTTTCTTTAGATAAATATCACTCTATTATCAGAGATTAAATTAATGTAACTAGCGCAGAGTTAAATATACGCTATGTAGTATCCATAACAACCGGTACAGACCCACAAAATACTTTGGATCGTTACTTGATATTTCGATAATGAGAATGCTAATACAGTACTTATCGTTAGCCTATTGAAAGGAAATCACTGTATTGCCCAGTCGCTTTCTGCCGGTAATATAACGTCACCAGACATATGGTATGAACATGTATTAAAACTTCTCTTAATGTACTTTTTAGTGAAAATGGATACTGTATATTATCAATACAAGAAAATGCAAATTTACCAAAATAAATCACTTTATTTTTAATACAAGAAAATAGATTATTACCAAGGAAATGTTTGTCCTGTTAGTGTAGTATTTCCAATAGACTTGTGACGTCATCACCCTGAAAAAAATTGTTGTAAAGTCAAACAGTCATAAGTCCCACATGTCACAAGTCGACGATTTTGCCAGTCATCTCTATCATGAGTTTTTAATTTTATACTTCTCTACTCATCATCTCCTACTTTGCACTTCATAATCCTCAGCCATGAACTGTAGGTCTGGGTGTTCAAACTCTTCCAGTGTCTTGTGGAGCCCAACTGAATGTTTGGTGAACTAATCTCTCTTGGGGACTGCAAAGAGCATGCTCAAACCATCTCCATCTACCTCTCATCATGATCTCATCAACATATGGCACTCGAGTAATCTCTCTTATAGTTTCATTTCTGATCCTGTCCTGCCATTAACTCCCAATATCTTTCTGAGGGATTTATTCTCAAATCTACTAAATCTATTGGAGAGCGTTTCATAGTCATACATGACTCATGTCCATAGAGTCACACCAATCTCACTAAACTGATATGTAGTCTGATTTTTATATGTGATTTCAGGCAATTTGATTTCCAAATTTTACTTAATCTAGCCATTGCCTGATATGCTTCTTTCAATCTTTCACTAAACTCTAATTCTAAAGACCCTGTATTGAAATTATAGTTCCTAAATACTTAAATGATTCTACCTCATTAATCCTTTCTCCTTCCGATGATATTTCATCTTCCATTGCATGCTCCATTCTCATCTTCTCTGTCTTTCTTCTATTTATCTTCATCCCAACCTTGTGTGATATTTCATGCATTCTGATAAGCAAGCATTGCAAATCCTGTGGTGTTCTGTTAACAAGGACAGCACCATCAGCATACTCTAGGTCTGCTAAATTCCTATCACCAATCTAGACCAATCACTCTCCACCATCTCCAATTGTTCTACTCATTACAAAATCCATGAAGAGGATAAATAACATAGGTGACAACAAATTCCCTTGGAGTACTCCGCTGCTCACTAGAAATTCATTTGATAAGACTCCATTAACAATAACTTTACACTTTCTATGCTCATGAACATACTTGATCAAATTGACATTTTTAAGAGGAATTCCATAATAACGCAGGGCTCTCCACAAAATTGGTCGGTGCACAATATTGAAGGCTTTTTCATAGTCCACAAATGCCATCAAAAGGGGATTTCTATATTCTACGCATTGGTGTACAACATGTCTCAAAATGAAAATTTGGTCTGAGCAACTTCTATTTTTTCTAAATCCTGCTTGTTCATCTTTCAGTTTTTCATCAATCTTTCTCTCCAGTCTCTTTAGAATAAGCATACTATATATTTTCATAATCACTGACTTAAGTGTGATGCCTCTGTAATTTTGCAATCAGTTAGGTCTATTTTTTTTTTCTTTTTTTTTTTTGCAATTTTCACCAACCCTCCTAACTCCTATCCATCAGGTTTTGCCTCTTCATGCCACATTCTTCAAAATATTCTTGTAAGCAGTCTGGAAGTCCCTTCCATTTTCGGCCAGTGTCATCTCGGCAGTTATTTCATCTTGTCCAGGGGCTTTCTATCTCTTTAGTGTTTTGAGGATAGCTTCGATTTCAAACACACTGAATACATTCATGGACACATCAAGGTCTTCATCAGCTTCAGGTATATCAATCAAATTATTCCCTTCATATCTCCTATTCATGACCTCACTAAAGTGTTCCATTCAACGTTGTATTTCTTAATCTTCTGTTTTTATAATAGATCCATCCCTCTTTTTAATGGGTATATGCTTCTTCTTTGCCCCAGTCAAGATTTCATTAGTAATTCTAAGGGCAATTCTTACACCATAGCCACTTCCTGAATTCATAGCTTTGTCAGCTTCATCTGCTTTACTATCTAAATATTCTCTCCAGTCATTCCTGGATTTTCATTTGACCTCCCTATGAAAACTGGAACACTTAGCATGCTCTACCTTGTAATTTTCATTACTCCTCGAAAACTTTCAGCAATCAATTTCTGTTTTTGTCTTCTTTTTATAGTATCCCAAGTATTATTTGATATCCATGGCTTTCTCCTTGTAACCGTGTGCCACAAGACTTCACTACCAACTGACTGATATATGTTCTTAATATCACATCATTCTTCATTAAATGTCTGCTCTTTGTCTCATAAAGTCAATGATACTGCAAATCAATTCCTACATTCAATTGCAAATGTTTCTCTGAGCTCTTCTTCTGAAAGCTTAGTTATATCAAACCTAAGTATTCTATCTACCTTTCTGTTGGTTGCTTTGTTTTAACTTCAGTGTGACAATGAGGAGCAGGTGATCACTACCAATATCTTTACTAAGTGCCATAGCATGCCTACTCCTTCTTCTCCCAGGATCTTCCATACACCTGATGTAATTTCATCTGGTCTTCTTGCTTTACCATTTTCCATCTTCTTTAGTGCCTTCTTTAGTTCCCTCCTGTTAACAGTGTGAGAAATTCCAAGGTTCTGGAATTCATCTTCAAAAATAATTTGTGATTTTCTTAATTTAATAGGTGTTCACAATATTCTTTCCACTTCTTCTTTATCTTATCATTGTTGCATAAAACCACTTCATTTCCATCCTTAACCTGTTTTACATAGTAGTCGTCTTTGGTGTTCTTGTTCCTTGAATTTCCATGAATTTTTCTTTCCCACTCAGGTATTTCCAGCTTTTCATACATGTCATCTAATGCTTTTGTCTTTTTTTTTTTGTGAAACTGCCTTCTAAATTCGTTTCTTACATATTTTGTACCTCTCCTTATCCTATTGGTGTCAATACATATCCCAGATCTTCTTTTACTTTTTCAACCTCTTTTACTTCATTATTCCACCACTAGGTTTCCTTATTGTCAGGTTGTTCCTTTCCAGAAATCTTTCTTAGTACCTCTCCATCAACACTATCACCATACTGTTGCAATTCTTGCACTCACACTAACAATTCAACTTTACACAATACTCTCTCCTTAAATTCCTGCCTTGCTTCCTCCTCTTTTGTCACCTTACACCACTTGATTATTAGTGGGACATGTGTAGGCCTACTTTTTACTGTTTTTTTTTTTTATTTCCAAGTCCACAAACAGCACTCTGAGCTTTGTTGCCATACACTCTCTATTTAAAATTTTACCATTTTTCACCCCTCTCAGATTTGATCTTCTGCACATGAGAAATTCAACCTGACTTTCTCTTGTTCTAATCTTGCATGTAATGTAACTTTTTTTTTATCAAAACAGGTGTTGACAATAGCTAACTTAACTTAAAGTCAATTTCCTCCAAAGTACCATTTTCTCAACTTCATCACATCTTGCTTGAGATGCTGACTATTTTTCCATCTAGGCAGTTTCGTAACCATTAGTCTGTCACTTGTTCATTTTGCCTCATGCTTTAAGCATTTTTATGAAATCAGTCTGTCCTTTTTATCTTCCTTATTTGCTCCAATAAATAGCAATTTATATCCATATCCCAGTTCTCTCACTTAATTTACTCACCATCTATGTGAATTCTGAATAACTGTAGTACCACAGTTTTTGGATGTTTGGCAATGTAGATTAGGTTACCCTACTTTCATAATAAAAAAAATTATGAGTAAATAGACTTCCTACAGTGAACAAACTTTAGCTGAGAATTGCTTTAAGGTGACACTTTCGAATATAATATGATACTAATGTAAAAAACCACAAATTTGCAATACTGATCAGCATATATTTGCTATTACAGTATATACAATTCACTATTTACTCTAAAGCAGCTTTTGTATGTTTGGCAACATAGGCTGGTTTTCTTACATAAAAATATGGTTAAGCTATTAAAATGATTTCTTATCCTAGCCTTTTAATATAATAACTTCCCTACGTCTATAGTGCACTGCTTTTGGGGAAGCTATTTTACTTACTGTATGCATAAATTGTAAGAGTAGATTCGCTTTTAGATAGTTTTTATTAGTTATAAGAATAAGTAATACATAGCCTTCTTTGCATAAAGTAAATTTATATTTAGATATACTGGACCATCATAGTTGATACAAACTATCCTATTTTTGGCAAATAAGGTTAGGTTCCCAATGAATTAGTCCAGATTAGCAATATTTTCATGCTTAAAGCAGTAGTTTTTACAGGAACTGTAGATATTAGGGATGCCTGTTATCCATGGAATTTCTTATTTGCAGGGCCAGGGGACACAAAACATAATACATGTGTATAAGTAGGGCCAATTGTATGTATAGTATATATTTATTTATCCTTAGGATACTTAAATGGATTTACCAAAAAGTGTATCAAATACAGTACACTGAAAAACAACAGAAACTGTTGATGAAACAAGAAATATCTTTTATGGAATATGGGGTCTTCAAATAATTTTGTAGGTTTGGGCACTCACCACTCGTATATAAAGTGTGACTCATTAATCCACAGCCATGATTGATAATACAACATAGAGTTTCCACTCTCTACTATGTTGCAGGCAGTCATTGCAAGAAATACCCTCTCTATACAAATTTCTAATTTCCTATATATCATTTATTATACACAAATCTTAAATTTTTAATTGATAAAATATATATGTAATAATAAAAAAAAACAAATCAATTCAAGTAAAATATAACGATAAATTGGATTGGTACAAGGAATGAAGATAATCACATTCACTGAGCAATCAAGTAAAATATAATAAATTGGATTTGTAAATAGAAAGAAGATGCTCATATTTACTAGCTAGTAAAAAACTTGAACTCTCTCTCTCTCTCTCTCTCTCTCTCTCTCTCTCTCTCTCTCTCTCTCTCTCTCTCTCTCTCTACAAACGAAAGACCAGAGAAACAATAATCTCAACAAATACAACCATTACTTATTTGATCTCATAAGCATATTTCGTGGTCTCGATAAACACATTTACTACAGACCTACACATCACTCATTCACATGATCAAATACAAAAAAACATGGAATGGTACACGCTTCACCTCGTATAAATTCTTTTTATGAAAAAAAAATAAAAATTACAACATATACATGACTTTAAGCAATAAAAATATATTCTTTAACGCCAATACAGTAAGCGACATTTACAGTAAACGCCAATCATTCTTATAATCAAATGAACCAAAAATAATCAAAATAATACATCATTCATATCTCATATTTGATTCTCTTCAAACAAACACATGATTCTATATATATTATTAAATATACTGTATTCCATAAAATATAGCATGATCTTTTTCTCGGTAAATCTCATCTAATTCTCTCTTTCTCTCTCTTTTTCAAATACATAAGACCTTCATGGCAACCCTTTTGGTCACTATGTATCATGTTCTTTTGAAACATAATACGCTCTTAAACATCATCTGGATAATGTTAGTCAACAATCGGATATTATATATTACATATATATACAGACAGCAGTATATAAAACATGGAGGAAAAGGTTTCCTCACATATACTGTACAGTACAGTGTATAAGTATTGTACCTTAAAACCCTTAGGAGAATGATGTTCGATAATACCTCAGTTTATGAATAACTCGTAATACGAGCAAATTGGTATAGCCTACAAGCAATGTATCGGCCTGCTTGAAAAAATTTCCAATCATATTTGTATTTTTTGCAGTTAAGTACTTACAAGAATAGCACAATACTTAGAAAACAGTTGTGTAATACCCATACGCCGCCAACGAAAAGTTTTCACGTTATGCTTTCTCCGTTTTGCTTTGTCTTTGCTTGCATCCCCCCACTTCGCTCAGTCATTAACTCTTTCACTCTCCCCGGAGTACTCATACCAGCATCACATTGAGTTATTTTGCAAGCATTTTATGGCCCTGTGCTTTTGTAAAGTTGAACCAATGTGTTCTTTATAGAATTGCAATTGATATTACAGTATTCACATCGTCAATAATACAAATTTCACACAGTGTAGCATTTTATATGTCCCCCAAGATTATCAAGAAAGAAGGAAAGAAGATGATAACCTTGAAGATGGAGAAAAAAATTACAGTATTGAGAAGCATGATCAAGGTAGGCATGTGGGAACTGAGGCAAAAATATACAATTAAGGGATGTCGACAATTTTCACAATCCTAAAGAAAAAGACATCAAAGCAATTGAAGCTGTGGAAAGGGTGTTTACTGACAAAACAGCAGATGCATATTCTAGATAAAGTAAATAATTTGCTTATATGAATCAATGAGAAGCTGTTAGATATAAATATGCTGAAGTTTTGAGAAATTACCTAGGTACGTCAGCAGAACAAGAAAAGGAACATTCAATGCGAACAAGGGCCAATTTGAAAACTTTAGGCATCCATAATGTTGTACGACATGATGAGGCTACAACCTCCGATGTATATCAAGGCAGCACAGTCATTCATTTCTGAATCTAAAAGGTTTAAGGATTCTGAGTTTTATGTGCTGCTGCAAGTTTTTAATTGTGATGAGACAGGTCTCTTTTGGAAGAGATACCCAGATGGACCTTCATTACTACGGAGTAAAAATTTAATTTCCAGTCACAAGCCCATAAAAGAACATCTACCCCTATTGCTCTGTGATAATAACAGAGGAGATTGAAAAATCAAACTTGGATAAACCAAAGGCCTTCAAAATAGTACAAGGTGCTGCCCTTTCACCAGTCACTGAAAATGACTTGATGAAGGAATTCAAATTAATCAAGATCATCCCATGAATCAATAGGTGATCTATAACTTTAAAAAAAAAACAGTATATGAAGGCAATGTCCAACAATGTTTTATGGTCAACACAGTGACCAAGCTAATCCTCCAACAAAGAACATTTCCACATTGACAACTAACTCAAAATCCCTGATTAAGACTGGGAAGGGGTCATAAAGAGAACTTTCAATTCTGCATGGAAGAAACTGGCATGAATCACTGCAGAAAGTGATTTTGAGGGGTTCAAAGTTGAAGATGAAATTGTGTCCTCAGGCATGACTATGGGGTTGGCAGTGGACAGAGATAATCTTAGCAATCTGCTTGAGGAATATAGTGAGCAGCTAATGACTAGGGAGCTGTTGGAGTTGCATAAGGAGCAGCAAAAAAAAAAATGTAGAGCAGGAGGAGGAGGAGGAGGAGCGACAAACACCACGCTTAGTGTGAAATAAGGGAAATGTTAAAAGTATGGGAAACCCTGCCAAATTTTGTAGAAACACATCACCCAGATAAGGCTTCGGTAGGGTGAGCAGTATATCTATTTACTAACAATACAAAGTTCCATTCCCATTTAACTTATAAGACAAAAACAGTCGTCTCGAGGTAGGTTCCTTTACAAATCTGAATGATGAGTATAAAATAATGTCCAAAATAAACCTAAATCAAGAGATAGTGAATGCTGTTCAAGATAGAGAGCTCTCAATATTTTACCAGAAGCTCTCATGGAGGAAGATTCTCCCTCCAAGCAGTAACCCCTTTCTTCTCTTCCTCCTCTATCATCTTTGTATGCCAGGCAAGGCTCTTCTCAAAGTAAACTACAATTTAATATGTCAATATTCTATTTTTTATTGTGAATTACTGTGTTCTATTTTGATGTTAGGGATTATAATTTCTTCTTTAAATAACCTTACAACATTTAAAAATTAGTGTGTATTTGTATATGAACTTATGGAATGCATAAAGTGAATTTCCTTTATTTGTAATTTAAAAAAATGTTTAGGTTTCAGTGCATTTGGGTTGTGAGCTTGCTCCTGAAACAGATTAAACTTGTATAACGATGTACTACTGAATGCATTATGCCCAACTATAAAGAAGTATGAAGTGAAAATTCTTAAGCAGTGGATTATAATAGCAATCAGGATCAATATTGCAACCCTGCCCCATTTGTCTACAACTTTAGAAATACTGCAATAAAGTATTTTTCTATCCCATTGAGAGAAAAATGCTCCATAAACGTAGTAATGGTTTCAAAATTACTCTCAAATCACAAGTGCTGAAATTTTTGCTGCAAATGAATTTCAATGAGTGTGTTACATATTTACATACTCTACAACATACCAAAGGCAATGATTGCCTCCAGATCAGACATAGTGACATCAACCATTTTCTAACAATAACAAAGGTGGGTGTATCCTGACTAGACCATGAACATCATATCATTCTAACTTGCTTGTTGATATGCCAAAAATAGTACTTTTCACAAGTCACACTAATTTTTCACATTATAGACCTCTTCTGATTTAGCTGCTTGTTTCAACATCTATTTCCGAGTTGACTCTCACACATTTTTTATCTTTGCCTCGAGTAATAAGACATCAGAGGCATAACAGCTATGAGAACCATAAACATACCATGAGCCAAATGATGGACCTGAATAAAATATACTATTCTTACCCATTTACCCCTATACTCCTAACAACACTGAGGCTTGGTGAACAAACCATTGAAATAATATACTTTAACACCACAATGTCGAGAAAGCCTTAGCTCTAAAACACAGAAAAAATAATTTTCGTTATCAAAGTTCCATTATTCTTTCATCTTCATCCAACCAGACCAGAGGGAACACTTTTCAAGTTTAGTACTGTTCCAGAAAAAAATCCAGAAAGGACTGTATCTTCAAGTATGTGAGCTTCAACTTGATAGTGAAAATATACATGAACAATTCAAGCCAGACTTTCTGAATGTGAAACTAAAAATAAAATATGACAATGAGCTCAAAAACTTAAAGACAACAGTTACACTGGATAAGGATACATCAGAGAGGGAACACAGCCCATGCAAATAATAAAAAAGTATATATGTAAAATATTTAGAGAGCTTAAATGTCATTCAAGTGACAACACACAATAACCATGTCAATGAACAAAATATAAAAATAATTATCATATAACTTATACAAAGAGGACTGACCATGAGGTGAACCATGGCCAGTACTGGTCACCCCTGGTTACTACCCTGATTACATGTACAAGAGGAACTTTCATTGCTCTATTACAGTAAGCTAAATTTAATGCTAATATGACTATCATTAACACTTATTATTGTTCAAGATTTACGGCCAGCTACTTTGAGTGCCTCAAGAACAATATTCCATACTACAGAATATTTATTTAAAAAACTCTCTGGAAATGAAAACACTCATCATAGCTGATCGTGTCTCAAAGAATGAAAATCACTTACCTTGTCTGCCCTTCTCCCTCCGCTGTCGCCGAGCCTTAGTGCTAGCTGTAGGAGGTATGTCTTGGACACGAGAGTAGGCATAATCTCCAGCTTCAAAGCTCCCGTATAGACCCGGAACAGCATCTTTCACCTGCTGGCAATCCAATCATCATTGCTAAATTCCCTCACAATAGCGGAGTTTCAGTTTTTTCCTATATTTTAGTATGAACTTCAACTTCGAGACTAATTTGCCTTCCGACTGAACAAAGATCTAATTGCGTAGGTAATACACACAAGACCTATCATATCTTTCATAACTTAATGAAAATAAATAAAAAAAATCTCAACATACCAATCCTGTACAAAATATACACCAAAATATCTTAGAGAAAATTAACCAAATAAAAAATTAAATAAGAATAATTAGTAAAGATAAACTATAAAATCAATCCAAAGTATAAAGTGGAAATGAACAAGTGATCACCTAGAACTGCCCAGAGAAAAAATTATGAATGACCTGATTGTCAAGTCATACAGAGACAATATGATGAAAAATAGAAGTATGAAGCAAGGAATGGATGAGGGTTTAAGGGTATGAGGTCAAACTACACTGAGAGTGGCTATTGGGAAGTTCAGCGTACTCACAGCAGCATAATCTGGGCCAAGGTCCATGTTCTCAGGGGTGGCAAGGGGTGCGTGCATTGATCCCCCTTTGGTTAGTTTAGAAGTTAACAGGCCACCATCTTTGATGTTTATTTTGCCAATTGCATCTGTCACGTTGCTATAGGCCTTAAGGTTTAGTTTGCCAGGTTGCTGAAAGAGGGAAGGCATCGATGGGTTAGTGTGACGAGCAACATACAGGCACTAAACAGAACAAGCAGGGAAGAGCTAGAGTTACCAAATTAAGAGAGGCAAGGTGATGTGACAAAAAAGAAAAAAAGAAAGAACGTGAAAGATTAAAACTACAAAGAAACCAAACCAAATAATAAACTGAGGAAACAACAAAATAATGCTATGTTAAACCAACATATTTACAAAATCATAAGTTATCCCCACATCACCTGCATTTACAGATTCCAAGCATCATAACAACACATACAGAGTACAAACATACAACCTATTCAACTCATGATCACTTCAAGCAATAACATTTACTCCACCAAAGTCTGATAACCTTTCAAATTCCATATGACTTTAATCTTACATATGGTATACACTTCGGGTTCTTTAAAGCTGTTTATTTACATTATGATTGATTGGCATAAAGTAAAAAAACTAATTTACCGTATTTTTGAGTATATCAACACCTACCTTTTAGCATTACTGTACCAGAAACAGAAACTTGAGAGGAAATAAAAATCTTATATAATAACTATCACCAATCCTCACACTTTCATAACTAATTATTACTTTTCCTACATCTCAAGCCACACATCTTCTAAACATGTTACATAAGAATACCTAAAATTGTACTCAATTCTAATTTCAAACCAACAGATTTAATGCAGATAGAAATAAGAATTGCAAAAATATTCTAAAACTTATATATTGACAATTAAAATTTTTATCAAGGTAGAACACTCATTAATAATTATAATCATTATCGAAATACCATTGACTAAATTTAAAGCCTGTATGAAATTTCTAACACCTTTTTTTGCCTTAGCAAAATATATAGACATTGAGATATATATATATATATATATATATATATATATATATATATATACATAATTGACTTCACCTATTTACATCTTATTTCTTTGAAAGTTTTGCTTAATTTTTACTAGTCGACTCAAATAATAACCAACATATAACACAATTTAATATTACACTACTCTTCAATTTTTACTGAGAATTGAAACTGACAAAATCTGTTAAAAAAATTCTGAAATGTTCTGTTCAAACAAAGTACAGAAATTCAGCACTTATGACATGAACATTGTCTTATCAAAAGCGGAATAAAAAAATATGAAAGCTTTAAACAATGAACCATGGTTTCTATAAGAGTCTCAGCCACCCATGTACAATTATGAAGTTGTGTTCTAAGATGTACCATTCACAAGTGATATAAACACAGCTATATCAACTGTGAAGGATGAGAGCTCAGGCGTCATGGATGAGACTAAAATTATACTCTAAGAAACATGTTACAAACATGTCCTTTGGGGAACTGACTTCAAGATTGAAAGTTTATCCAGATATAATTTTTTTCTACAAAATTCCCCAAGGAGAATAATCTCATAACACATAAGTCTTAATTCATACAAACCCATTAATCCTAAATAACTTCTTACATGCAAACAGTTCTCTAGTTATATTATCTTGACAGACATTTTGAATGAGATAAACTAAGGATGTCAGACTATGCAGAATCATCACACAATTTCAAACCTTTGTGCAGTTTTAATGTGTGCAACTGAAATAGCACAGTTTATTAATGTTGTAGTGTTCCAATAATTTGGATTTATTAATTTCCTGAATAATCACCATTCATTCATGTTCATTTTCAATGCATATCTTTGAATTATTTGGGTATTGCAAGTTTTTTGCCATCTGGGGTGGTGCTGGCAGTACTTAATTTGTAATTTCCTAATTTGATGTTTTTGAAGTTCCTGTTAATTTCATTTATCATTACATAACTATATTGCATTTCTGTTTCTATACTTCATGACAATTACTTTCAGAAGTTATGCAACATGATGCATCTTCACAAATTTATCTTGAATCTCAATTCTTTCATAACACATTTGCAGGGACATTTTGCTTTTTTGTCACTATGTAGTTTTCTTCATTAATTTCTGGGGTATGGTTTACCTTAGATTCTCTATCTTTTTGTATAAAGTTTTCTTATTAGAGTGCATTTTCCATTTGATCTTATTCAAGAGAATAATCAATTTAATTACTGGTTTGCATTATTTCCAAGTTTTGTTTGTTTTGCTTGGGGAATTGTTTAATCTTCAATAAATCAACCCCTATCATTTGCAATGATCAGGCAGGAAAAATTTCTATGAAAGTGAAATTTTCAAGGATCCTCTATGCAAGCCTCCCCTCCCTGAACTAAAATACTATACCAGCTGTCTTTTAAAAGTCACTGATGTGTGTGCAAGCAGGACTCACCACCCAAAACCAACTTCAAAATGACTATGAATTGATAAAGGTAGATTTACCTATTACAAATATATAATCTCTCTCTCTCTCTCTCTCTCTCTCTCTCTCTCTCTCTCTCTCTCTCTCTCTCTCTCTCATATATATATATATATATATATATATATATATATATATATATATATATATATATATATATGATGGGGAATGGGTCTGAAAGAGAGTTCTGGTGGCAGACTCTCCCAACCATTCCGTCATGGAGGGCACGCACCAGCTTGACAAAATTGGGTGGGCAGCCATATCTTTTGAGGACAGCCCACATGGCAGGTCGAGGTACTTTGTTGAAGGCCTTTTTCAAATCCCAGAAGATGAACGGCGGCCTGAAGCAGGGCTGTGTTCTGGCCCCAACGTGTTTCTCGCTATACACCGCAGCAATGCTCAACGAGATTCCCCCAGACACACCCTCAGTCAACCTACGTTTCCGCATGGATGGAGGCGCTTTCAACCTCGCCAGACTCCGAGCCAGAACCAAGACCACCTTGTGTGCAGTGCGAGAACTCTATGCTGACGACAATGCCACCCCAGGTCAGACGGCAGAGGACCTGCAGTCGTTAGCTGATGCATACAACTCTGCCTACGAACGTTTTGGGATGCAAGTCAACACACATAAAACCAAGACCCTCGTCCAACATCCACCAGGACTGATGCTCCCAAACTTCAATACCACAATGAATGACCAACCGTTAGAACAGGTGGACCAGTTCTCCTACCTAGGGAGCATCCTAACATAAGCTCCCACAAGCAAAAAGGACGTGGAGAACAGGATCAGGGCAGCCCACTCCGCCTTTGGCCGACTCAACTGCCGCGTATTTAACAACCACGCACTGACAATGACCACCAAAATAATGGTATTCAGGGCAGTAGTCCTCTCCACGCTCCTGTATGCATGTGAAACATGGACGCTATATAAAAATGATATTAAAAACCTAGAACGCTTCCAACAAATGAAACTGAGGCAGATCTTGAAAATCCCCTGGGAGAGCCACACCACCAACATTGAAGTCTTAGAACGTGCCTCGCTGACCAGCGTGGAGGCCACCATCATCCACCACTGTCTCCACTGGATAGGACATTTGCATAGGATGGATCCATCTAGGCTCCCAAAGAAAATATTCTACGGAGAACTGACCCAGGGCACCAGACCACGAGGAGCCCCGAAAATGCGCTATAAAGATCAACTAAAGCACACCCTGGCTCTAACTGACATCGATCCTTCCTCATGGGAAGAAACAGCCAGGGACAGGAAAACCTGGAGAAGTACAGTACACCATGGCACCGTGGACTTCGAGGAGAGGAGGAGACAAAATGAGGAGGCTAGGAGGAGACAAAATGAGGAGGCTAGGAGGAGAAGAAGGAGAGAGCGATTAGAACAGCCTCGCCCGCCACCTACCCTCCCTTGTGAACACTGTCCGCGACTCTTCCACCACAGACTAGGACTTAACAGCCACATCAGGCATAAGCACCCACCCCATAGATAGGAGGCTGATGGCTAACGACAGAACCCAATACTCGGACACGAGTGGGCGCCGACGACGATATATATATATATATATATATATATATATATATATATATATATATATATATTACATTATATATATTATATTTATATATATGTATATATACACACTCTATATATATATATATATATATATATATATAAATATATATATATATATATATATATATATATATATATATATATATATATATATATATATTTATTTTATAGAAGTTTTATTCCAGCTGTGACCAGACTGTGCAATGATCATCCTTATCTGGCAGTTGAATCAGTAAAACTTCATGAATACTTTTCTGTTGAACACGTTGTAGGGGTTTTGTTTTATAGTTTTTATTTCAATGAAGTTATTGGTCTTAAAAATTCTTTTAATTTCTACTCATTACTTTGGTGGCCTTCCCTGTTGGAGCCCTTGTGCTCATAGCATCCTGTTTTTCCAACGTGGGTTGTAAGCTTAGCTTAGTAATAAGGTATATATATATATATATATATATATACACATATATATACATATACTATATATATATATATATATATATATATATA
Source organism: Palaemon carinicauda (assembly GCF_036898095.1). Lineage (NCBI taxonomy): Eukaryota > Metazoa > Arthropoda > Malacostraca > Decapoda > Palaemonidae > Palaemon > Palaemon carinicauda. The sequence goes on along the minus strand of NC_090725.1, from coordinate 136,538,373 downwards.
TTTATATATACATATATATATAATTATATATATATTATATATATGATATATTTATATAATATATCATATATATATAATATATACATCTATATATATATATATATATATATACATATAATTACATATGCACATATATACAAATATATAATATATTATATTTTATCTATTATAAATTATATATCATATATATTATATGTATTACATATATATATATATATATATATATATATATATACATATGCACATATATACAAATGTATAATATATTATATTTCATCTATTATAAATTATATATCATATATATCATATATATATATATATATATATATATATATATATATATATATATATATATATATATATATATATATATATATATATACAAGCTGTACCTGGCTACAATTGGTGTGGTTCAATCTGCTTAAATATAAAAGAAAGAAAAGAGAAAGTGCACATTTTTAATATGCTTAATTTCACAAAATTTGTGGGTATACAATATTTTTTATTACTCCATTGTATGTGCAGATAAACAGTAGAGATTGTCTGGCTTAGCAACTCTAGAACACGTAATATTTAGAGGTAATCCGTGTCTAGATCTAAATCCCACAATTCTAGTGATTGGCCCTGAGCGTTGTTGATGGTGACTGCAAACGTAAATCAAATTAGGAATAGCAATCTCTTAAACTGAAATGGCATATCCGTTGAAATCATAGGAATGCAAAGAATGAGGACGGATTCACCTTTGAAAGATCCTGTCAAGATTGTAACTTTTACAGAATTGCTCATGATTTTTTGTACTGTAAGCTATGTGCCAATGAAAAACTATAGCCGACTGATATTATGCAACATGATAATTGGCATGCTGATTTTCAATTGCAGTAAATACAGTGCCATACTTGGTAAATCAAGTGAATTCAAAATTTCTGTTGAATAATTAACCACTTCATCTGCTTCCATAACAGTGTCGATGGATTTGTATGTGACTGCGTCCCTTTGAATGTTAGACTGAATAAGTTAAGTTTGTAGATGTCTTTATTCTTGGCCATAAGAATACCTCATTCACACAGCCAATTGAGATTCTGGTAATTGGTTTGAATACTGGGAAATACTTTTTCCACTAAATTCTTCTTTTGATGTCACTAAATTGCAGTTCTGAGGCAATGAAATTCATCTAATTTTTAACAAAAAAAAAAAAAAACATTTATTTTTATTTGTATAGATCATATTGGAAAAGTTAATTTTATATATATATTAGTATACACACACACACACACACACACATATATATATATATATATATATATATATATATATATATATATATATATATATATATATATATATATATATATATATATATATATATATATAATATTTATTTTTGGGCTCGAGCCATGTCGCCCTGATGGAAGTTCCTTCTGGCAACTTTCTACAGTATATTTCTGCGATTGATATTACAAGAGAATTACCGTCAGGTATCACAGGATTTCAACCACCAGAAACGACTATCCAAAGATATCGTGTATAATCAGGGACATATCCTAAGATAACCATAGGTATCTGCACCCCAAACAGACCTTACCCAGTCTAATCCACTAAGGGGTAGGATAAGTAAGAGCCGTTACACATCCTATCACCTTCCAGTGCTCCTATACGATCCCGCTTCTCCATTCCTTTGTACACAGCTAGTGGCTACAGTGCGGTTGATTTTTGTGGGAGCTCTTTTCACTGTTTTTGAAGATTTGTTTTGTGTTATGGCTTCCTCTTCTTCATCAAAGTTGAGTATCTACCTCCGTTTGTCTTTGTTTATGCTAATTTTGTTTTTAGCTCCCTTTGGTTAGAGGAAGCCTGGCCGCTTCGAGTCCTGATAGCATGGCGTCAGACTTAGTCCCTGATTGCCCCTTATTTTGTCGTGTTTACTAAATTTTTGGGTAAGTTTCACGTTAGCTAGAAATGTTTAGCATTACGATGCTAAGGACTCAATTTTATATATCTTTTCATTGCATTTCATTATTTTAAGTCTTTTTGATGAGTTCGTATCAGTTTCGGCTAGCCTAGCCTAGAGTTGATAAGTTTTCGTTGGAGACGGACTCGAAGTTTTAGATTTTGGTTTTGAGTTTCGGTTTCGTTGGCAGTGGTTACTTCCCTTGGAAAGATTTTTACTCAGTCATACTAGTTTCTGAGTTTTTTTAACCCACTGGTTAGCGTTTCTCGGTTCTCCGACATTTTGGGCTCTTGGCCATCGTGCTACAAACTTCTGAGTCTCTCAGGGCTAGGAAGGCACAGTTTTGGAGATCCCCTTGGTGAAGGGTGAGCTCATTTATCTTGTTCAGTTGGTTCCCTGACTGGCTAATGCCTTTTCTTTAGTCTCTGGGATTCTTCTTTCGTCTTGTGGTATCTGGCCAGGCCTATACTTTAACGGCGTGTTCATTGGGCCATCATGCTACATACGCTCTCAGGTTGGCTTACGGTATGCCTTTAGAGTCCCCTTTGCCAAGGGTGAGCCTTTTTTCCTGTCGGTGCACTGACAGTTGTGTCATGCCGTATCCTAGCCTCTTAGAAGCACAAGCAAATTTGGTTCTAAAGAAATGCAAATTTTTTAAAATCTTTATAATGTCACGTACAGTATATATGTAAAACTGACACAATAGGCGGCATGTAAACTGTTGACATAGTAGTCTGTAACTACTTCTTTACTCCAAGGTCAACGCGTGAAGAAAGTCGGGAAAGCACTGGGGGTTTTGATAACGAGCAACGCAAATTCCAGGAGCTATCAAGTGGTGAGGACTACCACCTATTTCTTGGAGGAAGCACCTTGGACCCTTACAGACAGGCACCATAATACCTCGCTCTCCAAAGCAGGGTGAGGGGTGTCGGGCATGAGCTATGCTCGTGTGCTGTTTTCAACATAGGGCTCACGTTACGCCAGAGATTATAAAGGGCACCATTATTTTACTATTAACATACATTGGTCTAATACCATTCATGTACTGTAATTAATATTGTAGTAACCTTCCTCCTGCGTGACTTTGAAAGAAGTAATTCTATAGAATTTAACAATTTTGTAAAATCAGTAATTTATAACGATTTGTGTAAGGGTACAGTACTGAGATTATGTGAATCAAAAGAAATTCTGAAGGATTGATACAATTTGAATGTCACTAAGTTGAAGTGGTCTTTACTCATGATTTATATTCTAAAGAGAAATTATTATGAACTGAAGAATTGCTGTTCTCGATGTATATCAATAAAAGTGAAAATAAAGTATCTCTGTCATAGAGGTTTAATCGCCTTTCGCTACCCTGTCTTCTTTATTTGAACATATTCATTTTGTGTACATATAACATCCCATGTCACAATAACTTAATTAGATCATAAAATGGTACTTGGCAAGAACTGTTAAAAAAATGGGAAAACAGAGGCTATCATTAATTTCCTAAAACCCAAAAACTAAAAAGCAGGCCATGAGATGTAGCTGAATGGTTTTACATTTCCACAGACATGTGGCCTTCTTCAGAAATATGTACTCTTTTACCTAATCTCTCTAACCCTCTGGTGATCCACTGACCTTCTTTAGCTTCATCTGTTTATGTAATCGTAAGTGCTTTGATGACCCACTCTGCCATCATCTGTTCACATAATAGAAAATACTTTGAGCACATCATCAAATACATATTTCACGGAGATAAAATTGAGGAATCACCTGAAGAAAACGAGATTTGCACCCAATTAAGGGCTGATGTTAGCTCTAATAGAAACTTGTATGGAAAATAGAGTATCAGTGCTTGTGCATGACTGCTCAAGCAAACATTCAGTACCTTGCTTGCCTTCACCAAGATTATCACAGTTCTAAAGTGGTAATCCTAAAAATTTTACAGAGCATTGATGGCGTTTGGGAAGTGCTAGTGTTTTTGGTATTTCTATGATTGATTACAGATAGTGCTGAATAGTGTTGGAGATTTGTGAAAAAAAGTAGCTAAAAAAAAAAGATAGCAAAGTAAATGTTGAGCAGTCTTCATTGGCTCATAAACTAGTATTGTGAAGGCAGCAAATGGCAGAATTGGCATTAGAGTTGTGGGTATTCAGGAGAAAGTTACTCCCCCCCCCCCCCACCAATCCATAAAATATTCCTCCCTCTCCTCCTACTGCAAAAACAGAAAAGGCAACAAGGGAATATAAAATGGATATTGTTTTGATATATATATATATATATATATATATATACACACACACACACACACACACAGTAGGGTCCCGAATTATGCGAGAATTTGGTCGATCAATGGCCCACATAAATGGAAAATCGCATATTTCGAAACACAACTAACAGAAATAATTCCATTAGGGCCATGGCAGCCAGGAACTTGCCTATTCAAACGTGTTTACTCCCCATTTCCAATACTTTCTATGTACTATACTGTATATTTTATGATATTAAACTGTTCTTGTAAATAAATCAAACATTTAATATACTTTAAAAGTTCAGATAACTTGAAAATGGTTAAAATTACAACCAGGATGGGTGTCAATACCGTATATTTCCTGTTATAACAAGACCTAAAATACGGAGAAATCTTAATAACTTTTTCATACCTATTGTATAAGACAACTGGTGAATAGCAAAACCATCACTGTATAGACTAGCTTTTATTGTATCATTGAAAATCCGAAAATGTCAAAATAAAAATCTTATATCATACGTTTCCTAAACACGCCAAAAATCACAATAAAAATGACGACCTTTGTGTTGTTTAGGTTTATCTCTGATCATAACGAAGAAACGAATGCATTTACACATCTGTATAGGTTAGTTCTTATATGATGATTTTGTTTTTACCAATGTTGTTCTACATATTTTTTCTCAGAACTTCAAAATAAATGAAATACAGTAATGTTTTTCTTTATGACGCCGCCTGAAACAGAAATCTACCATTTGTTTACTGTAGGCTCCCTCTTCGATCATAATAAACAAACGAACGCATTAAACACGCATGATCAAAGTAATCACTAATGATATTAAAAGCATTTAATAAATATTATATTACAAATATTTTACTTATCATATCCATATAAATTTCTAAATTCATAGCAAAGAAGGAAAACTTTTATTTTTTTTTTTTTTTTTTTTTTTGCGTTTAATCAACAATAGCAAACTGCCGCTAATGATAGAATGATAATTTACGATAATTGTCCTTTCCATACCCAAAATATTTTTCCTACCTTCAGTTATAATAGTCCTTTCCATACCCAAAATATTTTTCCTACCTTCAGTTATAAGTCAACTTGTACCCACCTCAATTATGGAACCATCTGGAAAACGGTAGAAGAATGTCCTAGGCCGGTTTTTAAAGTCATCGAATAATTAGGTTACCGCTATAACGTTGGGTATGACAGAAATGGTGTGAGATTGGAGAAGGTAAGGAAAATTGAATCATGATTGATTTTTAACAACTGAAACTTTGTGAAACAGCAAAGATTTCATTTGTTAGAATGATGCGAAAATGTATCCGAGAGAGAGAGAGAGAGAGAGAGAGAGAGAGAGAGAGAGAGAGAATGATGGTTTTAAATGTACTAAACAATAAATATGATAAGCTATAACACATTGGTGCTTATGTAATATTAACTGTATAGATGGTTAGAATAAGTTAAGAAAAGGTATAAACAATACTTTGTTACTGTATTCGTACAGCATATTCTTGTGGGCGGCAGCTAGAAATCAGCTGATCTGATCACAGCCAAATGTAAAACAAAATGAAGTCAGCAATACTCGGTTTTTAAAACACACCCGAAATTTAAAAACATAAGTGCATGTTTTATAGCGCAATTAACCCTTTAAAGAGTAACAATTTTCTGTAATAGAATGGTGTTTCCTAAAAAATAGTGGTTTGCTGATGAAATCAGATGCTGTATTTTAAGCTACAATTGAAATGGATGTATACACGGTGAATTTTTTCATTTCGTATTTAATTGACACTCTTCAAGAAAACCTATTGAGAGAGAGAGAGAGAGAGAGAGAGAGAGAGAGAGAGAGAGAGAGCTGTTGTAATCGAATGCTGTGTTTTTGTTTCTTGTACCACCTGAAGCAAAGAATTGATTGCCACAACTAACAATAGCCATGTTAATTTCATTATTAAACTCAGGTTACCATATGTGAAATAAGATTCTATTTCTTACATAGAGAGAGAGAGAGAGAGAGAGAGAGAGAGAGAGAGAGATTTGAGGTTTTCTGGTATCAAACTCTCTCTCTCTCTCTCTCTCTCTCTCTCTCTCTCTCTCTCTCTCTATCAGAGAGAAGTTTTGATAATCATACCATGTACTAAACAAAACAAATCTTTGTAAAGTAAAATAATACTGTTTAAAATATGACAAAGTATTACCGACTTGTTACCGAAGTTTAGGCTATTCACTGCTGATAAACGAACCCAGCCTAGGTGTGACAACCTTGAACACCCCAGGAAAAAATAAAGCTTTTATGTATACTATACTAAACAGAAATAATGCTTTAATATACCATCATTATTAACACTACCATTAAAATCATCGGAAGGTTAAAGAAAGATAAAGATTGCCAAGAACATAACCACAGTTCTGTTTACATTTTGTCAGCTGGACTGCATAATTCAAGTTGATTTCATTGTTGATGTGGAATTTTATCCTTAAATAGGCTATTTATTATGAAATTATGTTAGTAAGATGTAAGGTAACCATCGTTTTGTAACATTTATTATTAAGCACCGTATTTACGGCAACCAATATACTTATAAACACAATAGATTTGATACATTTTGTAGTGCTTGACTTGCAGACTGAACAGCTCCACAGATATAGAAAATTTATTTTTGAAAAATAGTGACCGCATAAATGGGGAATCGCATAATTCGAACACACATAATTCGGAACCTTAATGCATATATTGTAGATAGATAGATAGATAATATATATATATATATATATATATATATATATATATATATATATATATATATATATATACTGTATATATATATATATATATATATATATATATATATATATATATATATATAAAATACAATCAGACCTCGATTTCCATGGTAAAGTACTTGGATAACAGAGACCACACTCAAACACAAATATTGATGCCCTAGGTTTATCAACTCATATACACCCTCTCACCAACTCACCACTGCCTAGGTGTAGTCCCCTAAAACTTTAAATAAAGCATAACATTGTTTTCAAATAGTACACTAACTGTACTGTAGGTTATATTACAGTAATTGTATAGTACAGTACTGTAAGAACTTCTATTTTACACTCTTTCCTTGATAAACTCCTAAATCATGTTTAACACTAAATAAACTACTAGTAATTTCATTTTATTCTCTCCTTAATTTTACATTCTGAAAATTTAACTATTAGATTTTACTACTTTAATATAGATATATTTCTTTACATTAATAAAGTTTTGTTCTTCCCTCTCATCACATTAGTTTTTATATCTCTTCAAATCCTTTACCTTCCTTTTCATCATTTAATGGTGGTCCCTTGGTTTATGAGTTTAATTCATTTGGTGAATGAACTCGCAACCTAAAATGCTCATAAACCAAAACAATTTTTTCCCAAAATAAATAAAGTAAATATACTTTATACTTTATGCCTTCAACAAATCCATAAATACCCAGACATACTTATTTCATAAGGTTAATAATGTAATTGAGGGGACAAATCATAACTCCTAACATCAGAAATGAATACAAATTAATTTACAATAAAAAAATTGAAATATATCTACAAATTAACTCCTACTTTACTTTTGAGGGAAGTAGTGGCTGGCATGAGGAGAAAGAATTTACTGCTTGGGGAAAATTTCCATTCATTAACACTTTTCACTTAAATGACATTCACTATCACGAACTGAATCACCTAATTTATGCTTTCTGGACAATTTTTTGTCTTCTTTAACACTTGAACATTCAATGTCCACAAGGAACCTATCTAGAGGTGACTGCATTTGTTTTTCTTATAATTTGTATGAAAATATAACATTGCATTTTCAGTAAATAGATTCGCTGCATGCCCTGCCAAAGTCCTATCTAGGTGATGTGTTTCTACAAAATTTTGCAGTATTTCCCATATTTTTAACATCTCCCTAATTTCCTTGAAGCGAGGGTTTGTCACTGTCCCTCCTCCTAAGATGAAATCTCCTTCACCTCTTGTTTACTGCTCATTACGCATCTTCACCAGCTCCTCGGTTGTATTACTCATATCATTTAACTTGTCATCTTCCTCCTTTTCTATATTTTTTATTATTTCTGTTATTCAAACATTTTTATCTTTAACTTCAGTGTACTTCTATTCCTTATTGCATGTTACCCTTTCGTTTTGGTTCCCTTATTTCCTTTTATCAGTATTTCTCATTACATTTTACACATTAATTTTATTTGATACAAATTTTTCTATAGACGAGTTTATTGCATAGAACTTTCTGTACCGGTATATTTCCTTCACATATCTTTTTTTTTTTACTCATGCTCATCCCATAATATAACTTTCTTATTTGTTTATGGAAAAATGGTCATTTCTAAAAGAAATTTTTTTGAAGTTATCATCCCACTATATATGTTCAGCTCTAATTTCCATTCCCTCTCAATGTGTAGAAAAACAAGCAGTCAATAACAAAGGTCAAGGGAAAAAAGGTTGACACTAACATGGAGTCTGACATTAATGAGCTAACTGAGTATAGAGGGAATTTACTTTTGTTTGACTATGGTACTTGATCCTGAAATTCAAAATTAATGTTTAGAATAGTTGAACATATTTCATATCATCATTTGATGGGAACTTATAAGAGCTTTCTTCTAAAAGAATTGGACATTCTATTGCTCACAAATAAGAACTATTGATTATGACAAATTCTAATTCTATTACATTTTGTCCTTGAAATAACATCATTTATTTAAAAGAAAATGATTGAAAAATATGATAATTACAATATTAAAATTTTTACTTTTTTCAGATAGAAAAAAGAATTTCTTATAACTAAAATGACAATTCATATTTTTCCTCATTTATTTTATACTCAATATTACTTTTATTATTTTTTTTTTAGCATTATTGGACGTAATCTACTGTATATACCTAGTTCTACTAACTTGGGTGCTAAATGACAATTTACATCCATTAATCACCAGTTTTCTTTCATCGATACTTGCGTAAAGGGAAATATTAAAAAATATGTTGTTACGAAAGAATTGGCTTACGAAATTTTCACTTCATGAAAGGAGATGCGAAGAATTTTATGACTCGTATCATGAAAAATGTTTCGGACGACGAAAGGCGGTACGGTGTGGGAGCCCAACGTATCTGAGACGGATTTTAAAATTCACGCGCCGCCAGCCCGTAAACTTGCTACATCCTCCTGAGTTCCCATTGGTTACCTCCCTACTTAGATGCTAGTTACCACCATGAGATCCTGCTCTCCCATTGGTCGACATCTACTGTACTGTATCCCATCGTGCATCTACGCACTGGCGTTCTACGTCTTTTCGTTCCGGCAACGGTATCGTACGCATTGACTTTGTGTTTGTGATTTCGCTTTCGTAACAATTTTACTGTATGTACTGTTTTCGTGTGTGATCCTACGATAAATCATTAGCCAAGGGTCCCAAGAAAGTTGCTGAATTTAAGGGAAGGAAGAGGATGATGCTTTCCATGAAGATGAATATGGAAATAATCAAGAAATACGAGGCCGGCATGCGGTTAAGTGTGTTCGCGAAGGAATATGGCCAAAATCCATGTACGATAGGAACGATCCTGAAGCAGAAGGAAGCTATCAAAGCAGACACCTTCTAAGGGCGTGACTGTTTTCTCCAGCAAGAGGAGCCACCTCCATGATGAGATGGAGAGACTGATGCTTGCCTGGATAAAGGACAAAGAAATGGCTGGAGACACTATCACCGAAGCGATAATCTGCCAGAAATCCAGCGCCATTTTCGATGATCTCGTGCATGCTAAGGCTGAAGCCAACTGGAGAAAGAACATCGTGGGTGGTTTGAAAAATTTAAGAGACGCTCAAGCATTCATTCGGTGGTGCATCATCGGGAGGCTCCAAGCTCGGACATGAAAGCAGCCAAAGTCTTTTTTAAGATGTTCGACGAGTTGACTGTCCGGGAAGGCTACAGTCCCCAGCAAGTCTTCAATTGTGACAAGACTAGTCTTTTTTGGAAAAAAAAAAATGCCTCGTCGATGTGGAATAATGAGTTAGGACAGGTCAAAGCTGGCGGGCAAGCAGCATGTGTGCCACCTAGGGGTGCAAAAGGTAAACAGGGAAATAAACAGATTCGTGAGGGAAGCCACAGCTACCAGAACTGTTATACTACAATGATCTTAGGAATATTATCTTGATCTATTCGTAAGTAATAGTATAAGATGGTGCATCATTATTATGAGCCCAGAGGGGGCATTATGTTATATTTACATTGCAGGCTACATAGCAGCCAGATGAGAGTGACACATTTGGATAGGCCAATCATGGGCACATTTTACAGTTTTCCTAATGAGTAATTTTATGCAGGTCTGGCAGTAAATATAAGCACGCATCACAGTGTACTTACTTAGATTAATATACTGTATATGACAGTGCATATCCCATATCCATGCATGCCACAGGAAGGTCATAATTATATGTATCTACTGTATATGTATGTAGCAGGATGGGCTATCACAGGTATGGTAGCCCATTTTATTTTATAACCATTACAAGTGTGCAATTACATACAATTATTTTTACAGCTTCAAACATTCGTTGCATGTACCTCAAATAAAGTCATTAAATGCATGAATGTCTTATTGACCATGTTTGAAGAAATACTGTAGACAAGAACGCAGGACGTACAGCCATAGCCACGTCATTGAGGTGTGAGGCTCCTGGGTGCACGGAGGTGAAGCAGCCGGATAATATGACAACGTGCATAGCAGTAATGCAATTACATCAGAAAAACAAGCATGACTTAGACTCATCACGCCAGAAACCCCCCAAAATTAACCGCCCATTACTGAAACAAGGCATTGGCGAAGATGACTGGGCCGCTTTCACAAGGCAGTGGGAAATGTTTCACGATGGAACGTCTTTAGCACCTAACCAGACAACAGCTCACCTGCTCGCATGTTGTGAACCAGAACTTGAAGCCGCCCTATTCAGAGAGGACCCCGCCATCGCAACAAAGACCGAGATGGACGTACTAGCAGCAATAAAACATCTGGCAGTACTGAGTGTGGCCTTAAGCGTACGGAGGACGACACTACTACAAACCACTCAGGCCCCAGGTGAACCTGTAAAGGAATACGTGGCAAGGTTGTGCGGGGTGGCCAATGTGTGTCACAGAGACTATTACATGCGACTACACAGAGGAGACTGTGAAGTTGATCTTGGTTAACGGCCTTGCAAATGAAGAAATCAAAAGAGATGTGTTGGGAACCCCAGAGGTTGATAACAAGACACTAAGCGAAATGGTAACACTCATCGACAGCAAGGAAACAGCTAGCCGGGTCATGTTAAGTGCAAACCCATCAATATCAGCCACCGGGTACAGGAAACAAGCGAAAATGACAACGAACACACCCCCCTCAACCACACCGAAAAAGGGCAACAAACAAGACACCTCATATCATAAGTTTTGTTGCCAGTGCGGACGCCTCACTCCAAAGTTCGGAAAAGTGAGAGGCAAAGTAAAGGAGTTCAAGTCATGCCTAGTATGCTGGAGGGAAAATGTTCAATGGAAACGGAAGCCGCGGCAATCTTCAGCAAAAGAAAAGAGGCTACCTGGGCATAAGCCCATGAAAGACAGGTTTACCCTTGCACTCTGTGCAAATGCCAGTGGGGATTGCAGGGTGAAACCCCTGCTGGTGTATCACTCCGATACCCCTTGAGCCTTCACGACCCTCAAAGTCACTAAAGAACATCTAAACGTGTTGTGGAGGGCTAATGGAAAAGCCTGGGTAACAAGACAATTGTTTATCGAGTGGATAAATATTAGTTTTGGCCCAACTGTGAAAAAGTATTTGGAAGAGAAGCACCTCCCTATGAGATGCCTGCTGGTACTGGACAATGCCCCTGCTCACCATCCTACCCTCCATGAAGATATTGCACCACAATATTCCTTCAAGATTCTCTATCTTCCACCAAACACCAACCCTCTCCTCCAGGCCATGGACCAGCAAGTGATTTTCAACTTAAGAAACTCTACACGAAATATCTCTTCAAGAGATGTTTCAAAATCACTGAGAGCACAAACCTCAACCTTTGTCAATTTTGGAAGAAGCATTTTGATATTGTCATATGCCTCAAAATAATCGATCAAGCTTGGCAGGAGGTTTCAAGGAGCACCTTGAACTCTGCTTGGAAGAAGCTGTGGCCTGATGCTGTCTCCGCACGAGATTTTGAGGGCTTCCACACAGACCAAACTGAAGACGATTCCGAAAATGTTAAAAATGTTGACGATCCTGAACCTGATGCTCAATCTGAAGTTGCCGAGATCGTTACACTCAGGAAGTCCATGGGTCTGGAAGTTGTTAAGGCCGACATTGATGAGCTTATCCAGGAGCACCAAGAGGAACTTAGGACGGATGACCTGAATGAGTTGGAGGCCATGCGAGTGAATGTCGTTCAGGAATAGTACGGCAAGGGGGAGGGGGATGATCCACTGAGAACGGCAGGAATTAAAGAGGGTCTATATGGCTACTTTAAAATGGTGGCTCTCATAGAAGACACCCAGAAAAAATTCTCACAGGTCATGCGCTTAAGTACTATAATGAAGTTTGCCGGAGTTATTTCAGGAAAATTTTAGGAAGCAGGCAGAAACAAGCTTTTTTTGGACGATTATTTAAGTAAGAGGCCTTTGGTAGAAGCAGACCAAGCGCCAGCTTAAAAACGAAAGAAAAGTGGCAGAGATGAAGAAAATACATATTAAATTTAGAAAATGTAAAGTAAAAAGAAAAAAAAAATAGAAAGAAAAAAAATAGAAGGAAAAAAAAAATACATTTTAAGTTTATCATAAAGTTAAGTGCTAATATTTCCTGCCATTTGTAAATGTGTTTCCTAAAATTAAGTGTTAATGTTTTCTGTCATTTATAAATCTGTTTGGTAATGTTAAGAGTTTAAGTTTTCTGCCACTTGTACGTAAACGTTTTCCACCGTTTTCATTCTCCTCTACCGCCCCGCACTTCGCTCTCGGACATCGCCTCACTCCAAAGGTAAGGTTCCACATTTTTGTTACTTTATTTTTACTGTTTGCTCTTATTAAACACTTCTTTTTCAGAATATTAATATTAATTTATTATTAAATGATTAAAATACAGTACTTTTCATATATTTAGTACTGTTTAGTGGCAAATACCATTTTTATAATCATTTAATGTGGTGTTTTTCTAGGGTCTGGAACGAATTAGGCTATTCACATGTAAAAGGCGACTCGCTACACGAAAAAATCACTTTAGGAAAGCCCTTACAGAACCAATTAATTTCGTGATGTGAGGCATCACCGTATATAGTTACTGTAACTATACGATAATAAATGTTGTAAAGTTCCATTTTGTATAGTTTTTGTGCTTATAGTAAATCAAGTAAAAAAAAAAAAAAAAAAAAGGGCTTCAGCTTAAGACAAAATCATTTGGTGAGGGGATGGGGTTCAAAAGGTTTAAAATACTGTATGTAGGAGTCTATTTTGAAATAAATAAATAAATAAATACACACACACACATATATATATATATATATATATATATATATATATATATATATATAAATATATATATATATATATATATATATATATATATATATATATATATATATATATATATATATATATATACATACATACATACATATATAATATAAATGGAATACATGATTTAGCACCAAATGTAACAGTTGAAATGAAAGCATCAAAAGGCATGAAAATAAGCAAAGCAGTAAGGGAAGATGGCCTAACAATTGATTTAATAATAAATGGAGGAGATTTCGTAATATCAAAACTCATTAAATTTAAACAAAATGCTTGCAAGAATATTCAATACCTACAGTTTAGAAAAACTTCATCATTACAATCATTTACAAAAATGGAGAAACAAGACATGAAAACTTTCCACCCATTAAGTTTACTCTCAGTAACATAAAAAAATATTTACAAAGATCATATTAGGACAAACAGGAGGACTGCTAGACTTCAATTAACCAAGAAAGCATTAGGTTTTTGAAGCAGGTATTAAACAACATAATATCCATGTAATTAATCATCGAACAGAAAAATAAACCGACTATGACAAACTGCTAAATATGATATTTAGACTAAGAGAAAACTTTTGATTCTGTCAAAACTTCAGCATTAATGAAAGCCTTTCAAAGACAAGGAATAGATGAATCCTATGTTAGAACATTTGAAGATATGAATGCTATGTTAGAACACTTGAAGATATGAATCCTATGTTAGAACACTTGAAGATATGTAAACGGGTAGTACAGCAATCTTAAAACTACATAAAGATAGGGAGAAAATTCTGATTGAGAAAGGAGTTAGACAGGGAGACCCCATCTCTTCTAAATTACTCACAGAATGCCAAGCTGTAGGTATTGAGCATTTTGCAATACTTTGTGTAACTTCAATGAGTTTTATTATGAAATCTCCTCCATTCATTATTAAATAAATTGTTAGGCCTTCTTCGCCTGATGCTTTGCTTATTTTCATGCCTGTTGATGCTTTCATTTTTACTACTGTTGCTTTTGGTACTGACTCAGGTGTTTAGATGGGAAAAATGTAGGAATTAACATTAATGGGGAACACCTTAACAAATTAAGATTTGCAGATGACATAGTTCTATTTAGTGAATCATTGGAAGAATTGTAAATGGTGATAAAAGTCTTGAATAGAGAAAGCAGAAATGTAGGACTGAAACTGAATATGAGTAATAAAACTTAGATAATATTCAATGAAAATGCAGAAAAAACAAATAAGGGTTATGGACAAATTTCTGAAGATTGTAAAAGAATATGCATACTTAGGACAGAGAGTAAGGGTCTCCTAAGGAAATGAGACCAAAATCCAAAGGTTAAACAAGGGATGTATGATACTACACATCAAAAAGATTTATATTACAGACCTACAATATGAGGAACATAATTCCTGAGATAGCAACCAGGTGTCTTGAAAGTCCAGCCTTACTAACTCACTCCACTGGCTCTGGACCTATGTGTCCCTTAGTTGCCTCTACAAGACTTTTCCACTCTTCCCTTTCCAGTGAGATATTATGCCAGTGGCCAGGTGCTTCAGGCCCCAGGTATTTCATACCTCTTAACATTATCTTCCCACTTCATACATAGGTTCCCCACCGGTCATTTTCCCTTCTGTCTTCCAAGCATCACTTCCCTGGCAATCCTGTTCTTTCTGGCTGCAGGTCCAGCCCACTGCTGCCTTTGTGCACTTATGATGTTGGTTATTAAGGGTAGTTCTAATAATTATCTCGATTCAGGGTTGTCCTTTTGTTGTCAAAGCTCCTCATCGTTGTCATATTCTAGTTCCCATATTATTTCTAATACTGTACTCAATTTTCAAATACTAAGTCTTTTCTCCAATTTTTTAGTTAACCTCCATGTTTCACAGCCATAAGTTATTTAGTTTTACTAGTCCTGCCATTTAACTCTTACTATACTTCTGAGATTGTTTCATTGTCATACCATGACTCATGTCCATAGAGTAACACCGATCTCACTAAACTGATATATAGTCTGATTTTTATATGTGATTTTTATATGTAATTTCTGGAAATTTAATTTCCAAATTTTACTTAATCTAGCCATTGTCTGATTTGCCTTTTCAATCTTTCACTAAACTCTAATTCTAAAGACCCTGTATTTTAGATTATAGTTCCTAATTACTTAAAAGATTCTACCTCATTAATCCTGTCTCCTTCCAATGATATTTCATCTTCCATTGCATGCTCCATTCTCATCATCCGTCTTTCTTCTATTTATCTTCATCCCAACCTTGTGTGATATTTCATGCATTCTGATAAGCAAGCATTGCAAATCCTATGGTGTTCTGCTAACAAGGACAGCATCATCAGCATACTCTAGGTCTGCTAAATTCCTATCACCAATCCAGTCCAATCCTTCTCCACCATCTCCGACTGTTCTACTCATTACAAAATCCATGAAGTTAAACAATATAGGTGACAACACATTCCCTTGGAGTACTCTGCTGTTCACTGGAAATTCATTTGATAAGACTCCATTAACATTAACTTTGCAATTGCTATGCTCATGAACAGACAATACAATTTACATATTTAAGACGAATTACATAATAACGTAGACCTCACCACAAAATTGGTCGGTGCACACAATCAAAAGCTTTTTCATAGTCCACAAATGCCATCAAAAGGGTACTTTTATATTCTACGCATTGCTGTACATGCCTCATAATGGAAATTTGGTCAGCGCAACTTCTGCCCTTTCTAAATCCTAGCTTTTTATCAATCGCTCTCACCAGTCTCTTTAGAATAAGCATACTATATATTTTCATAGCCACTAACGTAAGTGTGATGACTCAATAATTATGGCAATCAGGTCTTCTTTTCATGCCATTTTCACCCAACTCCCATTCATCAGGTTTAGCCTCTTCATGCCACATTCTATAAAATAATCTTATAAGTAGTCTGGGAGTCACTTCATTTTCGGCTAGTATCATCTTGGCAGTTATTCCATCGTATCTAGGGGCTTTCCATCTCTTCAGTGTTTTGAGCATAGCTTCGACTTAAAACACACTGAATTCATTCCTGGGCACATCAAGGTCTTTATCAGCTTCAGGTATATCAATCAAATTACTCCTTTCGTATCTCCTATTCATGACCTCACTAAAGTGTTTAATCCAACATTGTCTTTCTTAATCTTCTGTTGTTATATATATATATATATATATATATATATATATATATATATATATATATATATATATATACACACATATATATATATATATATATATATATATTTATTTATATATATATATATATATATATATATATGTGTGTATGTGTAAATATATATAATATGTGTATACATATATATATATATATATATATATATGTGTATATATATATATATATATATATATATATATATATATATATGTATGTATATATATATATATATATGTATATATATATATATATATATATATATATATATATGCCACTACCCATGATAACTAGAAAATTATGTAAAGCAGAAAAAATGGAACATGCATCTTATTAGAATTATTACAACTTCTACATTGGTTAATTAATTCTAGTGGAAGTACAATAAAAGTAATAGCAACTGTAAAAAGCCAATATTCTACTCTAATAACTTATGTTAGCACCAACAACCTTATTATTAACCTTTACTACTGAAAAAGTTGTCAACATAATTTATACCTTTTATCCAATAGCCTTCAAAATAAGACTAGCTAATGTCTATCTAAAAAACTACTAAAATGTTGCACAGCATGACTGGTGAAGATAAATGTTATTGATATTATTGTGAAAGGAAATCGTTATGGGAAAACTCATGGGGAAGGAAACAGACTTGAAGTCTTATGAAAGCAGCCCTTTTAACACACCTTATTCGTGACCTGATAAACTGCATCACTCAGCGTCTGGAACGTCTGGAAGTTAGGAATGGGTACAAGTCAAAATTCTGGAGGCCAGGTCATGGTCATTTCATGTGAAGTGGTCATTACAATAAGCCAATTTAAATAAAAAAAAAAAAACTGTAAGAAGCATGTATGAAATATACTGAAAGATGAGAAAAAAATAGGTAAATTTCAAAATTCCCAAAATTACTAATTTGAATGTTTAATTCAGCTATGAAATCAAGTTTGCAACACAGTATTATTAAAATACCCATTTGACAGGGTTATGTCTGAAACTGAACACTATATATCTTTAAAATAATTTAAATAAAAGTGTACCAGAAAATGATCATATACTACTACTATAAAACACAAGAAAGAACATCATGTAACAGGACATTTTTTATAAAATAAATTATTAAACTGACAATGTTTTTATGGCGTGTTTATGTATAAGTACTAATGTATTTACAAAAAATATAAAATTAGTACTATACCCTTGGATATTTGGTGTTTTTGGAAAAAACATGACAGCTTTTTATGGACAGTAAACTAAATAGTACTTCTTACCAAGAATAAATGGAATCTATTAATATTAGAGGCAGTGTAAAACTTACGCTTGCAATCTTTAAATAAAATTTACTGAATAAAACTTTGAAATAAAGAGAAATAGTATTTCAGGAAAATTCATTATCATAGTACAACTTTGTGGTGCAAAGCTCATTTTCAACAAATTGGTTACAAAATATATAAGAGATTAATCCAAACAATAGAAAACAAATTGCCTTTAAATTGATATATATCATTAAAGTGGCCGTATATTTGTAAAAAATACAATATAAATACTTAAACTTTTCCTTACATATCATGAAAATTAAGTATCACAGTTCACCGTTACTGGAGGAAAAAAGTTGAATTTACCATGAAAATATACCCCTCATAGTACAAACTTCTCATTTGATTGAAAACAATCTATTTAGTTTTCACAGGTCATCAAAATCTCAACACAACTGAAATGCATGAAGCCAATATTTTCTTAAGCACTATGTTTATTTTGTATTTGGAGCTAGTCTGTCGAAATCTGATCTAAAAAATGTTCTCATTCCTGTTGTCCTAAATTATGAACTACAGTAATTCTAACTTCATAAAAACTTGGTTATTCTTTTTTCTTTCTATCGATAGCACAGACGTTTCACAGTAAACTTACCCTGGTTACTTTAATATTGAAATTAAAAGTTTCTTCAAAAAATCAAAAACATTACAATTTAGCAGATTGAATACATAAAAACTATGACAAATGAGATAAAAAGAATATTCAGAATTAAAACTCTTCTGTGGTGCTGTGGAGACATAAACTATATTGACATCAATTTCTGTGAAATGTGTATATTGTACATATATGCCAAATTATACAGAAAAATATCTTCAATTAAGACTATTCTGTATGACATGAATAAAAAAAAAACTAAAATGTCAAGCAAAATATATTGCTTACAATTTGAGTCAATTTTGGAAGTGCACTTCCAGAACAATACCTAGATTAAAATTGATTTAATTAAAAAAACAAAGAAAGAGATAGCCAAAAGAAAAGGCAAACAGCTAGCCATGAACATAGCAAACAGAATCTTCAAGAATACTATGGAAAATGAAACATTCTAAAGAAATTATCATCATTATTGTTTAGCATTGTTTTTATTTGTCAACCAGAACACTGAGTCAGGATATCCAACTCCCATAAGGGTGACCCAAAGGGTTTGCTTTACAAGTAAAAACAGAATTTTAACACTAAAACCTTATTATTCCCATTCTAATTTTCAAATTATAAGCTGTTATCTAAGGAGGCATTAGCTTACCACATTAAATACAAAATTTTAAAATTTATCTCTACACCATCCCATCTCCATTCTAATATGATAGAACTTTATGCATACATCAATCAACTTAAGTGTTGAGTAGCACATGATACAGAAAAAGACCATCAAGCAACAGGTACTCATCTGTATCTGTGACAATCAAGCTTAAATATAAATAACAAAGAAAAGTGAAGAGGAAAAGGGGAAATCATTTACAATTCAAAGGTTAAGTATGGAAATAAATATTTTAGTACTAGAATCCTAATTCCACAAATCTTACTTTGAGCCATAAGTCAATTAGTGGTGGTAAAACAACATTATACAGTAATACCATGTACTAAAAAAAAAGAAAAAAAAAAAAAGTAAAACACAGGTATCTATAAACTAAAATCTACGAGTCCGCACTTACCTTGGAATAATAAAATGCTATTGATTCATGGGTACCAACTTTGCAATCTCAGAATAAAGAATGATAAAATGTTTCCTCTCACTATCATATACCTACCTCAGTGGGACCATTATTCTTCTACCTACCTACCCTGCACTAACAAGACAGCAGACAAAAATGCTTGCCGAGTAACTACAAACAAAGCTCATGATTCGAATTAGTTAAATCTTAACATCTACCCATACATATCACCTTAACCAAAGTGGGAAGGAAGATGGGAACTATTACTATTGAAAGGTAAATATGGAAATAATAGAATTTTATTTTAAACCCATGTTTATTTCCATGAATCTTGGCTTTGAATGGTAAAAGGATGAATTACGAGCTTCCCAGGCGGTAGGAAGATGAATAAAAATTATAGTCCTCAATAGCATTACTCTTACAACTATAGAATAAACAGAAGAAAGGCTAATAATTTAAGTTTTCACCTTCAACTCGACTCTTCCATTTAATTTAAACCAATACCACAATCTCTCTGATTTACTTCTCACCCTCTTTTACTTACTTGGATATTATTAACCATGTAATTCTAAACTATGGAAGCGAAAAGGAATTAAGTTCATCTAATCATAAAGAAATTTTATATCAATTTTTAACATGACAAAAAATATAAATTTTCACCAAATATTTGGATACGTTACAAAGGAATATTATACCTTGATTTAATAAACTTGTTAGAATCAGTTACTTCAAACATCACTGCAAAGCAGATTCACCTAAATTGGCATGATTGTTAACTACAAACACCTTTAATAAGGACAATGCAGTCGACATAGCTAAATTGGTACTGTACCTTTCATATTAGCATTTTCATTAAATATACCTTTACTATTTTAGGTAGCAATAAAAACCTATCTTTGAACTCCCTGAAAGCTATATCAGCGTAAGATCCAAGCACAGGAACTTCCTTTGAGTTGTGGCAGCAGATCACATATCTTCCTGCTACAAGGAGAGAAATGCTTGCCAAAAAAAAATTGACTAAGTAGGTTCCTTAAATTAATATATTTCAGCTCAGAGTAGAGATAAGGGGAATGTTAATAAAATGAATTATGTCCATAGTTCTCCTCTCTCAAACCTTGATTTAATACAGACATACTTTATACTAAAAAAAAAAAAAAAAAAAAAAAAAAAAAAAAAAAAAAAAAAAAAAAAAAAAAAAAAAAAATTACTGTTTTCATTCCTTGTAGTAGACCCACCCCTCTAGCAAAGTATTTAGACAATCTGATGGATGATGGCAATTACCTTGCCATAGGTTCACCATTATTCCTATGACTTTTCATTATTAAAGTTAAAACTGATAAGGGATGAAGCATGAGAGAAGGAATCGTAATTTTTTCTCTCATTACACACAACTCAAGGCTTTGGGAGTAGACATTCCCAGACGTGATTGAAATTATACAACCTTCCTTTTATATGGATAGGATTCTGTCAGTAATTCTGTCTGATAACACTTCAAGATCTTTGTTGATGAGCAGACTTTCTTGCGAATTGCATGCAATGTGATGGAACTTACAGATTCCTGTTTTACTATTCTTGTTTCAACTACATACAGGATAAGATGTTATTGAAGAAAAAATAAATTACAGACCTCAAGGCATCAATAAAGACCTTAAGACATCAATTTAGTAGTATTTAATACCTACTTCACAACTACAAACATCTTATCAGAATCCAGAAAGGGGCCTAAGTAAGGGGATTCTAGAACATTCCTTAAATGATTAACCCCTAACAGCATTTCTTTAGTAAACCAACTTGCAAACCGAGAAAGTAAAGTTTTTCATTTATGAGATGTAATGACCTTGTCAAGACTAGAAATAATACTGCAAACAGCATTTCTTTAGTAAACCAACTTGCAAACTGTGAATGTAAAGATTTTGATTTATAAGGTGTAATGATCATGTCAAGACTAGAAATAAAACTGAAAACCAAGACAATATTATGCAACATATGGGTCCTAAACTAGCTGCTACATCTCTGCGTTATAGAAGGCTTAAGGCCTACAAAGGAACTGGAACTACTAACCTATTTCTGAATGAGACAAAATATTGATTCTATCCACTACAAAGTTGATAACAGAAATATAATCAGGCCTGGAAGAAACTCCTTTGGCAAATTTGGAATAAAAAACTACCAAACTTATCTTATTCCACTTCATGAACTACTTCTCAACAATAAAGTTACGTAAGATACGAAAAGGAGGCTTAAAAAGGGCTGGCCGGCAAGCCAATTCATGGGGGAATAGAGAGAACAATGAAAAATCCTGAAAAAAAATCAAGGAGCTTCTTCGTAAGGCGATGGAGAATGCATATACGAAATATACAGTATTGTCAAAATTCCTCTTACTTTCATAGCTATAGGGTAATCAGTGTCTCATAAAGCTGAAAACGTTGATACGTACAAGAAAATACAGTATTTTTTCTGTTATGGTAAATTTTTATAATTAATACATTTCAATATCAAATAAATTGTGAGCAATGGCATCTGTAGACATTCCTCGAGTCACATATAGAGTGCTTAATCATTTCCGTCTCCTGAGCGAGGTGAAACCTTTGGGGGAGAGAGAGTACATGCTATAGTTTTTCTACGACATTCCCTTTGTTTTACTTTTTTTTCTTTGTTTTGGAAAGAATTTCATCATGCCAAAGAGAAGACGACAATCGAAACTCTCGCAAACATACAAAAGAAGAAAATTCGCTCCAATGTTGGTGATATTAGTGGAGTTAGTGAGGAAAAGAGAGAGATAAGGAAAAGACATGGGGGGCCAAGGAGCCTAAAGAAGCAAGCTATTGTGCAAAGGGATCTTCATATACGATTAGATTATGATAAACTTTATATTATTTGTTTATTCATACCCAAAATAAACAAAATTTACAATAATCAATATCACCTTATTAAGTGGTATGAATGTCAAAAATCTGTCCTTTAAAAACTATATTGGCCAGCCAGCTCCCTTAAGGCCAACGCAGGAACCAGAGCTGCTAGCCTATTTCTGAATGAGACAATATATCCATTCTATCCACCAGAAAGTTGACAACAGGAATATAGCCAGTCTTGGAAGAGGCTACTTAGGCAGATTTGGAATAAGAAGCTTACTTAACTTATTAAAGTATTTCTCAGCAGTAAACTTGAAAAGGTTGCTTTCATATTTCTTTTTCTTCATCTTCCTATATTGTAGGTAGAACTAAGGTAAAATTAGCTGATTTCCTAGTTTGTTTACAACTAGAGTGAGTGTGGGAGATGCTGCATATGTGTGAAAAAGACTCTTTTCATTAACATATGTACTTTTCCTTTAAAAGGGGTGGAGATTTACCTTCCCTAGTGCCTACATTTACTCCACTTGAATTAACCTGCGGGTGCACTTGCAAGCGGACAAAACCCACCAAAAAATTAAACATGATGCAAAGGATCAAGTTCAGTTTATACTTTGTTTCAATCCAACAAGATTAAAGGGAACCATATGATAGAGTATACCATACTCTCCTCCTATGATATACTTTAGGAGTGCTTACTTTAACGAGTGGATTGATATTAAGATCTAGAATAGAAACTGTCTTCTGCCTCACAGCATTGCAGCATGCAAGAGTTTAGCAGCAGAAGGATTTAAATTAATTAAAGAATTTGAGATTCTGGGGAGGTTGAGAGGTTTTCAAATCTGTAACACAGAGCAAACTTTTGGAACACTTACTGTAAGAAACACTATCAAACCCTTTACTATGATTACGTCGTTATACATCAAAACCACGTCTGGTGATACAGATGCTGACATGCAGATAAATCATTATTTCTATTTTTGACAATCTAATAAGTATTAACAGTATTATTACAATTTAAATTACAAATAAAAACCATAAGGAGGTTAAAATTACTTGTATATCCTACAAAAGAGTATAGCACATGGTCTTATAACGTCGTCATCGGCGCCCGCTCGTGTCCGAGTATTGGGTTCTGTCGTTAGCCATCAGCCTCCTATCTTTGGGGTGGGTGCTTATGTCTGATGTGGCTGTTAAGTCCTAGTCTGTGGTGGAAGAGTCGCGGACATTGTTCACAGGGGAGGGTAGGTGGTGGGCGGGGCTGTTCTAATCGCTCTCTCCTTCTTCTCCTCCTAGCCTCCTCATTTTGTCTCCTCTTCTCCTCGATGTCCACGGTGCCATGGTGTACTGTACTCCTCCAGGTTTTCCTGTCCCTGGCTGTTTCTTCCCATGAGGAAGGATCGATGTCAGTTAGAGCCAGGGTGCACTTTAGTTGATCTTTATAGCGCATTTTCGGGGCTCCTCGTGGTCTGGTGCCCTGGGTCAGTTCTCTGTAGAATATCTTCTTTGGGAGCCTAGATGGATCCATCCTATGCACGTGTCCTGTCCAGCGGAGGCGGTGGTGGATGATGGTGGCCTCCACGCTGGTCAGCGAGGCATGTTCTAAGACTTCAATGTTGGTGGTGTGGCTCTCCCAGGGGATTTTCAAGATCTGCCTCAGTTTCATTTGTTGGAAGCATTCTAGGTTTTTAATATCACTTCTATATAGCGTCCATGTTTCACATGCATACAGGAGCGTGGAGAGGACTACTGCCCTGAACACCATTATTTTGGTGGTCATTGTCAGTGCGTGGTTGTTAAATACGCGGCAGTGAGTCGGCCAAAGGCGGAGTGGGCTGCCCTGATCCTATTCTCCATGTCCTTTTTGCTTGTGGGAGCTGATGTTAGGAACCCCCTAGGTAGGAGAACTGGTCCACCTATTCTAACGGTTGGTCATTCACTGTGGTATTGAGGTTTGGGAGCATCAGTCCTGGTGGATGTTGGACGAGGGTCTTGGTTTTGTTTATGTTGACTTGCATCCCAAAACGTTCGTAGGCAGAGTTGTATGCATCAGCTAACGACTGCAGGTCCTCTGCCGTCTGACCTGGGGTGGCACTGTCGTCAGCATACTGCAGTTCTCGCACTGCGCATAAGGTGGTCTTGGTTCTGGCGCGGAGTCTAGCGAGGTTGGAAACGCCTCCATCCATGCAGAAACGTAGGTCGACTGAGGGTGTGTCTGGGGGAATCTCGTTGAGCATTGCTGTGGTGTATAGCGAGAAACACATTGGGGCCATAACACACAGTTCACAATCAGGAAATTTCACTAAAAAATCTCCTCTCCCTAATACGAGCCCCTCCTTCTTTCGTCAGTCAACCAACAAAGTCTTTGGGATTCTAGCCTTTATTTCTGATTGTGTAAGAACTAATTTAGTCTGTTTTATGTTACCATATTAAAATCACACCACACACTCAAGCCAATGGTGGCATTCCCTACCCGCATTACTCAAACCCACCCGACACCCCCAGCTTAAGAGACGTAGGATCCTCAAATCTTACCCCAAAACAACCAAAATAATTGCGGTTCTAGTCGTTATTACAATTTTGTAAGGTCTATTTTAGCATTCTTCAATCCACCGATTCTGACTCCCACAAGTCCCCTCCATAATGTTTACAAAACATTTTACCAGTAACTGAATTGTTGACAGACAAGATTTTTTCCTTATTCATTTTTCCACAACTAAATTCTTTTTTTTATTTTTAAACCATAGTACTTTACCCTTATTTAAGAGAAAATTATATAAAACCAATTTAAAAAAAAAATATTCTATAACAACTTCACAATGAATGGATAAAATATTTTGGTTGTTTAGAGTGAATTACAATGAATACTACAGTAAAGCAAACTTTTGAAAAATTTATTCAGTAATCAACAATAAAACAAACATGGAAATTTAGGTTATGATACATTAAGTGAGCAAATATATATAATAGTGACAAAACTCATATATAGCTTGAGTAGCGGATCCGCGGCCTCGTAGTGAAGGGGTTAAACAAGACTCAACTTGAGGAGTTAGATTAGACGTGCAACAAGGCAGACAGGACCAGAGCTACCATTTTAAGGGGGCCGGCCAGCTAATGCCGTTTTTTAATGACAGGACCATGACATTCATACCACATAAGGTGACTTAGAACATTTCCAAACTGCATAGGATTTCTGCCTCTGACCTTCGTTCCTGCGACGCCAGGGCGATTTATCCTGAAAATGAGTGTTTTTCAAATTCTATCTTCTCCCTTGATAATCAATATTAAGACCTGGGATTACTATCCTATATAGACCTGATGTAGATCTCCAATAAAATGAGGATTTTTTTTTCCAAGTCATTTTTTTGCTAGATATGAATTTTTTCATTATGGTAAAAAAACAAACCGTAAAAATCAGGGGAAAAAATTAAGAAAAATGTTATTTTGATTATAAAATAAATTTTTGAATATACTTACCCGGTGATTATATAGCTGCAACTCTGTTGCTCGACAGACAACTCTACGGAAAAACTCGCCAGCGATCGCTACACAGGTTGCGGGTGTGCCCAACAGCGCCATCTGTCGACCAGATACCCAGCTCTCAATGTAAACAAAGACTCAATTTTCTCCTCGTCCCACTGCGTCTCTATTGGGGAGGAAGGGAGGGTCATTTAATTTATAATCACCGGGTAAGTATATTCAAAAATTTATTTTATAATCAAAATAACATTTTTCAATATTTAACTTAGCCGGTGATTATATAGCTGATTCACACCCAGGATGGTGGGTAGAGACCAGTAATATATGTTTACACTTTTATGAGCTAAGAGTTTTTTATTTCATTTTAGAAGTTATCAAAATAACAAAAACAAAATAAATAGGTACCTGGTAAGGAAGTCGACTTGAACAATTACTCTGCCTTTTAAGTACGTCTTCCTTACGGAGCCTCGCGATCCTCTTAGGATGCTGATCGACCCCTAGGATCTGAAGTATCAAGGGTTGCAACCCATACAACAGGACCTCATCAAACCCCTAATCTAGGCGCTCTCAAGAAATGACTTTGACCACCCGCCAAATCAACCAGGATGCGAAAGGCTTCTTAGCCTTCCGGACAACCCATAAAAAAACAACATTTCGAGAGACAGATTAAAAGGATAAGGAATTAGGGAATTGTAGTGGTTGAGCCCTCACCCACTACTGCACTCGCTGCTACGAATGGTCCCAGTGTGTAGCAGTTCTTGTAAAGAGACTGGACATCTTTCAAGTAAAATGACGCGAACACTGACTTGCTTCTCCAATAGGTTGCGTCCATTATACTTTGTTACAGCTCTAACTTCGTGCGTCTTCACCTTAAGCAAAGTTCGGTCTTCCTCACTCAGATGTGAATGAGCTTCTCGTATTAACAATCTGATAAAGTCTGACCAAGCATTCTTTGATATAGGCAAGGATGGTTTCTTAACTGAACACCATAAAGCTTCAGATTGGCCTTGTAAAGGTTTAGTGCGCTTTAAATAGAACTCAAGAGCTCTAACAGGGCATAAGACTCTTTCTAGTTCATTGCCTACGATCTCCGATAAGCTGGGGATATCGAAAGATTTAGGCCAAGGCCGAGAAGGCAGCTCATTTTTGGCTAGAAAACCAAGTTGAAGCGAACAAGTGGCTTTTTCTGACGAAAATCCGATGTTCTTGCTGAAGGCATGAATCTCACGGACTCTTTTAGCCGAGGCTAAGCATACCAGGAAAAGAGTCTTAAGAGTGAGATCTTTCAGGGAGGCTGATTGTAACGGCTCCAACCTGTCTGACATGAAGAATCTTAGTACCACGTCTAAATTCCATCCAGGGGTAGCCAAACGACGCTCCTTGGTGGTCTCAAAAGACTTAAGGAGGTCTTACAGATCTTTATGTTTGGAAAGATCTAAGCCTCTATGCAGGAAGACCGATGCCAACATGCTTCTGTAGCCCTTGATAGTGGGAGCTGAAAGGGATCGTCCTTTTCTCAGGTATAAGAGAAAAACAGCTATTTGAGCTACAGAGGTACTGGTCGAGGATAGAGAAACTGACTTGCACCAGTCTCGGAAGACTTCCCACTTCGATTGGTAGACTCTAATGGAAGAAGCTCTCCTTGCTCTAGCAATCGCACTGGCTGCTTCCTTCGAAAAGCCTCTAGCTCTCGAGAGTCTTTCGATAGTCTGAAGGCAGTCAGACGAAGAGCGTGGAGGCTTTGGAGTACCTTCTTTACGTGTGGCTGACGTAGAAGGTCTACCCTTAGAGGAAGACTACTGGGAACGTCTACTAACCATCGAAGTATCTCGGTGAACCATTCTCTCGCGGGCCAGAGGGAAGCAACTAACGTCAACCTTGTCCCTTCGTGAGAGGCGAACTTCTGCAGTACCTTGTTGACAATCTTGAACGGTGGGAATGCGTAGAGATCCAGATGTGACCAATCTAGGAGGAAAGCATCTATATGTATTGCTGCTGGGTCCGGGACTGGAGAGCAATAGATTGGAAGCCTCTTGGTCAGCGAGGTTGCAAAGAGATCTATGGATGGTTTTACCCCAAGTGGCCCAAAGTCTCTTGCACACATCCTTGTGGAGGGTCCATTCGGTTGGAATTACTTGCCCTTTCCGACTGAGACAATCTGCTATGACGTTCAAGTCGCCTTGGATGAACCTCGTTACTAGGGAGATGTCTTGACCTTTTGACCAGATGAGCAGGTCCCTTGCGATCTCGTACAACGTCAGTGAGTGGGTACCTCCTTGTTTGGAGATGTACGCCAAGGCCGTGGTGATGTCCGAGTTAACTTCCACCACTTTGCCTCGAAGGAGAGACTTGAAGCTTTTCAAGGCCAAATGTACTGCCAACAGCTCCTTGCAGTTGATATGCATGCTCCTCTGACTCGAGTTCCACAGTCCTGAGCATTCCCGACCGTCTAGTGTCGCGCCCCAGCCCACGTCCGATGCGTCCGAGAAGAGAACGTGGTTGGGAGTCTGAACAGCCAGGGGAAGACCCTCTCTTAGGTTGATATTGTCCTTCCACCAAGTCAGACAAGACTTTATCTTTTCGGAAACCGGGATCGAGACCGCTTCTAGCGTCTTGTCCTTTTTCCAGTGAAAAGCTAGATGGTATTGAAGAGGACGGAGGTGTAGTCTTCCTAGTGACACAAATTGTTCCACGGATGACAGCGTCCCTACCAGACTCATCCACAGCCTGACTGAGCAGCGTTCCTTCTTCAGCATCTTCTGGATGGATAGCAGGGCTTGATCTATTCTGGGGGCTGATCGTCTTGTTGTTCAGCAACGTCCTCATCAGAGGGTTCCTCATCCGAAAACTGATGAGGAAACGGCAACGGAGTGGGCAACGTCTGGCTCGCTGAGTCCGGTCACACTGGTGCATGCGTGACGGAGCCGGACGCAACATCATGGAACTGCTGCACAGTCTGTGAACTGTCAACAACCATGGGTGCGCGAGGAAGCACAGCGTCAACCCGAGACTGTCTAGACCGTCTGGGTTGTGCAGTCAACACCCTATCGGGTTGCTGAGGTTGACGCACTGCGTCAAAACAAGTCACCTCTGCTGGTTGTTGAACGTCCTGAACGTCAACAACCACCTCTGAGCGTCGCTTAACGTCAACGTGCGGCTGGCAACCCACACTGGGTCGCATCGGTGGAGGAACCACCTCAACTGGCAGACGCGAGTAGGTTACCTCAGCGTCAACAGGGCGCACAACCGACCGGTTGGAAGGTTGTTGGCCAGAAGGTTCGGTAGCAACCTTCTCCGCATTAAAGTCCTCTATCAAGGACGCAAGCTTGGACTGCATGTCTTGCAGCAAAGCCCATTTAGGGTCTACGGGAGCAGGTGCGGCAACAGACGGGGTTAGCGACTGAGGCGGTACCGCTTACCATCCCTGAAAGCCTTGTTATGCATGACATAATTGTACAGCAAAACTTCAAAGGCTCGAAAACAGCTGTGAAGTTGACCTGTAAAAAACTTGGAGCGTCTCCTGGTCAGGCGCCAGGGAGAGTCTACGAGAATTGAGAAGTCTATCTGGGCAGAGGCATGAACTCCCAAGCCGAGAACTTCTCTCGTGTCATATCAGACTCTCGCTCTATAAACCAGTTTAAAAGAAGGGAAAGCAAAGGCTGTATCCCCCAAACTCCTCCTGGTGAAAAACCAGTCGCCTAGCCAACGTAAAGCTCTCTAGGAGAGCGAGAGAGCACTAGCTTAAAAACAACGGCTTCGAAGTAGCTAGGCCTAGTGTAAGCTCTGACGTTTAGGCGAACGAGGAGCAGCAGTTACAAAAAGATCCGGACAAAGATCCTTAAAAAAATCATCATGATTTAATTAAAGTCCATAGGGGGCTAAGCAGCTTTAGGCTCCTCTCCATCTGACAGAGTCCTCAAGGGAATATCAGTAGGAGGGGGAACAGCAACTTCCTCATCTACAGGAACCTTGTCCGATAAAAGCTGAGTCTCAAGCAAGGGAGAGACCTACCGTGGTGGCAATGCTTTACAAGCAGAGTCCACACTCACTGGTGCATGAGTAGCGGACCAGAACGCAACGTCATGTAACTGCTTGACAGTCTGTGAACTGTCAACAACTGAACTGTCAACCACAACAGGTGTGTGAGGACGCACAGCGTCCACTCGAGACTGCTTTGACTGCCTAGACAGAGCAGTCAAAACAACTCTAGAATGCGGAGGTTGACGCACAACGTCAAAACAAGTCAACTCCGATTGTTAGTGAACGTCTTGAACGTCAACAGGAGCATCAGCAAGTGGCCTAACGTCCAAATGCGGCTGAAAAACCACACGAGACCGCATCGAGTGTGGTTCTCAACAACCTGACTGACGTGACTAAGCTACGCCAACGTCAACAGTGAGCACAAAGGAACGTTAGTTTGGCTGAAAGCCAGGATATCGATGAGATAAACGGCTAGACTCAACGGACTAATCGGTAGAAGAATAGTCTTCCATAAGGGAGGCAAGCATATACTGCATGTCTTGCCATACAACCCATGAAGGATCAACGGAAATGGTTGTGGTAAGAGACGAGGGTAACGTCTGTGACCGCAACACTTTGCCAACAAAAAAAGACTCTCGGAGTCTGTGTTACGCTTTTGTTAGGCGGCGAGCAGTTATCCGATGACTGCATAGGGTCAGAACTGTCCTAATGGTTGTAACCAGGACGCTGGACCTGTCCTGAAAGGACTGACTTTCGCTTAAGGGCTTCGAAACCTTGTGACAGGTTTCTTATGCGAAAAGCCTTGGATGACGAGGAGAAACAACGTCTCTCTCGTCTTATGGTAGGGGAGATCTTGGTAAGATACACCCGATACCATAGAGGGAAAACGTCTGTTCGTTGATCAAGGCCTCTCGAACCCATAAGTCGTTTGACATTACTTCTCCCCTGGGCTTGGGAGCATGCAAGAGGTCCCGGACTAGGTGAACGACAGGCACGAACAGACGAACCCTCGGACGCAACTCTGTAACACTTTGCGCATATAACTTTATCACTTCGATTTTCTGTTTTGCACTTATTTCACTGAAATCGAATACTTTTACTGATTTCTACCTGAAACACGCAATTCTACCCTTCATTAAAAGGTAGTAATTGCGAAATCAGTCGTATAATGCAAGCTCATTAATACCAGCAAAAAACAGAAAACATATTTTAAGATAAAAAAATCAGTGGCTGGGAAAGAGACTAAACACTAGTTCATATAAACTACGTTTTCAATCTCTCACCGCACATAGCCTGGGGACGAGAATAAAAAACTAAAAACGTTTTATCCTTCCTCCCCGTACAGCGACTAGGGACGAGAGTAACTCGAGAACAACGTTACCCGCTTGAACGGAACGTTTTCTCTCCTCTCTCTCCCTCCGTCTCTATCTCTCTCTCTCTTTCTCTCTTGATTTCGCACCTAAGAGAAGAGCCCAATTATATTTCGTCAAAAAAACATGTTATTTGACTAAAGGAAAAAACTGAAAGGTTTTTCAAATAAAAAGTTCCTTTAAAATAGAATTTAAAACATTTAAGCTAAGAAAGAATGAACAAAACGTCAGAATCGATTTACTCTTACTGCAAAGTGAAACCGTGATACACTCTCTCTCTATCGTAACGATAGAGCGCATGTTGAACGTCCTGAACGTCAACAACTGCGTAGCATAAATAAACTAAACTTTAGTTCATCTTTAAAAACAGTACGAAGACTATCAAAGAAATTCTTTCATAAAATATTACATTTAAAAAGTTTTAAATCCTTAGCTCTTTAAAAGCTAATTACGATATAAAGGGCTCAACGTTGATTAACTTCGGTTTCCAAGTTAGGACCGCCTACTCTCAGGAAAGGTCGCATATAAACAAAACATTAAAATCTATTTTTATACGTTTATAATAAATGGAAAGTTAATCGAAGAGGCCTAATAAAGGCGGAGAGATATAAAATATATAGAGGAAAATCTATAACGTGATAAGATAATTACTAAAAGCCTAAACACACTTCCGTCTAAGGGAAGGGTCGGCCATTTAAAAGTGAAAGAAAGTCCATACTCTCTTTGTCACCATAATTAAATCTATCCAAAACGAGTTCAAGATTTAAGATGAAGATAAAACACCTGCATAGCGAAAGCTCAAAACTAGAATATAGTACTTCACCAAATAGATGTGAAAAACTCCAGTTTAGCAACAGCGAGTAAAGTACGTGTTGTCGACACCTCGACAGAGAGAAAATTGAGTCTTTGTTTACATTGAGAGCTGGGTATCTGGTCGACAGATGGCGCTGTTGGGCACACCCGCAACCTGTGTAGCGATCGCTGGCGAGTTTTTCCGTAGAGTTGTCTGTCGGGCAACAGAGTTGCAGCTATATAATCACCGGCTAAGTTAAATATTGAAAAAAATATGAAAACAAAAACTGGAAAAAAGGACATTTGATTATTTTGAAATGTCTTTCTAAGTTATATACCAAATTTCAATGCTATATCTTTAAAACTAAGGGAGAAGATAGAATTTGAAGGTCAAAGAGTACAGTTTTGAGATACGGGCGTTCAAAGTCTTTCTTTGTATTTTTACAAAGACAATAATAATAAATCCTGATTATTATAAATTTTGTCTTCTTTTTGGGATTTTAATAAACGAAAACAAAGTTATTTAATCATAAGTGAAGATCCTTTTGCTCAATATCTTGCTTCTTTTGGCTCCTATCAGGCAAGGTAGCCGCTCATCCATCCATAACACTCTCTGTGCGTCACTGCCGATATTACCCTCTTCTGAACTCTTAATGGAGCAAATTTTCTTCTTCCTTATGTTAGCAAGATGTTGAAATTGTCTTTTCCTCTTTGAAACGATAAAATTCTTGCCGAAAACGAGTGAATGTCAGAGGGCGTTCTAAGTTTTTCTTTGTATTTTTACAAAGACAATATTAATAAATCCTGATTATTATGAATTTTATGTTCCTTTTTGGATATTAATAAACAAAAACAAAGTCATTTATCATAATTTAATCATAAACAAAGATCCTATTGCTCCATATATTGCTTCTTTTGGCTCGTGTCAGGCAAGGTGGCCAACTCCTCCACACACACACACACACACACACACACACACACACACACTCTCTCTCTCTCTTTCTCTCTCTCTCTCTCCCTCTCTCTCTCTCTCTCTCTCTCTCTCTCTCTCTCTCTCTCTCTTCTGAACTCTTCAGAGCAAATTTTCTTCTACATTATGTTAGCAAGATGTTGAAATCGTCTTTTCCTCTTTGAAACGATAAAATTCTTGCCGAAAACGAGTGAATGTCAAAGGGCGTTCTAAGTTTTTCTTTGTATTTTTACAAAGACAATACAGTATTAATAAATCCTGATTATTATGAATTTTATGTTCCTTTTTGGATATTAATAAACAAAAACAAAGTTATTTATCATAATTTAATCATAAACAAAGATCCTATTGCTCCATATATTGCTTCTTTTGGCTCGTGTCAGGCAAGGTGGCCAACTCCTCCACACACACACACACACATACACACACACTCTCTCTCTCTCTCTCTCTCTCTCTCTCTCTCTCTCTCTCTCTCTCTCTCTCTCTCTCTCTCTCTCTCTCTCTCTCTTCTGAACTCTTAAGAGCAAATTTTCTTCTACATTATGTTAGCAAGATGTTGAAATTGTCTTTTCATCTTTGAAACGATAAAATTCTAGCCAAAAACGAGAAAAACAAACGTAAAATGAAGGGTGTAATTTACCATGTAATATATCATCTTGTGACTCGCGGAAGCTATACAGATGCCATTGTTCACAATTTCTTTTACATTAAAATGTAATAATTATCAAAAATTTTAAATAATTTTTATTTTTCCTAACATACTTACCGAGAACTACTTTCTTTAAGTTCTCTGGTCGAGAGAGGTGAACATCTCTCGCTCTCGTATCTCTGTCGATCCTTTGTGTGCGTCCTGTGCCCCACGTGTTCCCAGCGTGGCAACTTGCGTTTTTATAGTGTGCTTTCCCAAGTGTTCCTGTGCGTTCACTTTTCAACCGTGTGCTTACCCAGTGTTTAATTCATTTCCTTAAGTGCTTGTGTCGTGCGTTGTGTGCGTTATGGAGCAGGTTCGCCGTTGTCCTGGGCCTAGAGCCGGGAAATCGTGTGGAGCGTTCCTCTCCAAGCCCGAAGTGGATCCTCACTCCCTTTGTTCCTCCTGTAGGGGTAAAGTGTGCTCGTCAGCAGACACGTGCCCCGAGTGAGTGGACTGGAGCGATATTCAGTGGGTACGTTATGGTACTAAGAAAAGAAAATCAGCGAAACGTTCCCCCAGGAAAGTTAGTGTTTCCTCGCCGATTCCGTCACCCAGTGAGCGTTCCGACGGGGTCTCGGTTTCGCCGTCACCTACACAAAGTAGGGGACGAGGTAAGTCTAGTGTAGTGGATGAACAAGGCGTCCTATCCCAGGAGCCCAGTGTTAGTGCAGGGCCAGTGGCAGGCCCCTCTAGGGCTAGTGAAGGTCCTAGTAGTGCGTCCGGAGAGTCGGCCCTCGTGTTCGGGGGGCACGCTACCTCCGATGACCCCGTGTGGGGTAGTAACGCGGTCTCAGTGTCACCGCCGCCCTCGTGGGCTTGTGCTTCTGGCTCCTCTTTAGGGGGAGATAACCGGAGTAAAGTCCAACCTACAGGTCACGATGCCTACGGTTGGAGGCTCCCGAAGACGCCGGGTAGGTCTCCCCTGACAAATACTGCATTTTCTTGTAGAGAACAATGTTTTTGGTTCATTGAGTTACTTTTACTAATTACCTTGTGACTATGCAAGTAAGAGGAATTTTAACAAAATATTTTGTATACGCATTCTCCATCGCCATACGGAGCTCAGTGAATTTTTTTCAGGATTTTGTTTTTTTCTTCCAATACCCCCCATATATTGCCATTCTGGCCGGGCCCCTTGAGGGAGGATTCACTTGACTTCTGAACTTTAACCATGGAACCTAGCGATATCAAATGCTTATAAAGCTCATCACTATCGGAAATTGGCTAATCATGTGAATTGTCTAAAGTTGGACGCAAGTCATTATCATCATCATTCCCACCATAATCAACTAGCTTACCCTTCCCTGGCTTTTCCCCAGAACCAACAGCAAGTTTCCTTTAGCACTTGCACTGTTTAACTTGATTGGCACCCATTGAAACACACTTTTCTATGAGAGGTATCGTGTGGGAAACATACTTTTCACAAATGTTATCTAAATCACAATATTGCCCGATATACACAACAAGGAAATATGGATAATGAACTTCCAGAAAGAAATTCCGGTGCAAATTCCACACAGTGATTGCTAAAAAAACCAGGGGAAGAAATCTTAATGCATAGTAAAAAGCAAACAAACACGTGAATGTTTGATCGATACCAACAGGACTAAGAAACTGCAATATGAACATTGCAGATTGTACTTTCGTTCCTTTGATCTCTGTGATTGGTTCATATCGAATTGGATTTTGACAATATTGAGTTCAATATGGACTGGATTTGAATACAATTTGAAGCTCAATAATTCGCTCCCACAGTACATCGCAGATTTGTAAACTTTTATATTTTTCATATTCTAATAATTTTTTTTTCTTAATAGTCATTTTGGGGCTTAAAAGTAATAAAGTATATAACAGTGAGAGTACTTCTTTTATTTAATAGGTTATAAGGTTCTCTGTGTTACGAATGAATGAATACACAAAGAACGAGGGCTCACTGTATCGAGTTTTCCATCTGCGTACCCTTACTAATCTGATATACCTTAATAAATTGATTAAGATAAGTTCAGAAGTCTCTTATTCTATTAATTGGAAAAAGGGGCAACTTCCCAGTCAGTTTACACATCTCAACTCGCCAACTTTGGTATGTATAGTTTCAAAGGGCTGTTGTCTCAGATTCAGAAAAAGACTGGCGATTTTGGGTCACGTTTAGTGCTCAGACCCTTTTTAACAAGAGGCATGCTAAATTGTACAAGACGAACGTTTCAATTACCAGACCTAGTCTTGGAATTGTATTTTAGTGACCAGTCTTGATTATATCACTATGTTTTATAAAAGAAAATATCTCAATTCAGACATTATTTGTATGCAATCAGATAAGGTTAAGGATTTAAATTGAATCCCTTTCCTTTGCAGAATCTATTATAGGGGGTTTTCTAATCTCATAGAAGAGATATTTGCTGATCAGTTAAGCAGGAAAAAACATTTGCCACATCGCTTAATAAGAAGACGAGACGTTTTTGTTCACTTGTGCTGAATCCTTTGGCTTGGAAGGTAGATGCTCTATTACAAGACTGGTCAAATCTAGACCTTTACACCTTCCCTCCATTTGACATGATTTGGCAAGTGTTAAAAAAAGTTCAAGAGCTTGGTGAACCATAGGATGATGCATATACAGTAGCTCCTTTCTGACAACAGAGGGAATACAGTAGTTCACAAATCTGTGGACCATATTGTTGGACAGCCAATATTGAAGGTGATACATTAAAACCCATCCACGTTACAGTATCATTAAATAACAAAAGGTTTTGAAATTAATCTAGACAGTCTATTATAGGCTCTAAAAACATTCTCCCAATAACTTGCATCAAAGACAATGGCATGTTTATTTTGATTGATGCAAACTTATGAACCTGCCCATAAATAGAACTAGCCTGGATAATATTGTTAAGCTTTTCGTTTTTTTTTTTTTTTACAAGAAACTTTCCATTTAATCCTTCAAAGGATAAAGATCCATGCTTAACTCTGTACTGAATCATTCGGGATTAGATCTATCCGATTCAGGCATTATAGTGGATGTGTTCAGATCATTTCAGTATCAAAAGACCTCCAGTAATACGGTAAGTTTTCTGGAATTTGTATGTGGTTTTACAGTAATTAAAAGGGGTGAGATTTGAACTGATGGGAAATCTATCTCTTGAGGATACAACAAAAGCATATTTTCTGTTAGTGCTGTTGTTCGAGGTAAGCTTTGGGGAATACAATATGATTTTTTCTCTTACACCTTCCTTTAGACCCAAGTGGTTTTAAGAAAGCCTGCCTCAGTTTTTTTCACATTTCTCCACTAAAGCTGGATGAAGACAGTTCAATAGAGAATAGTTTTGTTTGTCCAGTAAGAGCTGTCCAGTTGTATTTGGAAAAGACAAAAGGTGGTGTGCCTAATTTATTCTTAAGGCTGAGGGTCCTGAATCATTCCCTAACCTAAAATGCTATGTCATTTTTTGTCAAAAATTTGGTCACAAAAATGTGCAAAAATTAAATCCAGAATGATAAAATATTTGAAAGTGAAGGTACATGATATTAGGAGTACAGTTACTTTCCTGATTTTTTAAATTTTTCTTTGGATAAAGTTTTAGCAACAATTCAATGGTGTACTAAGTTGGCAATCGTTAAACATTATCTTAAAGAAGCATGCTTTGCTTATGAAGACTGTTGAGCTCTAAGCCCAAAAAAAGGCAGCAGAGGATATGGTCCGTCTCTAAGTAATTTTGAGGTCGGTTAATTTATTACTTGCTTATCTACAAATATTGGGTTGTATTTAATATTCAATCTACAATACAGTATTTTTAATTACCTTAGTAAGCAATCTGCAGTCCTGCATTTTAAAAGTTATTTTAAATGGTTTATCAAAGTTATCTACACCGTTAGTAACCCTTAACCACATTACATTACTTTTACTTAAAAAGTATCCTTCTCTCCCCTTCAATTGCACCCCTCCCTCCAACAGTGTTTGGGAGTCAGCAATATGAACATCAGGGGAGATTTATAAGAACAAAAAGAATTTTAATAATAACATTTCTTATTTTTATTTGTACCTGATGTTCATATACATGCCCACCCTCCTTCCTACTGACTTATGGTATAAAGAGGAGGAATATTGTCAGCTTTGAAACTGAAAACAAAGAGTACCCGACGTGGCAATTTTGGAGTTCTTGGCTATTGCCACTAGAATGTTCCATTCCTTTGTTAAGGGCATGTATTTTACGAATACGTATCGATTAAACTGGGCTTCTGGAGAAGAAGCAATACGAACATCAGGAGAGTACAAAAATAAGAAAGTTTATTAAAATTCTATTTTCCTCATAAAAAGCCAATTCATTGTTTACTTCTACCTACTGAGTATTACCTACTGAGTATAAGTCCAATGCTTACCTTGTCATAAATTTTCCCCTTACCTTTCTATTCACTTTAATCACTTTTTTTCACCTAGTTTTCTACCTTCCTTATTATCAATACACATTTCTACTAATTTAGGGTACTCAGATATCTATGAATTAGATGAACTAGGTCACTAGGGATAGTAACTCTGCAAAACATTAGAAATTCATGGGTCTAATGAACAGATTGAATGCTGGTCCAACAAATCTGAATATAATGACACTTCTTTGCATTTCATACAATATCTAGGTTGATTGATTGATTTAAAGTTTTTAGGCATCCTGACATCTAAGGTCATTGACGCCGTACAATATCTAGGTCATGAAGCTAAGTAGGCATAAATTATCTCCCGGAATACAGGAAAAATAAAATAATTGAGGAATCATTTGTTAAAAAACTGTACTGATGGCAGAAGCAAGAAGTGTTGAAGACACTTTTGGCACCACAAAGTTAAAACTGATTTCCTGATTGAAGGCAGTTTTCTTGTTAAGTCTACTAATAGGCTCATGATTTTAGGGTAAGATTCACTGGAAATAATTTCATATCAGATTCTGAAAGATTAGTTTCAATCTTGTGTGTAGTGACATCTCTTTCATAGGGGTAAATTACCAGAAAATACATCACCAATCCTTTTGTACAAAAAGAATAAAATTCAGTATGCATTTCTATATCACATACTTAATCATACATTTCCTTCTTTAAAATTATAGTTTAACAGTTTCCACTAGCATACACACCATACCATCTTGTGAGATAAGGATACTATAATTGGGGGGATCCACAAGTCTACCAGCCATGTACAGGTAATTAAACAGCCATTCCCTGTTCCTATCTTGACTGGTGAAGGTATTTGCACCACTTGATCACTATAGATATTTGGTCTTTTAAACACTGTGTAAAAGTGAAATGGCATACCTCAAAACCTTTAAATATTCTTACTTTTACTTACTCAAATCAAAGAATTATGAAAAATCTTATGTCATAAAGAAATTTTGTCATACTTTCATTGCTTCATTATACATCATGAGTTGTGCTAACATATTAATAACACCATTGTCAGTTTTTATAATGAAAATATTAATAACCCTGTATAATTTACAGAAAGGAGCCACTCAAAAGAAAAACCTCCATAATAATACACACTCTTGATAGGACTGTGCTGGAAGTCAATTAATTCTAATATATCCCTTACAATTCACAGAAAATTCACACAGGATGGTTTCATGCATATCAGAGCAACAGAAGCTATATCAAGATGTTGGACGTATTTTACCTTAAAACCAATGTTTTGCATATATAGCCAATTTGCTAAATTTATACTTAAATGTAACAGAAGTATAGTTTTAATACTGCAATGTATTCTACGGCATTCAAACTTACCTCACACACATAAAAAAGTACATGATATGCAGTATAGCTAAGAAAATGGGGATATATAAAAAAAAGATGTTCTAGTCCTAAACTTTAGCGCGTAAAGTGTCTTGGTATTTATCTAAAAAAGTATGACCTCAGAAGTAAGGTTTTAAAGCCATTGCAAAATACAATCACAGGTTAAATATTTCAAAAATTGATTTTCAAGTAACTGAATAGAAAATGGTACTGTGCTACAAATCTTCACTTTACCCAGAAGTTACATATTAATCTATTAAAATCAAATACGGTATACTACTTCTCATAAACACACTTAGCTATGAAGTTCCACCTCAGAGATAATATATTTCTTTCAACCAATGTACAGAATTTCATTAAAACTTTTATCAAAATTACCTTACAAATATCTATTAAATCCAATTTCGAAGTAATAAAGAAAATTAATGCATTTATAATTTATATATATGTGTATATATATATATATATATATATATATATATATATATATATATATATATATATATATATATACATACATATATGTATGTATGTATGTAAATAGAATATCTAGGTTTGATACATATAAGCTTCTAGAATCTAGAGGAAGAGCACAGAGAAACATTTGCAATTGAAAATAGGAATCAACTTGCAGTCTTATAAACCTTAAGAGATGAAGAGTAGACATTTAATGAAGAATAGTGTGATATTACAAAAATATTTATGTCAGTTGGTACTGAAGTTTTGGGACATGTAGTTACAAGGAGAAAACCATGGATATCATATGATATTTGGGATACTATAATAAGGAGACAAAGACAAAAATTGGTTAATGAAAAGTTTTTGAGGAAGTAATTAAAATTACAAGGTAGAGCATGCTAAGTATTCCAGTACTGACAGTAAGTTAAAAGAAAAGCCAGGAATGATTGGAGAGAATATTCAGACAGGATAGCAGATGAGGCTGACAAAGCCATGAATTCAGGCAGTGGCTATAGAGTAAGAATCGCCCATAGAATTATTAATGAAATCTCTACGGGGGCAGAGAAGAAGAGGCATATACCCATCAAAATGAGAAAGATCTGTTATAACAACAGATAATGAAAAAAAGGCAACACTGGATGAAACACTTTAAGGAGGTTAGAGAGGTCATGAATAAAAAATACGAAGCTAATAATTTGATTAACATGCCTGAAGCTGAGAAAGACCTTGATGTGCTCATGAATGAATTCAATGTGTTTGAAATTGAAGCTATCATTAAAAAACCCCTGGTTATAGTGGAATAACTGCTGATATGATACTGGCTGAAATGAAGTGACCCCCAAAATACTTACAA
Source organism: Palaemon carinicauda (assembly GCF_036898095.1). NCBI lineage: Eukaryota > Metazoa > Arthropoda > Malacostraca > Decapoda > Palaemonidae > Palaemon > Palaemon carinicauda. The sequence continues at coordinate 136,497,258 of NC_090725.1, read as the reverse complement.
GATTATTTTGTAGAATGTGGCATAAAGAGGCAAAACCTGGTGAATGGCAGTTAGGAGTTTTGGTGAAAATGGCATAAAAAGGAGAACTCAGTGATTGCAATAATTACAGAGCCATCACACTTATTTCAGTTGTCATGAAAATATATAGTAAGCTTATTCTAAAAAGACTAGAGAAAAACTGATGAAAAGCTGAGAGATGAACAAGCAGGATTTGGAAAAGGTATTTGTGGACTACAAAAAAAACCTTTGATAGTGTGCACCGGCTAATTTTGATATCCCTGCGTTATTATAAAATTCCTCTTACATTTGTAAATTTGATCAAGTCTGTTCATGAGCATAGCAAAGGCAAAGTTAATATTAGTAGAGTCCTATCAAATGATTTTTCAGTGAAAAGTAGAATACTCCAAGGAAATGCATTATCACATATGTTGTTTATCCTCCTCAAGGATTTTGTAATGTGTAGATCAGTTGGAGATGGTAGAGAAGGATTGAACTGGATTGGTAACAGGAAATTAGCTTACCTAAAGTATGCTGATGATGCTGTCCTTATTAGTGGGAAACCATAGGATTTGCAATATTTGCTTACTAGAATGCATGAAATATCACAGGAGGTTGGGCTCAAGATAAATAGAAGACAGATGATGAGAACAGAATATACAATGGAAGATAAAATATCAATGGAAGGAGAAAAGGATTAATGAGGTACAATCATTTAAGTATTTAGGAACTGTGATCTCCAATAAGTGTCATTAGAATTGGTGTAGATGCAACAGTTCCTCCTTTACTTCAACCAGATGGCTCGGCCACTCACTTGTCCAAAGGAAAAGGCAACTCTTTTGACAGATTCGTAATCTTCACTTCCAAGGAAAAGGAAAATCCCCGGGATAAGAGACTAATCGTCCCCCCATCTCATTACCTGAAGTTTTTTTTTTTGTCACTGGAATATTATGTGTATAGATTAAATATCATATTTTAATTCTGATTGAAATATTGGCAAGCTCTTATCTTTAGGCAGCTCATCGCAATGAACTTCTTTTAAAAAAGCCATAGCCTCTGACAGTCTTATCTACATTCAAAATGACACTGACTTCCTCCTCTTGCATTCTTCTAACCAAAGAAGAAAAAGACTAAATCCTATTTTAAGACAAAAATGCCCAGAAAAAAGTACTAATATTAATATTCTCAAATATAGAATCCTCAGTTATCTAGATCAGCTTGCACTGAAGCTTTAAGAGATTAACCTAATACATTGTAAACAGTATACTATTGTAACATGCAATCTCTCATACTGTGCAACCCCCAAAATGTTCACCAATAAAAGAGGATTTTTTTATATTTAAATATCGAGTGTATCATATGAGTTCTTTTTTTGAGGATCAAATCATAACAAAATAACATTTTGTCCTCCATCTCTCTTATCTAAGTTTTATGTCAACAAGTTGAAAAAGCAAAAGAGAATGATAAGAGTATCATTAGTAATGTATATGGCTATAAAAAAATGAACAAATCACTGGTGTTTTGTTATGGACAACTGATTCAGATAACATGAGCCGTTTTACTTGAATTTCAACTTTCGTGTTTACAATTAATTGCCATAATCGTTACAAATGACATGAAGTAGAATATAAATTATTTATTAGTACATTATACCTTTAAACCTATATAAAAAAGATCAGAAAAGAAATATACTGTTAACTTCAAGTAAAACTTATACTTGAAGCTGTGAAAACAAATAATGCTCAAGTTGCTTGGCATTGGGGAAAGCTGTGCCTAAAACTAGAGAAAAACAAAAATAAAATTAGTCAATGGTTTATTCAAAGATAAACCAAATTTCAGGAAAACTACCTAAGAATTGAAAGGAAAATTTTTTCTATCAAGCATCACAAAGCTTATATTGTACATTGGCAATAGGGATGAAACACCCATAAAATTTGATATGCCATTAAACTTGACAGGAAATAAAATATGAAAAAAGCATTTTACTAAAACCTATATACCTAATACTGTATGTACAAAAAATTGATAGTTCAAGTAGCCTAATGGTTGTTTCTTTCAACAAGTGAAAAGAAATCTTTCGGAAGTTTGCTTTAATTACTGTATTTCCCGTGTCATAAGAGGCTATAAGGGGTAAGACGCACCCTATATCTAGTTGTTCCGGCGTAAATACAAACCCTCCGATATTTATAGGGGTATACTTTTGGCGTAGCTGAAAGACGAGCCATGACAATTCTAGTGAGGGATAACTACCCCATTCGATAGTTGGCGGGTGGGGGGTGGGGTAAACTGGCTACCCCGCTCATTCACAACTCTCAGCTGAGTAACCACTTTACTTTATGACTAGGAAGAGGATGGACATGCTGCCTTTCTCTCCCGCAAAGACTTGCCTTGATTGTTTTGCTGTTTAATTTATTCTTTTGTGTTTTTTTTATCTTATACATATATGCGTGTAAATATGTATATATGGAAACACACTCTTATATAGTTCAATACTTATAACACTAATTACTATTGATAATGTAACTGGCGGACTGCCGTAAAGGAGTTGTCATTGTGTTGATATACCTCCCCTACCTTGCCACCCTCCCCTGCGTGGGTGGCCGGCAGTTCCAACACTCCCGTCTGTTTGTTCATTACTTGAGTTAAAGTTTATAACAGTTCTGCTCTCTTTCGAGGAATTCTCTTACAAGGAAGGTGACTTATTCCCCGAATAGTTCCTGTTATGCAGCAGAGTTATGAATTGTAATTCATCACAACTTTTATTGCCTTTTCTACAGATAGCAGCGACGTAGAAAGCAAGACTGATGGCTTCGGCCGCTATGGTCAATGTCCTGTGCTTCTTGTGGCAGCTCGTGAGATACCCACCTTATGAGGTAACACTCGTTGCCGACCTTCAACTTGAACAAGACTTGTTGATGGGAAGCATAGAGTGCTGCCAGGAGGTTCGCCTCTAGGGGTTGGAGAACCTTCCCTTACGAGGTAGTGTTAACCTTCTCCGGAGTTGGGCTGCTCCCTCCCTGATAGAAAGCTTCCCTACTTTAGCCGTTCAGCAACCTTCACTCTTTCGGGAAGAATTGCTCACAGCGTGACGAGATCTGCTTCTGCTATCTCGTCGCCGAAGACTGTGTTTCTTCCCCTAGAGCTGGGGAAAAGCAAGTCCAAGGCTTGTTCCTCCTTCAGGAGGAACTTCTCTCTCATTCGCGAGAGAGATCATTACACCTATGCTTTTGCCAATAGACCTGGGAGAAAGTTTGTCTTAAGCGATGTCCTCCTTCGGGAGGACATCTCTCTCGTTTGCGAGAGAGATTACAACGCCTGCACTTTTTTCCCATAGAGCTGGGAGAAAGCTTGTCTTAAGCGATGTCCTCCTTTGAGAGGACATTTCTCTTATTCGCAGGAGATTATTACGTCTGCACCATTTTACAATAGCGTAGGGAGAAAGCTTGTCTTAGGCAATATCCTCCTTCGGGAGGCCTTCTCTCTCATTCGCAAGAGATTATTACGCCTACGCTTTTTTTACATAGAGCTGGGAGAAAGCTCGTCTTGGGCGATGTCCTCCTTCGGAAGAACTTTCCTCTCCTTCGCGAGAGAAAACTTATGTTCAGCTTTTGTGTTAAGAGCTGCGGGTTGTTGCAGGCGCCCAGGAGTTTGCTGATCCACCAGAAGCGGTGGCAGAGTTTTCTCCGAAGCAGGTTTCCCCTTCGGGGGGAACGAGTCTCTTGTTCTCGAGAGAAGACAACCTTTGGGTCTCGGTGGTCCCCCTTACGCTTATGGTTCTCCTCCAGGGATGGAGCGAGAGTCTTGTCTTGAGCGACATTCTCCTTCGAGAAAACAAACCTCCCAGTGGAGAAAGTATCTTTAAAGCTGTATTAGTCTCCCCCTCGGGCGGAGTCTGCTCAGCACTTCTCTCCGGAGGATCGTAGGGTGGAAGGCTTTGTGACCCATCTTCATCCTGGACGTTCTCCTCCTCGTGCTGTGAGGAGACATCTTTTTGAACCAGCTGGTTCTCCTCGTGGTGATCGTGAGCCTTTGGGCTTTCATCATGTTGAGCCTGCGGGTTCTCATGACCTTAGGAGTCCTTTGGGCCTCCGTCGCGCTGGACTTTCGAGTTCACATGACTTGGAACCTTTGGGTTTCAGTTATGCTGAGCCTTCGGGCTCTAATAACGATGGTTACGCTGAACCTTCAGACTCTCGTAGCATTGGTTTCCCGCTGCGCTATCCCTTCGGGGTCTCGCAACACAGGTTACGCTGAACCCTAAGGCTCTCGTGCCTTTAGTCACGCCGACACTTTGGTGCCTCATGACAGGGAAACTTCGGTTTCCATTGCGCTGATCCTTTGGGGTTTCACGACTCAGAACACACAGAACCTTCAGGTTCTCGTGACCCTCGTTATCAAGTCTTACTCTTATGACAAGAGAGTTTTCGGACTCTCGTCATGTACAGCATTGGCGCTTGCACGTATTGCGCTATGCTGAACCTCTGGGTTATTGTAGCATGGAGTTTCTCTCCTTATCGCGCGACCTCTAGGAGTCCACGCAATCACGCTGAACCTTCTAGTATTCGTGACCATTGTCATCAAGAGTTTTACTCTAATGACAGAGTGTCTTCGGACTCTCGTCGTGCGAAGTGTTCGTGCGCGCGCTATCAGCGCTACACGCGCAACAAACTCTACATGTGTGACCATCGTCATTAATAAAGATTCTTCAGATTCTTGTTGCGCGAAGTGTTCACGAGCGTGCAATCAGCGCTACGCGCGCCACCATCTCAGTGAGCGCGACTAACTCTACGTGCGCGACCATCGTCAACAAGAGTTTTACTTTTATGACAGAGAGTCTTTGGACTCTCTTCGCGCAACCATCTAAGTGCGCGCGACCAACTCTACGTGTGTAACCATCGTCATCAAGAGTTTTACTATTATGACAGAGTCTCTTCGTACTCTCGTCGAGCGAGGTGTTTGTGGTACGAGATCAGCGCTACACTCTTGACCATCGTCATCAAGAGTTTTACTGTTATGACAGAGAGTCTTCAGACTCTTGTCGCGCTAAGTGTTCATGCACGCGACCAACTCTATGTGTGCGATCATTGTCATCATGAGTTTAACTCTTATGACAGAGTACTCGTGCGCCCTACCATCTCAGTGCATGGCACCAACTCTATGCGCGCTACCAACTCTGTGCGCGCGATCAGCGCTATGTTGAACCCTCAGTCTCGCGCAGCCCTCTTCCTCTTTTCCATCGCCTGAGGGATGCCAGCTGCCTAGGGGTTTCCGTCTCCCTACAGGTAACTAGGACATAGTTCCTATGGGTTCTGGTCTCGTGAACACCGGTGGGTTCACACAACATGATTCCTGAAGATTCCATCAGGAATCAGCGACAGAGTTCCTGCTGGTTCTCGTCCCAGTGATCACTTAGGGGCGCCCAAAATAGAGTCACGATCCCTTAGTCGTGAGAAAGGATATCATACGAGAAAGGATATCATAAAATAAATGCATAACCCCTAGGTTCTCGTCGCTCAGAATCTCTCTGTTCCCGCAATCCAGAGGTTTTTTTTCTGAAAACTCTATGGTTGACCTCCTTCCCCCCGCTACGGGATGGGTCTTCCCGTGAAGCAGCTGATTACTATGACACCTAGGCTGGTCTTGCCAGTACCGGCCCTTTCGTTTCCGAATGAACCACCGTCATCTTCCCTTCACCCTCCCACTTCGCGTGGTGGGGTTAGTAGGCGGCTTGTGATCTTTTCTCGTCATCGAGAAACCCTCAATTGCCGGGACTGAAATTAGGGGGAAGGAAAAATTTCTTTACATTCTAGTTCATTTCCCCTGGCAGGCCTTGCCTGAATTAGACAGCGGTTTTCTCGCTAGCGAGAAAGCGTTCGATGGCAACTCCTTTGGGTAAGCGGTCCATGGCAACTCCTTTGGGTAAGCGGTCGATGGCAATATGTCTGGTCTTCTTGAAGCAAACCCCCACATATGAGACTTAACCCTTTTCGGGAGACTCTAGTTCCTTTGAGGTTTTACAGAACTTTATCGGGTGTTGTTAAAACTTCATAAAGGCCGTAAGCCTTCCCGGAGCATGCGCTCTATCCAAGACAAAACTGTAAGATTATTGTCATAAACTCGGGTTTACAATTTGATTGAGTCAGCCGCATCCCGTCATTGTACCTCGGGTACAACGACTTGCCGTTTTATACGAAAGGCTTCTGAGACTTTTTATTCTACCATTATAGGGTTATTGTCTCAAACAATTAGTCCCGAAAGAGCTGTATTAGCTTATGTTTTAGAACGATAGCGACAGCGTGGGCAGCTTTTCATTACGTTTACGAACGTTTCAAACCTCGCCCGCAGGGAACCAGACATCCTAGTCTGTGAATGAATGCTGGCTAGCCCATCCCATAAAGAGGAGGGGCAAACCAAAGGAGAAATGATCGCTTCTATAACTGTATAGTTTGTTTGAGGACATATACGCTCTCTTGTCAAAAAATTACTACTGCTAGTCAACTTGGCGAGTAATCAGCTGTTCACCAAACCAAAAACAAATATCATGTTACCTTCATTCATTAAAGAAAGAGCATTTATTTATCACATATGAATGATAATTGTAGGCTTATATTTTACGTCTGACGAGTGTGAGTGTTTGTATGTCATTACTGGGATGTTTGAAAGTTGTCAAAGTCCCTTATACAACTTTATCTTAGTGTTAAGACGCAGAGTAATTTTAGGGGGTATTTTTCAGGAAAAAAAAGTGCGTCTTATGACACGGGAAATATGGTAGTTGATTTGGAAAATATAGCCGGTAGTCTCAATCTTCTTATAAACGTAAACACTGGAAAGGATGCATATTCGCTGCTTTTATTTCATAATACAATACATATATGTGAATATTACACGCATTATTATTAAATAAGTTAAGCAAAGCATAATTTAATCAAAATCCTGTTCATTTTAAATAGAGATGTATTTTTTTACCAATGTAAATGGACAAATAGTTTGGTCAAAGGTGTATCTCGTGTATGATGTGCCCCCTTTAAAATTACCTTCAAAAGTCACATTATATTCGAGTATAATATAATTATGCGGTAACTATACTCTTTCACAGGAACCATATGATATGCCACACTATTATCATATAAAATTAACTGGTTGTTCAAAGTGCTTACTTCAGACAGCAGAAGGATAATAGGATCCAACCTACCAGCTTGGTTTTCTAACTCAGATTCCAGTGGTTGATAAAATCAGACCATATTGCGAATAAACAAGGGTTTAGCATGAAAAAGAAACTTAAGTAATTCAAGAGTGCAAGGCTCTTAAAGAGGTGATGGCTCTATCATGTGCTGTGCTCCATCAGAATCCTCCCTGAATAGTGCAATACAACCACTAGGCAAAGCTTTGAGGAGTTAGGCTAGGGATCAAAAGTGGGTAGGTTAGTATAGAATCTCTGCCTTTGCCCAGTATAGAATCTCTGCCTTTGCCGAAACTTGTCAGCCCTCTAAAACTGAACAATACCAGCCAAAAATGATGATAGTATGAAACTAATTACTATCAAAGGCCAAAAGCTTGTTAATGGCTGGAGTGGCATTATCATCATCATCATTCCCATTCTAATAAGCTAGCAGTCTTTTCTCTGGATTTTCCCTTGAACTAAAGCACAAGTTTCCTACTCTTTTTTGGAACTCTTAATCTGGTCAGTAACCATTTGAACATACATTTCCATAAGAGGAAAACTAGGGCCTTTGAATTCCTCCCAACGATTGCTTAAGGGGAACGTCCACTACATCCTCCATTTTTTTTTTCTAATTATTCAAAATACACCATTCACCATTTCTACATATGTTTTAGACATATATAATACCTTCATCATATTACAATTTCAAGTCATTTGATCAAACACTTTTTGATTTATTAGCAAAAATCATGATTTTTAAAAAAGAGTTTAGGTACATTTTTCTCTACTAATATGACACCAATTGTATTGAAAATCATACCATAAAAACTCTATAAATTGAATAATTCTGTAAGACAGATTTTTTACTTTCCTTTTACTTTGTTTTTTAATTAATTTTTTCCTAAATTTCTTCGTCTACAAGTAAAATAATCATGAAAAAAAAACACAAAAAGGAAAATAAAAATTCTGGTACACAAATTTGTGGGATTTTTATTCCTCTTTTCAATTATATCTTTCTCTTTAAAATCGAACAATAAATAAGTGAAAAAATTGTACCTAAGCGTAAATATGTTTCAAAGTAATGAGCTCCCAAAGATTTGCTGAAAATTTCTGCTTTATGTCTTTAAAAACACAAGATAACATTATTATGATAACCTTACTTTGTACTTTTATTGTTCATCCCTACATGAAGGCTCCCTAAACAAGGTATTTAAACTGTAAGTTTACTAATATACATGTATAATAGTGTCATGAGTTGTCAGTGTCTTCTCATTGTTGCCAGAGTTTTATTTAGAATGATCCAGCTTTGTACTCTTTTTCATGTTTCCCTCTCTTTTTGCTTCCTTTCTGTTTCTCTCTGCTTACTTTTTGTTCTTTCTTTGACCTTAGGTAGCATTGGCCTTTCTATAAAGTTCATGAGGATGTTGTGAAAACACAATGCACATACGAACTGCAAGCAAAACACACGTGCAATGTAACTTCTATGTCTTTGGAAACTCTGGCTATTCTTCTCGTAAACCGTAGTTTGCATTCGCCTACCCTCTACCAATGCCTCCCATTTCTGCCAGACATACAAGATTTCGAAATAAGTGAAAAAAATCGCCATATAAAAGCAAAATTATACACGCAAAGATGATTCATGCAGACGACGCAGTAAAGATGATGTCATCATTTAAAGACCGCTCTATCTTCATTATTTGTAAAAACAATTGGCTGAAACTTCTGGAGAGCATGTACGATACGTTTCTGCATACATAGAAGCAATTAAACGATTTTCGATATTTTAAAGTTGCTATGTCAAACGTCCCCTTAAATTACAATATTTTCATCAGTATGAGACAGAAAAGAGAATTCGGATCACGATCACTTAGAAAGAATTCCCATGAACAATCTAAACAGGAATTACAGTTAAACTTCGCAATAACGGCAGTTGAAACTCGCAATAACGGACTAATAGGGGGAAGAGGTGTCCTGTACTGCTGATATTCCGTTGTATACGCAAAAAGTTTCCTCAAGCATAAAATCAAGCAAAATCAAACCAAATTTTATAGGTTATAGGCATACCATATATTTAAATGTGGTTAAAATCAAAACAAGCAGCTAAGATTAACACGCTTCTGTTTTTCACCTTTGGATGACAAAATTAAGGAATTAAATTGAATTATACTCATGAAAATTACTGTAAGTAATATAATTTAGGAATGTAAAATGAAACTGGAAAACTGATTACTTCGAACATGGGCCATATCAGAACGAACTGAATGCAGCGCCAGAAAACACTTGCGATTAATCTGGGAACTACTGTACTACTAATACTGTCACTACATTTAAATAGAAGAGCATTGTAAAATAATATATACAAGACTATTTTATAAGTAAATGAATAAGTAAATAAATATCATTATTGCATACATCCATACATAAAACCACCTTTAAATTGGGCAATATAAGCAATAATAACCTAAAATAACACTTTTACAACTTCTTCACTATCTAGAGGGAGGTTAACAGTGTCGACTTAACAAGCACTAGTTGATGAGAATACAAAGAAAAAGCATGTATGGCATGCCCACACCAAGATTATTGCTATTTACCATCAGATTGTTTCATTACTGTACTTATACAGGCCTAAGTCTATTGAGAATGAAAAAAATGAACAGGAATTTTTTTGTTTTGGGTAAATGTCGGTATAAGCTAAGCTTCGAGAGATAAGCAAAATAATCAAAATGGGGGTGGGTTGATAGAGTATATTACAAATATTTGTGCATATCATGAAATTGAATAAAAAAGGGTAACACAATTATGCAATTTATTAAAGTCTAATAGAAAAATATTGAAAACAGACATTGGAAGAAAAACGGCTGATTTCAATGTCTCCTATTCAGCTGTTTAATGATTCTAGGAGGAAAATTTCTTGGAATAACTGGGCTACATGTATAATTGATAGGATGCATGTAGATTATTTTTTGTACATCATACTTAAGCCCATTTTTTATTCTTTTGCCCTAAAACATTATAGCTTACTTTAGTTTTTAACATGTTAAAAACTTATTTGAATCATACCCCCAGCGTAAGGTGAGACACTGTATAATGCTAAGATATGCTGTGTTCAGATTTTAAGGAAATTTTCTACAAATTTGACTCTTCTTAAGTTGAATTGGCTAGATGCCCCTATGGTCCAACTTTGCAATCTCAATATAATCAGATCAGATAACTAAGTTATAAGATAAACGCTAATATAGCAGTCTAAAAGTGTTATCTTTAGTATCAAAATGGAAATTTTATTTTATTAATTTTGTAATACAGACATCTTAAATTTAATAACCTCTCAAATAGAAGAAATCTCCCATGAATACTAAAAAATATGTATCTGACTATAACTCTGACAACACTGAGGGACTTTTGCTTTTAATAATCTTCCCTTTAAACATAAAATACCATTAAAATTGTCATCAGTATGAGTAAAAACTTTATGGCTATTAAAGCTAAGTATTGTACTGTATATGATTGCACTCATATAAAAGATAATCATAATCTTCCTACAATTTTAATATCATTTAATCGTTACTTTCATTTCAAAAACTTTCATTAGGCCTTTTCTTCTTCATTCCATTATTTTCTGATTATTTTAAAATCTGTTCCCTTTTATTTCACATGTGGATTTATTATAAATCTTAAGGAGAGTTTTTGCATTTAAAATACATATACGAAATTTTGAAATATAACTTTTGTACCAAAATTTTATTCCACCTCCCCCAAAAATAAGAAATTAGAAAAGTATCTTCTTATAACTTTTAAAAATTATCATTATTATAGCATTTAGCAAATTTGACTGTAATTGACTGAATTTCGCCCTCTAATGCCATCAAGAGTGAGGTACAAAAAATTTATTAATTTTAAGCAATTATAATCATTTCTGCTGAACATGATCTCATAGAAAGAAATGATACACATTTATCATGAAAGACAAATAACTTGAAACAACACAATCTGTTCCTTGAAATTACCTTTCTAACAGATTATAAAGTAACACAAATTACACAAGGGAATAAAATATATTGAAATAAACTTCCTAAATACTTCAGTATTCAGATTCTCATAATATTCAGTACCATGAAAATCACTAAAGAATACAGTCTAAAATGACATTATATTAATTCTTAAAGAGTACCTTGAACTTCTGCATCATAAACTTCTAAATCTCTGTATAGTTTCCTCAGCCATCTCTTCCATTATATTTCTGTTTTTTTTTTCTAAATATAACGGGGTCTTCGCTAGTCAACTGCATGTCACATAGGTTAATTCTAATACAAAAATAATAGTTTTAAATAAAATATTTCCAATAACAATACAATACACCAAAAGCTCTGATAATTTACAATGAGTGTATCTACTAACCTTCAATGTCTGACTTGTCTTCTGTCTTGGTTTAGAAATGGGCAAGGGATGCTTAGGTCGACGGCCAGTTGTAAAAGCTTGTGAGTAATCATAGTATTCATCAGAACGTCGATGACATATGCTATCATCTACCCAGCCTGTTCAAAATAACAACATATTGTAAATATAATTGAAAATCATATTCAACAAAATACAACTTGAAAATTGAAATGCAAAACCATCAAAACTCTCAAGAAAATATTAACAATCAAATTACCAAATATGTGTATGCCAATTCTCAATCATCATTTAAAACTTGAAAATTTGTTAACATTAGCTCAAGAGAACCTGAAACTTCATGGTAACATTGATTTATTTCAATAGTAAATCTTTAAGCATAAATAATCTACATGTAACTAAAGTAGATATATACATGAAATATAACACAGTGTAACATTTCATAAATCATGCAGTGCATTTAAAAAATGATTAAGTACATATGGAGCAAAAGAAACAAAATAACCTTCTCAAAAAACAAAACATTTTTAAGAAGCCATTCAGTATCATATTTATTTTCAGCAAATATTTGTGACATCTAATACAATGTTTGTGACTTCTACTGTACTTAAAATATATGGTAATGAACACAAATTGCTATGCCTAGTAATAAAGGGACAGAAGCAGTTCCATTAATAATTTACATCTAATAACACAAAGTTTTACTAGCAATTCAGTTTATATGACAATTGTAATGTAGACCCCTTTCACAGCATATAACATTCTATTATATGACAGGTATTATATACATGGAACAGCTAAAGCAAAAATAAAACACAAAGAAAAATTTAAAAAATTGCCAAAAATATCAAATGACATAAAAGCAAAGCATAAGAGAAACTTTGATGCAACATCTTTTATGAAAATGTCTGACTAAAATATCTTTCATAAATTTACTTTTTTAATGAAAAAAACACTTATTCTGTTAATTTATTTAGAAATAAAAATAAAAAAAAACTATAATTTGGAAAAGATATGGAAATATCTTTCAAAATTTGATATAGCCATACAATAAAACACCATCATCATCTTTAGTTGTAAATAAATTGCACTTATATGCTGTACTGTACTAATGTAACAGGTTGTCACTACTGATTGTTTCATTCTTCACATATAATGTTTCAAAATCAAATAACATGCCATAAATTAAACCAGCTTAATTGAAACCATGTAAAGGTTAAAAATAAACATTCTAAACAGAACTTTATTCTTTCATTTTCCCTCTTCTATGAAAAATAGGTCTGGCACTTCTTTTCTCTTCAAAAAAGTATTTTGGAATAAGATTGGTTATTTTTGTTTTTTCCTCATTATTAAAATCTATGTCCCCTCATAATACTTAAAAAAAAATACACTTATTTGCACAGCAGATCAGAAAACTACTGTATGATTACAGTCCTCATAGAAGCATAATTTGAAGGAGGAAAAATCAAGCATTACAAAGCACAAATTCAAGGGCATTTGACGCACTAAGTAAATCAACCATTTCAAGTATCCTTTGTAAAATAAACTTGATTCCCACCCAATCTTCAATTAAAAGTAGTTTTTATACAAACACCACAGTAAAAAACTATAAGTAGCCTATATTGCACGATATTTTAAATCCATAGCTGGTTCAGGGTTTAAGATTTGTCTTTGCTAAACATATGTTGAAGGTTACTTTTTGTCTGTTTCTCTGCAAATTGTACTGTATAAAATTTACTCTTCTCTATCTGATCTGCATTACATAAAAGTCAGCCAAATATATAATTCTTACCCTCTAGTATATTTATTATTTATTATTATCATAAGCTAAGCTACAACCCTAGTTAGGAAATCAAGATGCTTTAAGCACAAGGGCTCCAACAGGGAAAATAGCCCTGTGAGGAAAGGAAATAAGGAAATGAAAAAACGATATGAGAAGTTATGAAAAATTAAAATGAGATATTCTAAAAACAACATTAAAACAGATATTTCATATATAAACTATAAAAATACTTATGTCAGCCTGTTCAAAGTAAAAACATTTGCTGTAAGTTTGAAGTTTTGAAGTTCTACCAGTTCAATTGAAGTATTTCACTACCATCTTTCATGTACGTTTAGGTCCATCCCACAATAAAACCTATATTTAAAATTCTAATAAAAATCATAAATGAGAATTCCTTCTACTGCATACATCAAAGATCCAAATGTATTGTGGGACATTTTTTCTTTAGTTTTACTTTTCCATTTTGATACATTATTTCACAGGTCATGAATACAGTAACGAAAGCCAAGGTGAGATATGATATTATTGCTAGTCTGATAAACCTGACCTCTGAAAGTTTATGACGCATTTCATTGACGTGTGTTTGTATAATCATACGTTTCTATCAACCTTTGAATATATATATGAAGCTTAGGTAAAATCTTTGCTATGAATTGGAATATAGAATACTTTCCTTTAAACAATTCTATATATTCAATTGAGGCTTATATTTACCAAGCTCTTTCATTATACATACTATTTTTACATTAGGAAGTATCACAAATTTCAAAAACAGTTTGTATTTTCCCTAGCTATGCAAACCTGAGTCATCTAATATGGGTATACTCTAGCTAGCACGCTGGTACGGCTGATGAAGAATCACCATCGAGGATCTGGCAACCAATATGGCATGCCCTACTCACCCGTGTGTGGGATCGACAGGCTGTAGCTTGAAGCGGGGTTGATGCGGCAGTAGGTAAAACTTAAATGACTCAGGTTTGTATAGCTAGGAAAAATAAAAATCATTTTTTAAATCCGTGATTTATTTCTACATATAAACATACCTTTGTCATTCAATAAGGGGAGTCTTCCTTAGGTAGGAGGAAGTCCCATTGGCCATCTGGCTGGCAAATAACCCACTCAGGGTGAACATGCACATTCCGGTAAGGAGAAAAACGATGGATGTCACCCTTGCATCACATGGCCCATAAAAAAGATTATAATTGGTCACGGCCCATCGTGTTAGATGATATGCCCTTACCTGTAAATGGCACAGACTGCAAAGCCTATATGATTAAGGATTTGAAGATTAACCATGAACCCCTTGAAAAGAAACGTAAAAAAAAACCACTTTTAATTTGAGTAAAAAATCTACCCATCACCACACACAATGACCCCATGAGAGGGTAATGACAACTAAACAGAGTAAAAGATGGCCACACATTTTACTCTCGCACAAACATAACTTATGGACTGCAACTGTTAAACTTAGACAGTATGCTATCTGTCCTGCAGAGAGTGGGTTCACAACACTAATTTGCTGGTCAGCTACCATAGGTCCAATGGAAAAGGTGTCCAGAGATTTATGGTTACAGTCCTTTAGATAGTGAGCAGTAAAGGTGGTTTGTCTCTTCCAGACGCAAAATTTAAGAACTTGTTCCAATGAATGGTTTTTATGGAAAGCTATAGTGGCCGCAATTGTTCTGACATCAAGGGCTTTGGGAGCAGTTGGCATAAATGAACCTCCCTGATTCTTGTATGCTCTCATGATGATTTTCCAATCCAGAGAGACAAAGTGTTTATGGGTACTTTCTTCTTTGTCCTACCAGTACTGATGAAAAGATTCTGTATTTTAGGACAACAATGACATGTGTGTTGTAAGTAAAGACACATTGCCTGTACAGGAGAGAGTAACAAATCGTTCAAGTTAAGTTACCTTCTTTAAGAGATAAGAAGTCAAATTGGTTGTCATGAATGGATGGATTCTGTGTTGTTGTGACAAAATCAGGTACATAGGACAACAACAGTTGCCTCCACCTCCTGGAGTATGAAAACAAGTGTGATTGTTTGGTGAAGTTAACTTATTCTCTTATAAGACACCAAGTCTAGCAGGAAAACTGTCTTGGGGTAAAATTCCTGTCAGAAGTTTTACTTCAGGGTTCATAAGGTGCCAACTTAAGGAATTGAAATAACCTTAATCCCATTCCAAGTCTGGGGTTTGATTTCCCAAGGTGGGCAAGCCTGTTTGAAACTCCTTGTTAAAACCAATAATTCCTGCTAGGAGGAGAGATCTATTCCTTTCAGTTAAAACACCTGTCTCAAGGCTGTGCGACAGACTTTCACCATTGCGACTGAGAAAAGTTTCTCCTCCCATAGGAAAACTAAAAAGTCTGCAAACAAGGGATTAATGGCCTTAAGTGGAGCAATGTTCCTTCTATAGCACAAATCACAGAAAAGGGACTACTTTGCCTGGTAAACTACGGTGGCGGATTTACGGAGGTACCCTGTGTCTCCATCTTGAACTGTGTCTGGAAGATGAAAAAGTTAAAGCAAGACAAGTCTATGAATTGTCTCCAACCTCTCATCAACCTTTCTACTAGGAACAAGTTGCTGTAGAAGTCCAGAGACCCATTCTGGACTTCTTAGATAGCATTCTTCCCCAGCACAGTCTGAACCTCATCTTGCTTGTTGAAAGTCTTTTGGAGATCCCTTCGAATACAACGATGGATTCATCTGAGTAAGAGTCAGAGGTGGGTGACATGGGACGCAATACCAGGAGTGAAAGATCTCTACAGCCCACCGTTCTGCCCTGTAGAACCGCTACCTTATCCACTGCCTCGTCAGACATCGCCCCCCAGATGGCAGAATGAGGGATTGCCTTCCTTAACACGAGCATCTCCTACCTCGACCTTGGCAGTTGGGGTGTCCGAGACACTTAAAGGAAGGTGTTGAATCCCGTCTCCATTAGTGAGGATGGTACGGTTAAGGAAGGACTTGATTGTGTGGACGCGTTTTTTAGGAGAGGAAGCTTTGGTTTTTGCAATTGGTGACTGAGACTGCTTAGAGGAGGCTGCTCTCCTAAAGAGGATAGCTTGGCTTGCCTTTTCCCATTTTTCGACCTCAGCAGGCAGGAACAAGATTGGACACTGTCATTGGATGTTCGGTAATGCCAATGAATCTCTGGAAGCCATCTGACACACAAACTTATTAACAACTGCATACCTTTTCTTGAGGCTGTAGTTTCCTCAAAGAAAGTTTAGAATTTCAGCTGGTGACAAAACTGCGGACTGCTGAGAAAGTTTCTCACTTGAGACCCTAAGGTCAAAGACGCTACATGGGAATCCAGAGGCAACGGATTGGGATGTGTTCCCTATGGCATATAAAACCTTCTCTGTTTAGAGAGCATTGATAAGATTAGCTTTGACAACCTAACTGCCTTAAAGGAGTCTTTTGGAGCACAAATCTGCTCCTCAATCTTATGGATGGTATCCTTTGCCTGACGGGACCAAGCCAGTTTTAACCTATGTCTAGAACTGTCAGGTTTAGGGAGGAACCCATCAATGGAAGTCTTTCTCCTTAAATGTGGTGCTAGGGGGCATTCACCATACACCTTTAATCTGTGCTAGGGGGTCTTCACCATACACCTTTAATCTTCTGATACCCCCACAAAAAGTATGACTCCTCACTTGCTTCTTCTGTCAGAGCTTCTAAAGGGGCTAATATGGTAGAGTCTTAGGAATCCACTTCCAGAGCGGTGGCCGAGGGTTGCTCAGTCATAACTAGAGAAGGAGAATCATCGAGGTCTACCCTGGCCACTTTACCCGTTGGAAGAGCAGCAGCAGCCTCCTGCTTGACAATAGGATGACATTCTTGCATCATTCAGGAATGCCTTTCCACTGTCTCCAAAAGTCAGGTGCAGGAAAGGGGCAGAGGGACAAAAGCTGACCATGCCAAGACTACTCAGCTGGAGAGGAAGGGTCAGTGTAATGGCTAGTAGGAGAGAGTGAAGGTTTAACATTCTCCTCTTCTGAAGAAGGGTTAGAGCAATTGGGACCAAACAATATTCCCCCTTGAAATACTAATTCTTGGAAGTGGTCGTAACACGAGGATCTGGTAGATTCCCATGAGACACCGATGGAATCAAAGGAGTACAAAGTCTAATGTACCGAGATCTCTCAGATTTTTCCTGAGGAACCACCCTAGGGAATGGAGGGAAAGGTTCATGATGTCTCCTTCTTTCAAAATGTTGTTGCAAAACTACATACACCTTTGCAGGGGGAGTCGATCTCGAAGGTAGAGTCCTGCGCTTATCTTTCAACACTTAATCCTCCTCAAATAACACAAGTGAAAGAGCACTAGTTACCTTGTGAAGTATCACGTAATCTGCCCTCGAAGGACAACCAGGTAAAGGGCGAGGGCACAAAGATTGAGGGAGCGTGCAGTGAGCCCGCGAGCTGCTCCTCTAAACTTCGGATTGGAGGACACACTTTTGACTTATGGTATGGCAGACAAGCAACCAGATTGTAGAAGGACTCACCACTAACTTGCTGTATGGCAGCTATGTCTCTAGCTCCCCTTAATAATATAGAAGTGGGTGCTCCTCGCTAACTCATACTCTTTGTTGTTGATGATGACTTGCCACACTACCATGATGGTGCTCTGTCCTCTGAATGAAATCATTCTGTTGAGAGCAGTTCACTATCTCACACCTGATGGACTAATTTTCTAAAAGACACTGTTGGAGAAGATTTAATTAACATACCTTGATCATCTCGAAGTCATGTCTCATGAGGTGTAAGCAGGAGACCAGACTTTGTTGCAAAAATTGAGAAGAGTAAGATGTCAAGAAAGGTGATGGTATGGTGTTTTATAACTGGTTTTAAGAAGCCAATAATGTTGAAACGTAATGCCATCCCTAGGGCCAGGGGAATGGCGGTGTATATTAGGACCGAGTACCCTGCTTCTCATAAGTCCTGCTATCAATGTGGATGTCATGAGATTCGGGTAATAAAAGTTTGTGGCAGGCATAACTTTTATTTGTGTTCGATCTACCGGAATCCAGACATAGATGATTCTATCTTCGATTGTGGCTAAGATATAAGAAGATGATAGAAAGGCTTCTTTTGTCTTTGTTGGTGATTTTAATGCTCACCATAGGGAGTGGTTAAGTTCTATCTCTCCTACCGATCGCCATGGCTTAAGAGCTTTAGACTTTGCCTCTGAATCAGGCTGTGAGCAAATCATAAATGAAGCTACTTACAGGTCTGGTAATTGCTTGGACCTCGTATACACTGACTCCCCTGGCGTTATAACTAGTAAGGTTGGTTCTCCAGTCGGGACATCTGATCATGCCTTGATTTCATTAGTAGTGAAGACTGAGCAGCCTGTCCCTGATATATCATATTCTTGTAAAATTTATATGAAATCCCAAGCACACTGGAATGGGATTTTACATGATCTTTTGTGCTTGAATTGGTCACAATTATATAATAGTGTAGATCCTGTTGTCCCTTTGAATGAGAATCTAGTCAACATAATTGATAGGCGTATCCCTTCTCGTGTGCTAAGGTACCGAGTGAAGGACAAACCGTGGTTCAATGATGATTGTAGACGTGCTTATTTGGAGAAACAGGAGGCCTATCATCTTTGGAAGGGTAACAGATCAGATTTGACCTGGAACAACTATACCCAGCTTTGAGCTTTTGCTCAGAGAGTTTATGCCTCAACTGAAAAGGAGTACAATTTAACCATAAAAGAAACACTTTCTGGTACAACTCAGGAACATAAATGGTGATCTACCCTTAAATCTGCACTCTTTGGTGTAGATGCAACAGTTCCTCCTTTACTTAAACCAGATGGCTCAGTCACTCACTGTCCTAAGGAAAAGGCAACCCTTTTGGCTGATGTTTTTGACAGTAAACAGAGTAATGAAAAACTTGAACTTCTTCATTCCTGTTTTCCTGAGGCTAAACTAACTAGTTTAGCTTTTCGATCTCGTGAGATTAAAGCTCTGTTGGTGGACCTTGATGCTTATGGAGGTGTAGACCCAAATGGTATTTTTCCTTTGTTTTTTATAAAGACAGCAGATTTCTTAGCTCCAAAGTTATCTGTTATTTTGCGCAAGTTAGCAAGAAGAGGAGCTTTTAGCACTAGTTGGAGAATTGGTAATGTTACTCCTCTATGTAAATGTGTTTGTGGTAGCTCAAATCCCACTGATTACCGCCCAATTTCCATAACTCCCATATTATCTAAAGTTTTTGAACGTCTTCTGGCAAAACGTCTTAATAGGTTTGCTGAAGGTAATCATCTACTCCCTAGTTTGCAATTTGGTTTTCGGAAAGGCCTTGGAGCATGTGATGCCCTTCTCACAATCTCCAATGCTGTACAGAAATCCCTTGATTGTGGTCGGGAAGTTCGTATGATTGGCCTTGATTTTAGTGCTGCCTTTGACCGTGTTAATCATGAGGCCCTTGTTTTCAAACTGAAACAGTTGGGAGTGGGTGGGTCGTTTCTTAGCATTATTATTGATTTTTTAAGTAATAGATCTCAAAGAGTTGTTGTTGATGGGCACCATAGTGATTATAGGAATGTGATATCCGGGGTTCCACAGGGTAGTGTTCTTGGCCCATTACTTTTCATACTATATACACATGACATGTGGTTTGGCCTAGAAAAGAAGCTTGTTGCATATGCAGATGATGCTACTCTCTTTGCATCAATTCCATCCCCTGAATGTAGATCTAGGGTTGGTGAATCCCTTAATAGAGATTTAGCTAGAATTGGTGCATGGTGCAAATTATGGGGTATGAAGTTGAATCCTAACAAAACTCAAAGTATGATTGTAAGCAGGTCAAGGACGGTGGCTCCTCAACATCCAGATCTCAGTATTGATAATGTTTCTTTAAATATGTATGACTCTTTCAAAATTTTAGGTGTTATTCTCGACAGTAAATTTACTTTTGAGAAACATATAAGGTCTGTGTCTTCTTCAATTGCACAAAAAATAGACTTATTGAGATAGTCTTTCAAGATTTTCAGTGATCAATCTATTCTGAAGAAGTGTTTTAATTCTTTCATTCTACCTTGTTTTGAGTATTGTTCTCCTGTCTGGTCTTCAGCTGCTGATTCTCATCTTAATTTGTTGGACAGAAACTTACGGTCTATTAAATTTCTTATTCCTGATCTAGATATTAATCTCTGGCACCGTCGTTCAATTAGTTCATTATGCATGTTGCATAAGATTTTTCATAACTCTGACCATCCTTTACATTCAGATCTCCCTGGACAATTCTATCCTGTTCGTAATACTAGGCAAGCAGTTAATTCTAATAGCCAGGCCTTCTCCATCACTAGGCTCAATTCTACGCAGTACTCTAGAAGTTTTATTCCAGCTGTTACCAAGTTGTGGAATGATCTTCCTAATCGGGTGGTTGAATCAGTAGAACTTCAAAAGTTCAAAGTTGGAGCAAATGCTTTTTGGTTGACCAGGCGGACATGAGTCTTTTTATAGTTTATTTATGACATATTTGTTTTTGATGTTGTTAATAGTTTATATATGACATGTCTGTTTTGACGTTGTTACTTATTTTAGAATGATTTATTGTTAATTTGTTCTCTTCATTTATTTATTTCCTTATTTCCTTTCCTCACTGGGCTATTTTTCCCTGTTGGAGCCCCTGGCTTATAGCATCTTGCTTTTCCAACTAGGGTTGTAGCTTGGATAGTAATAATAATAATAATAATAATAACGATGATGATCAATCAGGCAAAGGTTGGCGTTCTAGTGAATGCACAGGATAATGCTCAACAAACCTCAAAGGCAAACCCAGAGGTGTATAACATGATAACTCACTTTGAGATCCCAGGTTAGAAATAAAGAGTTGATCATAAAAGAGTCCAGAGCATTCAAGGGTGGTGAAATTGATGGCACTTCTGATTGGATTGGGGCGAGCATCACTTGGAGCAGGCTCAATGACTAGAGACAAAGAAATAGCGAATGGATCAGCTTTAATGTTGGATCTCCTACCTCACAATGGAGGACAGAAGAATCCATGTCTTCAGGATAAACCTCAAGAATTACATAGTCGCTGTCCTTCATCTGTTGGCCTGGTGGAAACCTGACGACAAAGGTTCAGACAGGGGAATTTCCAGTCAAAAGAGATCTAGAATTCTTATCCTCCTTCAACCCCAAGGTAGTTGAAGGAGAACAATCTCATGTAGATTTCTTCAATTTACATCCGTAAAATTTCTCCTATTGGGAGGATGACCGCTCCCTACAAAACGTACAATGGGACTCTTAAGAAGCATGATGTCCCCAGCATGTTGGACACAAAGGATAAAGATTTATTTCCACATAATTCATGAAAGTCCCACATACACATCCTTCCACAACAGGACTAGTCCTCATAACACAATTGCTTTGCACTCATTCTGAATGACAAGAAACTAAACATTGGGACGAAAGCAATGAAACTTCAAGGGCTAACGACGGATGTCTGAATGCTAGCATAACTGGAGTTAGAGTGGTTCCCTGCTTTAAGCCATAGCCGGTAGACCCGACCAACGGGCAAGTAAGGTATGTTATATTGGTTGCCAGATTCATGATGAGTCTTCATCAGCTGTACTAGCTTCAATGATAGAGTATACCTATATCAAATGATAGAGGTTTGTTTTCATGCAGGGACAAAAACTAATTGGTATTGAGATAGACATGTTATTCATGGTCAAATAAGAACTACTGTTCAATACTGTTGTTAAAATTATTATGAAAAGTTAACCATTGACTTTGTAGTCAGAGTATCTCATCCTTTTATACTTGCAAATTACCTTCATTTATAAGTGCACTGAATTAGGAGAAATTAATAGTTTACAGAACCAAGCTAATTATTGAAAAAAATTAAAATGATAATACGATACTTTACTTATAAACGAATTCATTTAAGAAAAAAAGACATCTGCTAGATGTTTATTCAGAGGAACAGGCAACCCTAGTATCTTACAACAGGGAAATACAAATTCAATCAATTCATAAAAGTGAAGGTACATATAAACAGAAAAAATTTAATTACTTTTTTTTTTTTTGGGCGGGGGGGCATGTGGCTTGATCGAGCATTCCTGAGTAGCCTGGTATAGGTTACCTTAGTTGAAAATTAGGAGATAGAGTTATAATTATCTTTACTGTAATGCACAATATTTTATCTAAAACTTTCTTCTTTCCAAACGATTTAAGAAATAATGCTTGATTTTCTATCAGTTTCAAATGCAGCTATGTAGGCTATACAATATCTTGGATAACACTAATTTTTGCTTAACAAATGGGTCTTTGTAACCAATCTGAGTCATTACATGAGGAATGAGTGTCCTAAATTTTCCATATTATCAGATCCCTAAAGTGTAGAATAATTTTCTCATGACTAATTTGTCTAACCGTCTATAAAGTACTAAGATTCTCATCTTTTTCCCTCTGCACTTTTTCATAATCTTCATAGACGAAACTGTACAGTACGTATAAACATTTGTAATTAGCTTTACCAAAACAGGGCTGTAGTTTCAACCTTTTTCAACTTCATTACAGTGTATTGAACATTTTTATACTGCAAAGGCTTACAATTTGGTGGTTCTTCTAAACCAGTCTTGATGATTGTGCACCTAACTTAATTTAAAAAATAATGGTAATGTATCTGTTCCTGAGAGATGGTATAAGCTTTAAGCAATACATTTCACACACAAAATTAAGATACAGTAAGGCCGATGTATACTTGAACCAATTTTGCTAAAAAATATCTTAAATTTAAATGAGAAAATTAAAAAACTGATAGAAGTAAAATTTTTGTCTTAAAATAGTCAATAACAATAGAAATTAAACCATATTGAACCCTAAGCATCCAAGTTTATCAATAAATATCAAATCACTGAGATGAAATATATGCTGAGTTAAGATGTCATAAGTTCTAATATATATAATACAAAGATACAATGCCATGATGTCAAACTTTAAGCTGTAGGCAAGTAAAAGAGCTAATGTGTATATAAAGTGATAATTACATACCCATGCAGTTTTTAAGTACTGTACGTATCTCAAATAACTAAATAAAAAATCTACCGTACAACAACAATAAAACTATACTTGCTACAACAACCTATGCTTATATGGTCCAAAAAAAAAAAAAAGGTATGCCATAAGATATAATTCTATTGCATATCATGTTAAGTATCTTTAGGATACATCTTTTCAAAGAATGATTTCACAATAAATTTAAATAAAGAAATAAAAAACTTTTTGTTTTGAATTTCAATTATGACAAGCACTGTACAACTAATTTTCAACAGGTAAACTAATATTCAGAACAAAAGCTATTGATATTGAATGTGATATACAGTGACTGAATATAAAATATCAAAAGGAATTTACAAAATAAATACAACTTTACTGTGTTTGATACAAATTCCCCAAATATAAAATTTCACGGCTGCAACATTATGAATGCAAATAAAAATAAATACCGACATATTGAATCAGCTATACAGTTTCCTTGGAAACTACTTCATAAAAGATTGCTTTACCCATTTAAGGCACTTATTAACAGTTATGTATCAATATGTCACTAAAATTCCCCAATTCTGACAATAAAAGGAATTCTAATAAAATTTTTATTCCTATACTCACTGATGTTCATGTTGCTTCTCTCTTGGTCTGTTATATTGACATTTACCCTAAAAACTAAAGAACTCTGGGTTTTTTTCCCTTCTAATAGTTAGGCCTCTAGTGAAGTAAGGAGACAATCTAGCAGCTCATGGCAATAACAATGGCTTGGCCAAGCAATACCATCTTTGGCTTCAGTCTCGAAGTCGAAACTATTCCCTATCCTCTTGATGCCACTAGTTAATGGGGATGATGGTGGACATGCATATGAACACCAGATGAGTGTAGAAATAACAAATTTAATTTCTTAAATTCCATTTGCTTTATGAATCTTCCCTGATGTTCATATTGCTCATTCCAACACTGATGGAGGTGGGTTGCCGTGAAGGAAAGAGATGGTTCATTTATAGTTTTCAAATCATAAAATCAATTAATACCCTAGACTCGCCTGTAGTCTAGTTCTAAGTACCAAACTAAAATTAAGATTTGAAAATCAAAAATACCAATGTTTTCCCTAAATATCATCTTATCCCCTAATTACTTATTCAACTAATCCCCCCAACAATGTGTAACCAAAACTATAATTGATGCTTAAAATTAATTAAAACTAAAAATGTTATTAGACCAGATCACCAGCAGCCATTATAGATCTTAAAAGCCCTGCAATCTTGATAAGCAAACCTGGATTCTTTAAGGTAATGCTTAGAAAATACTGATTTAGTACAACATTGGGCTGCTGCTGTAACCGTTTCCAAAGAAAGATTTCAGCACAAATTGAGAGAGGTAGCTGCAGTTCTAATATCAAGAACACCAACTTTCAAATTTTCCACTTAACTTGAATCCAACTCTTTGTGAGCCTCCATGATCCAACTTCCAACAAGGGCAAAACTTTTTTGGATGGGACCATTTGGAATTATAAATCCAACAAAAAAATTATGAACATTACCTCAAACACCAGTAGTCTTGCCGAGATAATACTGAACAACCATTGTAGTACAAAACACATATTTTCTGATTTAATGCTCAAATTTTCTAAAGAGGGAATTTGAAAGAAATGTGGCAAACCTTTAGTGTTATAATCATTCTTAGCTCTGAAAGCAGGCCAAAAAATGAGATCATCTTGTGTTCCCAAAAGCCTACATTAAAATATAATGGTTGTAGTTCATTTATGTGTAGTTTAGTTGATGCCAAAGCCAATAGTAAAAGTGTTTTACATTGGCATCTTTAACCAAAAGATTTTCCAAAGGATCTAAACTCAAACATTTTAAATATCATAAACTAAATCTAAATTCCAGAGAATAGATATGACTACTGTAGGTCTTTCAATATTAAAATCCTAACCATATTTCCTACAATACCTAAATTTATTAATAGGGAAGATTTACCAGCCCAATGAGTCAGTTCAACTCGGACAGAGCTGACTCCAAGAATCCTTTGTTTCTGAGAATATGGAGGATAGTCTCATTTCGGCAGTTAAGGCACTAGCGCCTACACTTATACAGTTGGAACAAACCTATGATGTGCTAGTGGCCGAGCTTGCAAGCAACCGATGTGCACTGTCAAAACTTCAACAGATTTATCTACAAGATATTTTTTGTTTTAAGGGAATCATATGATGTCACACGATCCACATAAGAAATCAAAGAGTGAGTAGGTAGTAGGTTGGCCAGGGCACCAGTCAACCGTTGAGATACTACCACTAGAGAGTTATGGGGTCCTTTGACTGGCCAGACAGTACTACATTGGATCTTTATCTCTGGTTACGGTTCGACTTTCCCTTTGCCTACACATACAAAGAATAGTCTAGCATATTCTTTACAGATTCTCCTCTGTCCTCATACACCTGACAACACTGAGATTACCAAACAATTCTTCTTCACTCAAGGGGTTAACTACTGCACTATAATTGTTCAGTGGCTACTTTCCTCTTGGTAAGGATAGAAGAGACTCTCTAGCTATAGTAAGCAGCTCTTCTAGGAGAAGGAAACTCCAAAATCAAACCAGTGTTCTCTAGTCTTGGGTAGTGCCATAGCCTCTGTGCCATGGTCTTCCACTGTCTTGGGTTAGAGTTCTCTTGCTTGAGGGTACAATCGGGCATGCTATTATATCTAATTTCTCTCTTCCTTGTTTTGTTAAAGTTTTTATAGTTTATATAGGAAATATTTATTTTAATGTTGCTATTCTTAAAATATTTTATTTTTCCTTTTTTCCTTTCCTGACTGAGCTATTTTCCCTGTTGGGGCCCCTGGGTTTATAGCATCCTGCTTTCCTAACTAGGGTTGTAGCTTAGCAAGTAATAATAATAATAATAATAATAGGATCCTGGGGCTACTGACTCAGTCTTCAGCGTCACAATCTAGTTGTCTAAAAAAGCAGCTAGGATTGTGGGATGGTGAGGGTTTTGCAACAGAAAAGTCTAAAGTAAATAAACAACTCAAAGCTCTAGAGGATCTAGAATCTGAGATGCAATGTGTACCATTAGAACCCTTACTGACTGGAGCACATGAACCACTAAACATTAGAAGTTAGATTTGAGTTCTAAACAGAGCAGGTTAGATCAGTATTACATCCTTTAACAGCAGTCACTGGCTGCCTTTGAATCACAAAAGAAGATTGAGAAGTTCAATGCTTTAGAGGTATTATTGTCATAATTCCCTAAAATATAAAACTTGCTCAGTCTTCTCGGCAATTTCACTAGAACTAAAAGGGATTTCCTTTTACTCTCAACTTTTAATTTGGCAAACAACCATAGAAACATACTTTTCCACAATACAATACAGATCCCTTCATGAGACAGGAAAGAGAATGCGGAGCATGATCACCCAGAAACAATTTCCTTGATAAACCTTCAGTATGACAGCTAACAAATCTGTAAGTTCACTAGAACTAAAAGGGATTTCCTTTTACACTATCAACTTTTACTTTGGTCAACAACTATAAAAACATACTTTTCCACAATACAATAAAGACCCCTACATGAGACAGGAAAGAGAATGCGGAGCATGATCACCCAGAAACAATTTCCTTAATAAACCTATAGTGTAACGGCTAACAAATGCAGGAAAAAACACCTCTAATAAAACTAAAAACCTAAAGGACTAAACAATTTGTATGATGAAGCTGAACCGGACATAAAAACTTATGACAAAGATATTGTGGTTTGGCTAAGTCATTGTTACAGCAATTGGGTGCCAGACTGTCTCATAACAGGAGGTTCTCGAGTTATGAACAAGATCCGTTCTTACGATGAGTCTTAAGTCTGTTATCAGTTGGATTTATATACATCGCATACTGTATGTACATATAAATATACATACAAACATAGTGTACATGTATAATATATAGTGCTTGAAAAAAAAGAGAAAACAATCACTTACTATTCATATATTACTGTACCGTATGCATACAAATTTGAGAACAAAGCCCTCAGAAGAATATTGGGAGTTAAATGGCAGGACAGAATTAAAAATGAAACTATAAGAGAGATTACTCGAGTGCCATTTGTGGATGAGATCATGGTGAAGAGTAGATGGAGATGACCTGAGCATGCTCCCTCACTCCCCACGAGAAATTAGTTCACTAAACATTTAGCTGAGCTCCACAAGATACTAGAAGAGTTGGAGGACCCAAGCCTACACGGCTGAAGACTACGAGGTGTGAAGTCGGAGATGATGAATGAAAAGGTACTGAATTAAAAGCTAAAAATAGAGACGACTATCAAAATTTAATTGAGGCCCTTTGCGTCAATAAGCGTAGGAGGAGATGATGATGATGATTCATACAAATACCTGAACCCTATACAGTAGTGTATCTATACTTCTTCAGTGCTAGTAGACAAGAAGTAATACTGTACATATAACAATTCCCTACCTTTATTCTTGCAGTTGGCCTTCACACTGGAAGGGGTGTTGCAAGTAATGAAGAGAGGGGCTTACTGGGAGGAGGAAGTGAAAGATACAAAAGAAGCTGGAAGAGTAGCTAGAAAGTCAGGATGAGAAGCTGGAGAGTCACATGTGATGATGGAGATGCTGAAAGAGGTGCTGGAGAAGCTGAAAAAGAAGCTGGAGAGTCAAGATGAGATGCTGGAGAAGTTGGAAAATCAGGATAAGATAATGGAGAAACTGGAGAATCAGGATGAGATAATGGAGAAGCTGAAGAATCAAGATGAGATTCTTGAGATGCTGGAGGTGGTGTACGAGATACTAAGGGTTGAGGTTCAGGTGCAGGCCTTTTTATATTTTTAAAGTACAGTTGGACACAGGAATTCCTCGTACAACTTAGCTCTGAGGAAGTGCAACTGTCACACTAACTGATCAGCAAGTTCCTGTGTAGCCCCACCCACCACCTCTATCATCTCTTTCTACAATAGCTATGTCCAACAGTAAATTCACAAGTTTGCCTGCTGGGATTGCATCATCCTCTCTTCCAAAATCGTGTAACACCTCGGAGCATCCATGACCCAACCAACACCTTTATAAACCTTTCCATGCTAGGATCCTGTTCCTCAAACTCTGCCATTGCTCTCTCTGGCAGGACAAAACCTTCTGCCAAGGCCCTGGCTGTAAATTCCTTGGGCGTTGGGATTAGGATGTCTTCCTCTTCTGTTATCATCTGGCTATCCAGCTTAAGGAGGCCGGCCGGAATGCCAATACATGAGGATATAGGAAGAAAAACAAAAAATCCTGAAAAAATTCACTGAGCTTCGTATAGCGATGGAGAATACGTATACAAAATATTTTGTCAAAATTCCTCTTACTTTCATAGTTACAGGGTAATTAGTAAAAGTAACTAAATAAACCATAAATATTGTTCCCTACAAGAAAAAGCTTTATTTCTTTTGTTATCGTAAATTTTGATAATTATTACATTTTAATGTAACAGAAATTGTGAACAATGGCATCTGTATAACTTCCACAAGTCACAGACAATGTATTACACGGTACCCTTTGCCCTTCAGTCTTACCACAAACCTCAGAGAGAGTACCTGAGTTTGACCTCTGACATTCACTCATTTTTACATTTGTTTTTCTCATTTTCAACAAGAATTCTATCATTTCAAAGAAGAACAATTTCAAAGACCGACAATCCCCTCAATGTTATGGCACAGGCCTTAAATCACACAAATCACCCTTTACTAGCCACAAACTCCTCACTTTCACTCCATTTCCACTTTTGACTGTTCAAGGTCTTAAACAGACACTTAGCCTTCTACTGAATAAACATAAGGCACACTTCGATACATCACTGATTCTGGTCGTCCATCTCAATCATGAGACCACTGCATTATTATGTAATTATGGTTGACTTCATAGGGGGAGATCCTTTCACATGCTCAAGGATGTGATATCTACCCTTGACGACAGTCGCATCCATAGAATAACCAAGGCCTAAAGCACATCCTATGTTCGTATGGGTCTGGCCTTTTGTGTGCCACTTCACTATAATCACTTTAATTTCCTTTGCGATGGCTTTCTTCTACTTGGATACACTGGCATCAGAAGAGTCTCTGTTATACTTTTCCAGACATAATGCAATATGAAAAATAAGCACAAAAATACCCAAAAACTGGCAACACCAAAATCCGGAATGCGTATCGTAAGCTAAGATGATGGAAATGATGCTAAAGTGACGCTTAACGCATTACCACGCGGCCAGAGTTACGCTGATTTTTTTCAAGTACCGTATTCGAGCCAGTTCCTAATGGCAAATCATTGTAATTCAATACTAGAAGCCAAACTATACCGAAAGGAGAGAAAATAGGAGCAATTTTTAGTTTTAAGGGTAAACATTAATATAACAGAGCTTCAAAAAAGAAGCAATATGAACATCAGGGAGGTTTATATACTGCAAAAAATTTCCCATGAACTGAATTATTACAACCAACATTGAACAGTGTTGTTATAACAGCAATTCAATCCCTGTAAAACAACTTTGTCTTTATTTACAGGATGAAAAATTAGATTTCCATATGTACATTATGCTACTACATTTAATACTGGCAGAACGTCCTCTTTAGCACTAATGATGAATACTACCCATTATGAATAAAAAAATTAACAACAGGAGCAAATTTTCCTCATAATTATATCAGATAAATGAGGTGTGATATTACATAAATCAAAGCTTAAATATTGGCATAATTGGCTTACATTTCCAAGTAGTTTTCTACCTACAATTTTTTCTTAAATTATTCTGTTCTACACTCTACAACACCAGAAAATTTTTACAAATTTTTCATGCAAAAAGCAAAATTAATATAATACTTTGCCATTTATTGAATTTCAATTCAATTATGGATAATGGAATTAAAGCTTACAATGATACCAGTAACTACAAACTTAACACATATTGTAAATAGTAGTAAGTGTATGTGTAAAGTATGTATGATTTGTGGCTAAGCATTTGAGCAACCCTGCTTGTAAGTCTAGACAGCCATACTGAAAATAGATAATGACTGGAAACATTTAGACATAAAAAAGTCACCTGAGTCACGTGTGGTGAGAGAGTCGCGTGATCCACTCAGGTCTGCTATTGAATGAAAATAAAGATTTGCTGTAATATGAGTCATGGGCAATGTATAGGGTAAAATTATGACTCGCCAAGTGCTTCTAGATATATATATATATATATATATATATATATATATATATATATATATATATATAAATATATATAGAGAGAGAGAGAGAAGAGAGAGAGAGAGAGAGAGAGAGAGAGAGAGAGAGAGAGAGAGAGAGAGAGAGAGAGAGAGAGAGAGAGAGAGAGAGAGAGAGTGTCTTAAACCTCTTAATCTGCGACCAAAGATGGTAATGTTGAACATCATATTCTTTGTGACCTATTACAATTAAACTGTCATCCTCTATTTTTATATTTATACCTGTGACATGCAATGCCAAACTAACCCTTTATAATTCATATCAAAGCTTCTTTAGCAGTCTCTTTTAGTGTTATCTTTCTAAATAAGACTCCTTCAATCAATATAAATAAAGAAATATCTTAAATGATGTTATGTATATGTACTGTACATTGCATGGTTAATAAATAAGAGAAAAATCCATGAAAATAAGCCTAGTAAAATAAAAATAGTAAAGTTGAAAATTAGTAGTAGACATAACTCCTTTAAATAAGTTTTCTAATAAAGATATCAGGAATCTAACCTTTTCCTCTGTGTTTCCTGTAATTAAATTCAGAAGATGGAAAACAAATAATAAAACACCATCCAAAGACCTAACCTTCTGCACTTAAAACAATACTTAAAGAGCCATAATGGGAGACTATAACAAGGTAAAAGAAAATGAAGGGAACATTGGAAATGCTTAACAAAAAATATCTTCTACTGTACATCAATATGTCACACTTCATGATGTAAATCACTTCCTAAATAACTGAAATAATATAGGATTAAATAAGGAATTCTCAGAATTCTCCAAATATAATAAAAATGTTGGTCAATACTGCTTAATAAAGGTTCGTATGAAAAAAAATCTGACCTCGAATAAAATCAAAACATACTTTCATGTGCATATTCTTATTACTCTGGACTTGGAAATCATCCTAAATTACAAAAAAAAACTCTTAACTGCTGAAAGACTTCTCAACAAACTATGCTGATCTAGCATTAAATACTTAAGAGGACCAAAAAGAATATGAAAAAAATCCAATTTACGATTAATGTAAAGAACTAAACACCTCATAAGACAATTCCAAAAAATTCTTTTATAAATTAAATAATCACAAGACTGTTAAGGCCATATTGTTCTGCACCAAATGAACATAAAACCAATTATTTTACTTTTGAAGCAAAATTGTCAAAACAGCTTCAAATGCAGAATCAGAAATATCTTTTTAGACATTGGGAGTTCAGATCTCATCAATGGAAAATTCTTTGGCTTCATCTTTGTACTCTTACGTCTATAAAAGTAGGGCAAGTAATATCTATCAATAATAATAACACATCCAAACATCCAATGCCTAATTTCAAGCAATAATTTGGAAAGTTTCCTAATTAAGATTTCTGTACTGATGAAGGCAAATCAGTAGGGTAGTTTCAAAGAATCTCAATATAGCTGACCACTAACAAAAAGTACATAAATTCTGTACATTATTTGATAATACAGTACTGAAATGTAGTTGCATTTCAGGTATAAACTTTCATTTTCATATCCAGGATAACTTTACCATAAAATATAGAAATTATGCCAAATTACAATTTTTTCCACAGAAAAAGTGGACTAGTATTATATCTTATCAACAATAATAATATGTGAGTACTGTAGTTTTATACATGTCAATTCACATCACAAAGAATATCAGTAAAGTAAGGAATCTGTCATGATACTTCATATACGAATCAGTTCCTTCATCTGAACTGCAAAACTTGAGAGCACTTAAATTTCCCCATCAAAGTCTTCCCTATCAAAACTGAGCATGTATCCACTTAAATTGTTTTAGTTGCATCTTAATAATTGTTGAGCACAGAAATGTCAGCATACCTAGGTGTATACCAAACAGAATTTTAATAAAATTTATTATATCTATACTTCCCTGATGTTTGTTCTGCTGCTCTCTAAAAATTGTTTAAATAGTTCTGAACCTATACAAGTGCTATATGAAAACACTGCCTCACGCTTATTAATTGATAAAGAATTCTAAATGTTTAGAACAAGGGTTGATCCCTTCTATGATTATTTCTGTAACAACAGCACCCAACCTTTCCTGTGGACCATCCCCTTTTGTTTCAACTATTGTGTTCAAGATACAGTACAGTACTAGATAAGTTTCTCCTTTTAGAACTTTACATTTCCTATCTCTTTGCTTCACTGGCCCACCTCCATCACTGCATGGGAGTCAGCAAAATGAACCTCTGGAAAAGGTAATTTAAATAACAGGAGCTTCAATCAGCTAATAAAATGTTATTTCTACACTTCTGATTTTTATGAACATGCCCACTCTCCTCTCAACTGACTGATGATGTCAAAAGGATAGCAGATTAGTTTCAACTTCTGAGACTGAAAGCAGAAGTATGTATGGCATATCTATTCCAGGGTTATTGCCATTGAATATTATGTTGTTTCAATATCAAACTAGATGTCTAGCATATTGAAAGGAAATAAAACTGAAAAATTTTAGTTTTGAAGTGAATGTCAATATACTGTAAAATATAAACAATCTATAGGACTTTGAAAACCCTTGGTCTCAGAGATATGGTGGGAAGTCTCCATCCAGCTAAATATAGCACAAATAGTTTTTGATGCACTGCCTTAGAAAACAGTTGTTTGAGGAGATTTTGTATAGTAACCTTCTCGGACACTACGAAAATACAGGCCACAGATCTATATACTATTCTCTTCAAGATAAAGAAGGAGCCACCAGTTATCCTTGTGTTTGTAGACACACTGAACTTATCTACAAAATATTGAATCATGGAGAATGGTGGAAAGATGTACAAATCTATTTATTATTATTATTATCATTATTATTATTATTATTAAAAGCCAAGCTACAACACTAGTTGGAAAAGCAAGCTTATATAAGCCCAAAGGCTCCAACAACAAAAAATAGCCCAGAGAGGAAAGGAAATAAAGAAATAGATAAGCTACAAGAGAAGTAATATATAATCAAAATAAAATATTTCAAGAACGGTAATAAAATTACATTAGATCTTTTACATATAAACTATAAAACTTCTAAACGAACTAGAGTAAGGGAAATAAGATGAAACAGCGTGCCCAAGTGTACCTTCAAGCAAGAGAACTCTAATCCAAGACAGTGGAAGGCCATGGTACAGGGGCTAAGGCACTACCCAAGACCAGAGAATGACTGTTTGATTTTGAGTGTCCTTCTCCTAGAAGAGCTGCTTACCATAGCTAAAGAGTCTCTTCTACCCTTATCAAGAGGAAAGTAGCCAGTGAACAATGACAGATCTTCCACGTGTCATGCTAAAGGATAAAAAACTGGTGAAAAAAATATCACTCTTTTATAATGAGATGTTGAAAACATGTCCACGTTTGGTTTTTCTCCCGATTCCAAATCTCCAGACACACTGATAGATGCAAAGACCATTCATTTACAAGAATCTGTTTTTCATACTTAACTGATTTAGCAAGTTGTTTGATTTACCAGGGATGGACTGAGAAAAGACTACTCCTCTTAAATTTGTCCAAGTTGATAGGATTTCTCATTATTGGTATAGGGATTCTGACCTAATTCCCCAGTTTCCGGATATACAATCAGGTGCCCGTCTTCGCTAGTTCTGTCTTTATGGTTTTGGGGTTCAGAGATCCATATAATCTTCAAATAAAGTTTCTTGTACTCAAGATCAGGACTGCTGTGCGCAACCTCCCCACAGTTCGAAATAATGAAAAATAAGCTAATAGAAATGACAACTTTACAGCTAACACATGTAGACTATTAAAAGAGGTTCATACATACAGTGTCTAAGTAATATTTGCTATGTAATATAAAATGCATGATGAAAAATATAAATTTTTATTTTTCTCACTATGAAAAAAGGTAAAGATTTTGAAATTGGAATATCATTATAGTATTTAATTATTGTATGCTTGAATAATTTTCTATTAAAAGAATCATTTCAATGAAGAAAAATAAGAAAATTAGAATTCATATAGAATTTACGATAACCAGTAACTTTCTTATTTAACAAAAAAAAAATTTATTTTCTTTTTTCAAATAAAAGCTTTTCAGAATTACCATCACATGTTGATATGAAATGTGATTAATTATCCTGAACTTAAATTTTGATTAGTATGAAGCACCATTAGCGATAACTCGAGATGTGCTAAGGCTTAGCCTACATAAGAACAATGTGCCTTGCCACCCAAAACATGATGCAATCAATCATTTTACTATGAAACTTAATATTTACTGAATATAGGTGCACTCTGGTCCACAGGAACCATACTGTATTCCACACTCTTTAATATATGAAACAAGTGGTTACTCTTGAGCGCTTGCTACAGCAAGCATAAAGATATTAGTATCCAGGCTACCAGCTTGGTCTTCTACCTCAGCATCTAGTCAAAATAAGCAGACCGAATTGCAACTAGCAAGGGTTTTGCAGGGTTAGTTCCTGAAATAATTTGAGTGAGGCTCTTGAGAGGCTATCAACTTGGTCATGCCCTGTGCATCATCCCCCCTATAATCAACTAGCCTTATCTTCCCTGGAGTTTCCCATGAACTACAAGTTATTTCCTTTACATGATTGCAACTTTTAATCTCGTCAGCCATCATACGCGCATACTTTTCCATAGGAAGAACGGCAAGGCCTTCAAATTCCTAACAATGACTACCTAAATCACAATATTGCCAGAGTAAGAGACAGAATGAGAATCATGATTACCAAGAAATAACTCCCTTAAATCAATCCACACAGGAAGTAGTAACAAATGTAAAAAATATCCGTTATAATCCCTAATAACTAAATAACACTTTCACAATCTGGAGGTGGTAAACAGTGTCATCTTATCAAGAACAAGTGGAAATGGTTATAGCTATTACAGTCAAACCTCTAGCTATGAAAGAATCGGCTTACGAAATTTTCACTTTACGATAGGAGATGTGAAGAATTTTATGACTCGGATCACGAAAAATGTTTCGGACAACAAACGGCGGTACGGAGCGGGAGCCCAAACGTATCCGAGACGGATTTTAAAATTTGCACACTGCCAGCCCGTAAACTTGCTACCATCTCCCTGCTTTCCCATTGGTTATCTCCCTACTCAAATGCTAGTTACCACCATGAGATCCTGCTCTCCTATTGGTCGACATCTACTGTACTGTATCCCATTGTACATCTACGCATTGGCGTTTCTATGTCTTTTCGTTCCGGCAGCGGTATCGTATGCATTGACTTTGTGTTTGTGATTTCGCTTTCGTAACAATTTTACTGTACGTACTGTTATCGTGTGTGATACTTACGATACATCATTAGCCATGGGTCCCAAGAAAGTCGCTGATGTTAAGGGAAAGAAGAGGATGATGCTTTCCATGAAGATGAAGATGGAAATAATCAAGAAATACGAGGCCGGCATGCGGTTAAGTATGCTAGCAAAGGAATATGGCCAAAACCCATCTGCGACAGGAACGATCCTGAAGCAGAAGGAAGCTATCAAAGCAGCAACACCTTCTAAGGGCGTGACTATTTTCTTCAGCAAGAGGAGCCACCTCCACGATGAGATGGAGAGGCTGCTGCTTGTCTGGATAAAGGACAAAGAAATGGCTGGAGACACTATCACCGAAGTGGTAATCTGCCAGAAAGCCAGCGCCATTTTTGGTGATCTCGTGCATGCTCTGGCTAAAGCCGACGCAGAAGGAACATTGAAGCAGGAACCGGCAGAGTTCAAGGCTTCTCGTGGGTGGTTTGAAAAATTTAAGAGACGCTCAGGCATTCATTCGTTGGTGCGTCATGGGGAGGCTGCAAGCTTGGACACGAAAGCGGCCGAAGCCCTTGTTAAGACGTTCGACGAGTTGACTGTCTGGGAAGACTTTTTTGGAAAAAAAAGCCTCGCCAAACGTACATCACGACAGAAGAAAATAGGCTACCTGGGCATAAGCCTATGAAGGGCATACTTACCCTTGCACTCTGTGCAAATGCCAGTGGGGATTGCAAGGTGAAACTCCTACTGGCGTATCACTCCGATACTCCTCGAGCCTTCAAGACCCACAAAGTCACAAAGAAAAATCTAAACGTGTTGTGGAAGGCTAATGGAAAAGCCTGGGTAACAAGACAATTGTTTATCGAGTGGATAAATATTTGTTTTGGCCCGACAGTGAAAAAGTATTTGGAAGAGAAGCGCCTCCCTATGATATGCCTGCTGGTGCTGGACAATGCCCCTGTTCACCCTCCTTCCCTCCATGAAGATATTGCACCACAATATTCCTTTGTCAAGATTCTCTATCTTCTACTGAACACCACCCCTCTTCTCCAGCCCATGGACCAGCATGTGATTTCGAACTTTAAGAAACTCTACATGAAATATCTCTTCAAGAGATGTTTCAAAATTATTGAGAGCACAAACCTCATCTTTCGTCAATTTTGGAAGGAGGATTTTGATATTATCATATGCCTCAAAATGATTGATCAAGCTTGGCATGAGGTTTTGAGGTGCACCTTGAACTCTGCTTGGAAGAAGCTGTGGCCTGATGCCGTCTCCGTACAAGATTTCGAGGGCTTCCACGCACACCAAATTGAAGACGATTCTAAAAATGTTGACGATCCTGAACCTGATGCTCAATCTGAAGTTGCCGAGATCATTACACTCGGAAAGTCCATGGGTCTGGAAGTTGATGAAGCCGACATTGATGAGCTTATCCAGGAGCACCAAGAGGAACTTACGACAGATAACCTGAAGGAGTTGGAGGCCATGCGAGTGAACGTCGTTCAGGAAGAGTACAGCGGAGGGGGGATGACCCACCGACGACGGCAGAAATTAAAGAGAGTCTAGATGGCTACTTTAAAATGGTGGCTCCTAGAAAAGACACACCCAGAAAAAATTCTCACAGGTCGTGAGATTGAGTACTATAATGAAGTTTGCCCGAGTTATTTCAGGAAAATTTTAAGAAGCAGGCAGAAACAAGCTTCTTTGGACGATCATTTTGATAAGCGGTCTTTGGTAGAAGAAGACCAAGCGCCAGCTAAAAAACATAAGAAAAGTGGCAGTGATGAAAAAAATACGTAGAGTAATTAAATTTAAAAAATAGACAACATAAAGTATAAAGAACAAAATAAAAAAGGAAGAAAAAAAAGAAATTGTATTTCAAGTTTATCGTAAAGTCAAGTGTTAAATATTTCCTACCATTTGTAGATGCGTTTCCTAAAATTAAGTGTCAATGTTTTCTGTCATTTATATACCTGTTTTGTAAAGCTAAATGTTTACGTTTTCTGCCACTTGTACGTACAGTAAATATTCTCCCCCATTTTCATCCTCCTCTACCGTCCCGCACTTCGCTCTTGGACATCGCCTCACTCCAAAGGTAAGGTACTGTACCACATTTTTGTTACTTTATTTTTACTGTTTGCTGTAATTAAACACTTCTTTTTCAGAATATTAATGTTAATTTATTATTAAATGATCAAAATACTGAACTTTTCATACATTTAGTACTGTGTAGTGGTGAACATAATTTTTATAATCATTTAATGTGGTGTTTTTCTAGGGTCTGGAACGAATTAGGCTATTCACATGTAAAAGGCGACTCGCTACACGAAAAAATCACTTTAGGAAAGCCCTTACGGAACCAATTAATTTCGTGTTGTGAGGCATCACTGTAATTGCTAAATTGTCTTAATACTGCACAAAAGGCCTAAGCCTATAGAAAAGAAAGAAAATATATAGATTTTTTATAGGCAAATGCTGATTTAAAACAAGCTTCGAGCGAAGCGATATGAACTCCAGACAGGGTTCATAAATATACATTTGATTATCAAAATTCCATTTCTTAACCCTTAATTGATAGTGTAGGTATAATGGCATAAATTTGACTTTCACATTGCTTCACTGCCGACACCAGTTGACACGTGCAGCCCCTATGAACCACAAGGCAGATAATCATCATTTTTTGGTTAAGGAAACACCATGATTTGATATACTTATTGGCAGTCCAATATCTTACCTCTCTAGACAAAGTTTGTAAGTACCACTAGTCACCTCTTGAGTCTTGTCTTATGCCATGAAAGCATTGAACACAGCTTGGTCGTCTGCATGTTTCTCGACAAAATCTTATATCATCCAGAGGTTGGCTAATATCTCAAATGTTGACTAATATTATCTGGATGATAAACAACATCCACATGATATTGAAGAGTATATTATTTATTAGAAGCTGAAAATGGCAGTTATGACTGCCATGTTTCCCAAATGTGCATGAGATGGAGTATACAAAACAGTTGCCATTTAGGGGTTTTACCTTTCAAGTTAAAAGAAATACCACTTTCCTACAATTTTAGGATAGATTTTACTTGATGGATTTATGTGTATGAGGGTGTGAGTGTGTGTGTGTGTGTGTGTGTGTGTGTGTATGTGTGTGTGTGTGTGTGAAAGCAATGCATATTGTAAATTAATTTATAAAAGTTACAAAATATGTTCACTCTATATGATTAAACTAGCCATGTTCATGTTGAGATTATATTTCATCTGATCTTTTGAGAGAGAATACGTGCTCAATTTTTACATAAATTGAATGTTAAAGAATGTTCTTCTAAGCAGTCAAAATATTACTTCAGCAAAAAAGTTACATAGATAAGAAATTTACAGAAATTGTAACTGAATTACTTTAAATAAAGAATATAACAAATCAAACCTAAGGTAAAATTAGAAGAATTGCAAATTACATTCCATAACCTTTCCCTGAGAGAGAGAGAGAGAGAGAGAGAGAGAGAGAGAGAGAGAGAGAGAGAGAGAGAGAGAGAGAGAGAGAGAGAGAGAGTCAGCGCCTGTTTTTTGTGTACTGGTTTTAACATTTGTGCAGTTGTATTTACGATCAAGCTCCAGTGAGGAAATATTGGTTTTGAAAACATGGGTTATGTTTTCTAGATCTATTACACATAAGAAAAGAATATCGAGTAGAGATTAATATATATGTTATCATGTTTTCGTACCTTCAAAGAACTTGCTTTTAAATAAAAATCCATCACTTTGGGTTAACAAATAAGATATAAACTTTACAAATTTCGCCTTTCTACTATATATATATATATATATATATATATATATATATATATACATATATTATGTATATATATACATATATATATATATATTATATATATCTATATATATATATATATATATATATATATATATATATCTATATATATATATATTATATATATGTATATATATATATATATATATATATATATACTGTATATATATATACATATATATATATATATATATATATATATATATATATATATATATATATAGTATATATATATATATATATATATATATATATATATATATATATATATATATACATATATATATACATATACATATATATATATATATATATATATATATATATATATATACTATATATATATATATATATATATATATATATATATATATATATATATATATACAGCATATATATATACAGTATATACATATATATATATATATATATATATATATATATATATATATATATATATATATATATATATATATACATGTGTGTATATATATATATATATATATATATATATATATATATATATATATATATATATATATATATGATAATCTAATTATGTGCTGAATGGTCTCCTAGGACTTTCCTATAAAATATCAGAACAGAAAATCCAATAAAACACAAATTACCAAAGAAATTTTGTCTTTCCTGCTCCATGTCCACTATTTCAATGTATAAAGCCAAATTTAATGTGTATGTGGGCCCAATGGGTTTACGCTGTATTGAACTCATCAGAGCACTTCCTATGTCAAAATTTGTCTGGAAACTGACTTTTATACTGGAGACAATAGTATCTGGGCATTCTGTATGCCCCCCCCCCTATCTTCATCACTGGACTGGTGTCATGAATTGTAAGTGTTTATTCATCTTATCTTAAGTAAAAGTAATAAAGATATGATTTAGTTATTCAA
The DNA here is from genome assembly GCF_036898095.1 of Palaemon carinicauda. Lineage (NCBI taxonomy): Eukaryota > Metazoa > Arthropoda > Malacostraca > Decapoda > Palaemonidae > Palaemon > Palaemon carinicauda. Next base: position 136,456,666 of record NC_090725.1, on the reverse strand, counting down.
TATTCAATATGTATAGCGTTAGCAGAATATTTCACTTTTCAAGATTGCTTTCGATGTTTTGAATTGAATTACTTATGCAATCAGTTTTGCTACAGAGTATGATCCCATTCACTCCCAGGTTTCAAGACTATGTGCAGTTGTTTAGATTTTTGCATCTTTTCCCCACTCAATTTTCATGAATTTCCATAATCCTATCATATTCATCATTAGTTTTTCTAAGACTTGATCCTTAGTGGGAATTTGAAGGCTAACATATCCTACAGTAGTTACCATCACCGGTATATATTGTCATTTCAACTTCGCCATTCATGGTAGCTTGGAAGTGTTTAGATTAGAGTAATGTGTGAATGGTTTATATGGTTTGTTAGACTAGCTTAAGTTGCTGACCCTTTTCAGGCGTTCCGCATATGTTGGGCAATACAGGGTAGTCCTTTGGCAGTGGTGCAAAAGGCTCAAATATTTATGCTGCAACTGAGTCAGCTGTCAAGATCATTCAGTATTTTTCACTGATCTTTAATCTTGCCATAGATTTTAAAAATAACTGTGTATGTATGTATGTATGTGTGTACATATATATATATATATATATATATATATATATATATATATATATATATGTGTGTGTGTGTGTGTGTGTGTGTGTGTGCGCGTGTCTGTGATGGGTGTGTAAAATATAATATATGTACTCTGTGCATGTATATATATATATATATATATATATATATATATATATATATATATATTATATACAGTATATATATATAAATATCTATCTATCTATATATATATATATATATATATATATATATATATATATATATATTTCATTTTGCATTTTTATTGGCCCTCAATGTCACTGTATAAGGCTCAAGTGGCCAAAGATATCAATGTAGTTGGATCACCCAGGCTTGATATATGAATGATTTATATTTAGTGGTAAATTACAATATGGGTACTGTATTATATAAGTAGCCTTTTGGTAGTTAGCATTGGCATTATACCAAAGTAAGCCAAATATAAAAAAAGATATATACACAGACACACATATATACACACACACACACACACACACATATATATATATATATATATATATATATATATATATATATATATATAAATATATATATATATATATATATATATATATATATATATATATATATACTGTATATAAATACAGTAAATATAACAGTGGAGTAAATGATTAATATATTAAGCCTGGGTGGTCCAACTTTGTTCATATCTTGGGCCACTTCAGCTCTGAACAGTTACATGGAGGGAAATAAAAAATTAAAAAATTAAATACTTAAGTATATCTTTTTAATATATATATATATATATATATATATATATATATATATATATATATATATAGTGGTACCTCTACAAACGAATTTAATCCGTTCCACAACCCACTTCGGATGTAGATAATGTTCGGATGTAGAAACGAATTTTCCCATAAGAATACAATGAAATAGGATTAATCCGTGGTTGAGCCCAGAAACCTATGATAACTCCTTAATGAATTACTACACATAATTACACATGACAATATGCACTCTAAATTAGATAATAGACATGTAAAAAAGAATAATTATCAAGAAATAATAAATAAGAAACGGGTTTTTAGCGTCACTTTACCTTAGAAAGTCCAGCGCAGGTGTTGGTCTTGCTACGCAGAGAGGAGACGGACGGGCGGCGAGGAGGTAGAGAGGTTGACGATAAACGTACACTACCGTAACTTATTCTAACTTACACTAAGTGAACTTATTTATTTTTTTTTACTTTTATATTCTATATTTTTTTTACATTTTCTTTTTTCCTTTTGATGATTAATTTTAATCACTTTCACTCTACACTTAAAATTGATTGAATTTTTTTCTCTTCAATCTTCGCCATTTTCTTTGTTTCACTTTCTTTCGCTTCACTCTTTGCCGTTTTCTTTGAACCACTTCCTTCCTCTTCATCATGAGTTTGCTTCGTAGTTTTTTTAAAGAAGCTATCGATAGAAAGTTGCTTGGTACAGCTTTTCAGTATGTTTTGAAAATAAGTTAGGGAAACATCATCAAACTGCGCAACTACACGACAAACCTGCAATTTCTTTGGATGGTATCTGTCGATGAAGTCGACCACGTCTTGATATTTTCCTAACACCTCTTTTATTTGCGCCGAACCTAACACATGTTCTACATCCTCGATTCCTTCCTTGTCATCACTCATGTGCTCAGACATAGCATGTTCCTTTAGCTCCTCTGTAGTAAGTTCGTCGTGATGTTCTTTTGCAAGTTCACTCATGCTTTTCAATAATTCCTTGCTTTACTTCTAAAGAAAGCATTTCCTTATTCCTTTTCTCACCACTACCACTACCACTTGCGAAACTAAGCCTTTTAGGACCCATGATTTACGTAAAATACCGTAAAAGGATGAACGTAAAAAACCCCGATTAAAACACAGTTAATAGCAGAACGCACAGGGCACAACCACACGAAGCCGACGAGAACAGAGGAATGTCCCAAGCCACGCTAATTGAGGGTCCCTCCGAGGTAGAAATGCTGCCTTCTATCGGCGGAAATAAAAAATACATCCGGCGCTATGAGTACCATCTACGTGCACAGGTATTGTTTACTTCGGGTGTCGAAAAAAAATTCGGGTGTAGAGTAGGAACGTGTTCGAATTGTACTTCAGATGTTGGGAAATTCGGATACAACCGGTACGACGAAAATTGCTTACTTCGAGTGTCGAAATAAAATTCGGGTGTAGAGTCGAAAAATCGCTCGAATTTTACTTCAGATGTTGGGAAATTCGGATGTAGATACGTTCATGTGTAGAGGTTCCACTTATATATAAATATATATATATATATATATATATATATATATATATATATATATATATATACATATTATTTTTTCCAAGAACTAGAGCAAGATTAAAGATTATTAAAAAAAGATACTACATGGTCTTAAGGTACTACCTACACAAGTTATAAATGCAGGACATACACAGATAATATATATATATATATATATATATATATATATATATATATATATATACTGTATATATATATATATATATATATATGTATATATGTGTGTATATATGTATATATATATATATATATATATATATATATATATATATATATATATATATATATATATACTGTATATATATATATATATATATATATATATATATATATATATATATATATATATATATATATATATATATATATATATATATATATATATATATATATATATATATATATATATATATATATATATATATATACATACATACATACATACATACATACATATATACATATATCAAAATTACATTTATATCTATATATATATATATATATATATATATATATATATATATAATTTTGATTGAGAAGTTTGTAACCCCTGGTGGCGTGGAGTTAATCTTTTATCCCAAACTCTTTAAATGAGACTTGTAACTATCATCAACAGGGAAAAGAAAAGTGAATAACCCAAACATTTTCATTATCCTGTGTTTTCTGAATTTTCCTTTTACATAGGTTGTTTGTGATTATAAGGATATGATCAGAGTGGAGATGATGTCTCTCCTCCCCCAAGGCTTGTTTTGTTTATGTGGGGGAAGGTGGAGAAACACTAGCATAAAGTATTTCCCCCGTGACTGGAGTATGCACCTTCCCATACTCAATTTGAGATTTGTATGAGCTATGCAATTTTCTTTTCCAACACGACTTTCTTAACACAAGAATTTTGACTATAATATGTACTTAGTGAAAAGAGTAAAGCCTATTTATGGACTTTTTTCCTTACCCTAGGATACGTTGAAAGGGGTAATATCTACTTGATAACTAGGAGAAGGGGGTTAGCTTTCTAAGGTTTTGGTTTTCAATCGAATTAAAGTGCCCGGCCATTATGCCATTGTATGGGGGTGTAGGATAGAAAACACAAAATCCTGAAAAAATTCACTGAGCCTCTCATGGTGAGAATGCGTTAAAGAAATATTGAATCAAATTTTCTCTTACTTTCATAGTTATAAGGTAATTAGTAAAAGTCACTCAATAAACCAAAAACATTGTTCCCTACAAGAAAATGCATTATTTCTTCTGTTATCGTAAATTTTGATAATAATCACATTTTGATATAAAAAAAAATTATGAGCAATAGCATATGTATAGATTCCATGAGTCACATGACGATGTATTACACAGTAATTACACCCTTCAGCCTTCAGTCCTAGCACAAACCTCACAGAGAGTACATGTTTGAATTTGACCTCTGATATTCACTCGTTTTTACGTCTGTTTTTCTCGGTTTCGGCACGAACTTCATCATGCCAAAGAGGAAAAGACAAATTTCAACATTTCACTAACATAAGGAAGACGAAAATTCTCTCTAAAAAGAGTTCAGAAATGGTTAATATCGGCGAAGTTAGCAGAGTTAGTGAAGGAGAAAGATGATAGAAACACATTATAAAATAATCAAATAATGTCATTTTTTCCAATTCTTGTTTCATATTTTTTCTCTTAATTTTTTCCCCTGATTTTTAGTTTATTTTTTTACCATGATGAAAAAACTCATATCCAGCAACAAAAATATCTTTAGAAAAAACTCAGGTCTAAGGGTAAACATCCCAGGTCTTAATATCAATTATTAAGGGAGGAGATAGAATTTGAAAAACACTCATTTTCAGGATAAATCGCCTGGCGTCGCAAAACCGAAGGTCAGAGGCAAAAATCCTATGCAGTTTGGACACATCTTAAGTCACCTTATTAAATGGTATGAATGTCAAAGTACTGTCTTAAAAAATCGGCATTAGCAGTCCGGCCCCCTTCATCCTAGTCGCTCTTTATTACACAAAAATGATTGAGCCTTACAAGAGATATGCAATTATCTTTTCCTGTCCATCAGCTATTTTAAGCAAAGGGTTTCCGCTAATATGTAGTTAGGGAAAAAGAGTATGACCTAGTTATGGCCTACTTTCCTTACCCTTTAATTTAACAAAGCGGCTACATCTACTCTACAATTAGAATAAGTCTTATCCAAGTGAAAATGGTTGCAACGAAAGAGAATCACAAGTTTTCACTATACTGTATGTACCTCTGAATGTGGGTTCTCAGATAGTGGCATGAGATGCCTTTAACCTGGATTAAACCAAATGATCCTCGAATTACGTTTCCTCCTAGCATGAATTTGAACGCTTTGAATAAGCTTCCGGACTTTTCGGGGTCAACCATGATTGCAAATCCAAAATGGTCGAGTAGGCTGTGGATTCCACTGCTTTAGCGTCTGACACAAGATTACACCCTCTTTGATCAGTATCAAGGAGTAGGGAGTCTGATTACCTCTATTTCCCACTTTATGACCCACAACCTCCATGCTTGGAATTTTACATCAATAGGCTATATATAAAAGAAATTTTCAACATAAAATGTGACAAATTTGATAAGCTCTAAGGGGTCTTCTTTCCCAAGGCAATACCAATTGGTGTGGAAGACATGATTAGTCTTCCAGAGAGATAGGTCACAATTCCATTTAACCAAAGATCTCTTTGCTTCCTTTCTGGTCCATGTCTTTGAAAAAAGAAACTTAAGCTTTCAACAATTTTGTTAAACAAATGTGTTCTGGCAGAACCTCTCAAGCAGGCTTTTAGCATGGATTTAGACATGGACATGTTTCACAAGTTTAGATAATCTTTTGCTTTACACTGACCATCCCTATTAGTCCTTAAGTGTACTGGTCTTTTGATAAGAATACTTGAGATTTTGAAGAAACTAGATAATTCTACCATTTCTCTAATAGTTTTATAATTTCCCTAATAGTTACTCAAGAAGGCTTTTTAATCGATAGCATTAGCTTCAGTAGCAAGAGTCTACGATATCGCAGCATTTCATAGAGAACAGGGGTTTATTGTAATTACTCCTGGCCATCTCCTGATTCTATGATTCAGGGCCTCTTATTTTTGGCCTGAAACAAAAAAACCTCTTTGGAGTCGGGAGATGGCAACCTCTGTTCAGTGTTCTTACTGCATTATACTTGCAGATATCCACATCTTCATAATGTAGTTTGTTTATAAAATAACCAAGACAACTCCCTTTCTTTAAGCCCATCCATATTCTAATAACCTCCCTTATTATAAAAGCTGATCCCCTCTCCATCTCTAAATCCTGAGATGTTAGAAAAATTGCTTTCTCATTGGCAATTTTTGTTAAATGCAATTTCAGGACATCCAGAGCTTTACGGGTTTGTCTGGGTATAAGGTGCTAATAAGACACTACCTGAAACAAATCCAAATAGTACAATATGCCTACGACATACTCTTCTTTCATGGCCTTTACGAGGGGAAATTGGATTGAAGGACCCTACCAATCAGGTCTACAGTAGAAGCACCATAACAACCTCCTTCTCTGAGGATTTCCCTTGTGAGGTGAGTGTCTGACTTGTTAGTTTTACTTCTCATACAAATATGCATCAAATGATTGTTTGCCTAGTTGTAGAAATTTGTCCTTTATGGCACATGAGTCTACTCTTGTACTGTTCTGGTATTGATACAAGACCACACTGCACCTAGGGTCCTCCCAACTCCCTAGTTTCTTGTGGAGGATTTACAATATATGAATCTTACTCTGAATTTGAAAAATAGGGGTTAGGTGCAAAAATAGTGCCCAAGTCATATTGCCTCCAGTATTAGCCCTGCATCTTGGTGGTATGTTTTTGGTTGCCAGATGAATTTCAGTATTGGGGGTGCTATGAAAGGCTCAATACAAGTGTATACATACTGTATACACACACACATATACAGTATATATATATATATATATATATATAAATATATATATATATATATATATATATATATGATATATATATATATATATATGATATATATATATATAATATATATATATATATATATATATATATATTTATATATATATATAAATATATATATATATATATATATATATATATATATATATATACTGTACACATATATTATATTATATATACAGTACATATATATACATATATTATACTATATATACATATGTATACATATACTGTATTATACTATATATACATATATATATATACATATACTGTATTATACTATATATACATACATATATATATATATATATATATATATATATATATATATATATATATATATATATATATATATATTTTTCCTTACAGCCATCAAAAAGACACCCCAATACAGTCATACACTACATGCGTAAAATCTATCCTACTATCGGACTTTGAATATAAGATTAAACCACGATCTACTATATCAAGTATTCAACTGACAATTGGCATGTGCTTAGTATCATATATGAATATAACCTTTTAACGTAACTATAAAGACAACTTCCCAAAATTGGTACTATATATTAGATAAAATTAAGAAAAACCTCAATAAGGCTACAAAGATATCCTCTACTAAGGTGATAACAGATCCCAGCAAATTCCTTATTCACTCTTTTCTCCATATATAAGGCAATATAAATAGCTAATCCCATTAAAAATTTTTGCATGGTAAAATGTTCAAATGTATTTTTAGCATGACAACTCTGTACTGAAATTAATCTACTGATATGGTACCCCTTTAATCAATCAAATTTACCAAATTATTTTTAAGTTCATGATGCTAAAAAATTATACAAAAAACAATACATTCAAACAAAAAACTATTTGTTGATACTAAAACAGGCAAAAAATATTTCACATAAGATTAATAAAAATTACTTACTTCCACTCCAAGCAATGGTAAGCTATTATTCAACATTCAAGGAAAAAGGTAAATTTTTCATTTTATAAAGCAAACTTGGTGTGCAAACAGCAGCTAGCTATCTTTCATCCCAAAAAAATAAACCTAATCAGCATTTCACCTTGAAAATGTAAACCTTCAAAATAAGTATTTTAGGGGGAAAATTATCTAAAGTCAAAACAAAATGGAGAAAACACAAGACACAACACGGGCAAGCACTTGAAAAAAAAGGCATACATCATAACTACCCTTTCAGCTATGTCTCCATTAAGTCCCTCATCAAGTCAGTCAACCACATTATGCATAAATCTTGAAAGACTATTTCAGAATCTCCTGATTTCACAAATGCCTTCTTCAACTAGGAATGTCAGCATTAAAATTTACATTTATTCAAGTAAAATAATTCCTTTTGACCAAGAAGCATTAACTGACTTAATAAAAGTTCTAAATTCGTGCGTGATACCTGATATTTAATTCCTAGTGCTGACTGATTGTTAACTACTTTAAAAGTAAATACTGTACAGTATATAAATTTGTAAACGCACTATAGTGTACGTTACATGTGAGGTCATCGAGGGAGGTGCGAGATGTTGCAGAGTGCAGAGTGGGTGTGGGGAGTGTGGTGGCCTTCACCAAGCGGCGTGGGGGCCCCTCAACACACTCGCGGTCAGGGGGAGCCGGCTCAGGGGGGGTCGTGGGAGGGGGATACACTTGTAGACCACCTGTGGGACCACCAACCACACACCATCCAAGTTACTACCTCACCCACACATGTAAAGCACTGTCACCCTTCCAAGAACCATTCCTCACACACCAGCTTAGTAAATGCTAGAACTCTTATTTTGATTTAGGAGAACAAAATTTGGATTAGCTTCTCAAATTCTTAAATATTCCTGGGTGTGATGAAGGGCATTTGTAATGTTACAGATACACAGACACCATTAACCCAGGGGAGCTGGCATTCCCTTTAATTGTCATATTACTTTTCAACATTCAATAAACCTAAGTCTGATATTTTGCAGTCACAATAAAAATCACTGATAAGAAACCATACTCCATAACCTAGCTCTATGCTCAAGTTTTCACTCAGAAAAGTTTGCTGATGTCATAAAAAATCTTCTGTAAAAGAAAGGTCTACCATCAATATAACATCCAGAAAACCTAACTGCAACTTGAAAAAGGGATGCAGCACCCTCAAGTTAGCAGGTCTGTCATTATCAAACATGCCAACCCATCTGTGTGGAGAAGGCATTCTCTAACCAGTCCAGTGTAGTTAGTATGGTAACATTCATATATTGCCTCGTGTCAAAAAGGAGGTAAAATCATTAAAATCTGCTAGTGAACAGCTTGTTATGTTGACAAGAGAATGCATAACATATGCTAAACAATGAAAGTAGTCTTGGTCAAATCACTCGACAAAGCTACATAAAAAAACAAAAGTATCCATGATTAAGTAATAAATACATCCATTGAGGGAAGTTATTAAGAAAACATTGTCAAAGAAAATATTTCAGACTTATTTCATCATACTGAGTAAATATTTTAGCAACAAGCAGCAGTCCAAATCTATACATACAGAAATAAGTCACATACTACAGAAAAGACTAAGTATTTCTATTTAATATTTGAAGTCCTCTGTGATTCACTCAGTACCCGAAAGAGTTTCAAAGGATATGCGATGAACAAAGTTTTACATTTTATATAATAAAGCTATTGAAATCATAGAAAAATCATCAAAGGAGAATAACCAAAAGTATTATACTGGCTTTCTTAAAATAAATAATTTCCTAAAGCTAATACTTCTACATTAAAGGTAAATTTTCGTTGTCAAGATGCAATTTTCAACCAATTGGGAGAGATGTTACAATCAACTCAGCAATAAGTTGTATCTGATATGAAGACAGTGATTTTCTTAGATTCTGACATGTCATCATACAAATATTTAGAAGGCTTCTTAAAAGGCTAGAATCACTGGCTGCATTACCACTTGCACTTAGTGCAAAGACTCTACAAAGTTTACAACACTACCAGTAGGCTAGATTGAATGCCAGATCTTTGCTCAGACAGCCTCTATAATGTTTACAACAATGCTTCCAGAATGTGGATGTTTTGCAATAAAAGCAAAGCAAGAAAATAAGATGAAAATTAAGAAAATTATATATATATATAAATAGATATATATGTATATGTATATATGTATGTATATATATATATATATATATATATATATATATATATATACATTGTATTATTAATCAAAGGAGTTCACTAATAAAAATCTAAACGGCTATAATAGGATTCAAATGTTTTTACATACTTTAACCCCATCTAAGATTCAGTAAATTAATAAACCTCTTGTAAATACCTAACAAATTGCAGTGATACAATTTACTCCCAAGGATTATTACATGTATTTGCCCGCTCTACTTTTTTAAGGCTGTAATATGCTACTGATTTTTCCAATAAAAGCCAAACTTTTCCCAGACAGAGTTTTATATTACATTAGCAATCAATCTGATTACAGCACTGGTATTCATGATCTACATAAAAAGCATTATATTTGTGATACACCCTACAAGTGATGCAGACCTGGAAATAACTTTAAACCAGGAGAGAACTAGCTTGTTTTTATCAATTTTACTTTGCTTTTAAGCCAATAGCTAAGAATCTATTCGAAAGAGAGATGGACCTCAACGACTGGCTATGGAATCTGGTCCATGCACTAATTTTCTAGCTTGCTAAACCTTGATACAGTACCCATAAATTGAGAATCTATTCAACAACCACAATGTCTAAGCATGTTAAACAGCCCTGAGAGTATAGCTGGATTACTCCAGCTATATCTTCATATATTTCAAAATTTGATGCTTGATTACATTGCCCTACACTAAATGTATTCCAAAAATTGTCTTCGAAAGATTTTATAGATGACATTCTCTTTCTTAAGAGTAGCACTATACACTATTCTGTAACTTTTTTGTGACAACAAGCTTTTCTAACTTCCTAGAAGACAGGATTCCAAATATCATATTGGTCAATTTATTAAAAATTGAAAACTCTTATTTCCTAAAATAACTAGATTATCCAAGTAAATTCAAAATAATTATCTTTTCCCCATTATAGTTAGTCAATAAATACAGATTGTTAATTCAGATTATAAAAAATAGAAGCTTTTCAATCCTTTTCTCGTGGACTTCTAGACAAACTATATCTTCCAAAAGATATACTATACCAAGTTGCAAGTTGTAAATGTAAGAATATTTATACTACTACATTATCATTAAAACCTTAATAAAAACATTATCTTGTTTACAACATTTATCCATCCCTTAATAATTACACAACTACAAGCTTTTTCAAAACTGTGGCATCTCTAACTTGGATAAGTGTCTACCAAAGGAGAAAATTTTGGCCATGAGTTTTTGCTATTTGAACAATTTAAGTAAAGTTATATCTCTTGAGTGCTGTTTGATAAAACAAGTAATACCACTTGAGGTAAGACAATGATTGAGTAATCCAGCAAGTTCCAGTACTATTTGTTGTTTTGTTAACTCAATCTGATTTCTAAGAAATCAATATTTGAAATATTCTTTAGCAATACAAATAAAGGCAGTAATATGAAGTTGGGAAATGTCTCAATGACTGGGACGGATATGGACTGTGATGAGATTAGTAGATCAGTTTGTATATCTAGTGGGAAGACTCAGAAAACATGTAAAAGGGACATAAATGGAAAGCTGCAATATTCTCTTTTTACATACAAACACAACTGATGCAACTGGTCAATGATTCACAAACCTAAACTCAAGTGATACAGTAAATTGATTGTTATTAACATGACAAATATGATTACTATTACTAGAACGAAAAGAAAACATTCAATGGAAATTATATTTTGAGAAGGTTCATACCAATGGCCCCTTAATCGATCAATCTCAAAAAAAAAAAAAAAAAAAAAAAAAAAAAAAAAAAAAAAAAAAAAAAAAAAAACCAACCTATACATCAAAGTACCACTAGCCAGTGAGAAACATTATTGACTGAAATCATTATCAAAAATTTTTACATCAAAATGATATCACTTTTAAATGTCGAATGAGTTTTGAGTAATTTTTAAATCTGATCTGGTGATTGTCTCCATTTAATGTTTATTTCGTGTTTTCATAGGGTTTCCAATAAATCTTTAACCTGCTACAATCATGTCTACTACGATTCCAACTTTTCCTTATCCCATATCCAAACTATTTCAATCTTTGATCTCTCTATTACCATCAGCTGAATTTCTCTACAACTTATTCATAGTATGGGTTTACCCATGTACCCCAGTCACAATCTTTGCATTCTGTAACTCCCTTTTAAGAATCTGTATTTTCTTTGTGAGTGTATGTATGTATGTATCTATCTATTTATACATACATATATATATATATATATATATATATATATATATATATATATATATATATATATAAATATGTGCATATATATTCATATATATATATATAATATATATATATATATGTATGTATATATATGTATGTGCATATATATACACATATATATATATATATATATATATATATATATATAAAATTTATATATATATATGTATATATATATATATATATATATATATATATATATATATGAATATATATATATAAATATATAGATATATATATATATATATATATATAGGTATATAGATATATATATATATATATATATATATATATATATATATATATAAATATATATATATATATATATATATATATGAACTGATCGTAGTCATGGTGGCCGTTACTGGCTGAGGTAAGTGTAGTGTCAACAGATTTTCTTTCTCTTTGTTAGAGGAATGACGGTTAGGTTGTGGTTGGCACTTACAAAAAGGACGGTTACAGGTTAGCTTGGTTTTGGCATCACCAGCCTTCTCCCGATTGGTTGTTATGAGACTTTCTGGTCAAAACAACCAATCATTGATCAAACATCGCAACGCCCATGTATGGGCGCTTGGGTAAAAGCCCCATAGGACAGGCAGTTGAGTTTCGGAGGCCCAAAGAGTGTGTCACATAAGGAAGGGCAAGTGCCAACGTGTGCCACACCAAGTACCATTTTTCTGAGAGCTTTCTCTTAGTAATGTAACGTAATCATAATAAAGGGCACCCTTGTAAACTTCAGAGAATATAGTCTAGTGTAAAACGATCAACTAGGCTATTATTTGTGCATGAAATCCCCCCCCCCATCTGTGTTTTCCTAAATTGATTGAACCCCAATACGACCCAGATCAGGTCATATTAAATGGTGTCAGCTGTGGGGTCGTCATTATATATTAATGTATGTGCTAAGTAATTTTAGCCGACGTGCGACTTTTGAAAAAGTGGAAACAAAAGATAATAGTGATAATGATTAACACGAGAAGTTCAACGTCGAGTGGCGTTGACGGAGAGAGGGATGAAGTGAATTCTGTAACTCTTGTATGCCCGGTACTCGGTGAACGATTTTCCGCCACACATGATAGCATCTACACAACCATCGAGGCAGCCCGGCACCCAATCAGCATCGACAACCTACCAAGGATGGGGCGCTTATAGAAGAAAACCATGAAGAGGCAGAGGTCAGAGAGGTAGGAATGTGATGGCTGGCGGTTGTTGGAACTGTGGGGGAAGGGGCCACCTACAGGCTCTATGCCCCTACGACGACCAGTGGTGGTGTTTTGAATGCCAGACCACAAACCACCTTCGGAAAGCTGTTAAAAAACGGCGTCAGCACACGAAACCATGTCCCCCTTGCACCAACGAGAGGAAGGGGAAGACGACACAGGAAGGGGATCAAGGGTTCCTCGAGTCGCCCGTCAGACCTGCCAGGAACGGGGACAGGAGTGCC